>NC_090943.1:64452227-64755257 GCF_040807025.1 Struthio camelus | reverse complement strand
TCACAGCCAGCATAAGAAACATTCATTGCAGCACGTAAGCAAAGGGCAATAGTAGGCTCGAACATACAACCTAAACTCTGAAACTCCCTGATCCTTCAGCACCTCACATACCAATCACACAGCACACTTTGTGCGTTGGAGCTGCTGTTCATCTACAGATAACGGCAAGTGTCAATTTAAATTAAAGTTGTCAAATTCTGTTGCATATTCTTCACACCCCTGTCTTTCAGAGTAAAATTAATTTTTCCATTCTTACATTTTTTAAATAAACACAGAGTAGCTGGAAGAAAAGATGACATATGCAAATCTCAGGAAAGGTAAATTTCAAATAGCTATTGAGGAATTAGGATATGATTCCAAATGTCCAACTCAATGACGTTCATAAAACTTGGATATTGAAACAATATTCCACCACTTTCTGAAAATATGCTTGAAAAAGTTAATTACTTTTCATTATGAACTGCACTGTGGAGTCACTGGGAACGAAAAAGAGTAATCCGACAGTTCAAAGTCTTTCTTAGTGAGCTGAATGTATATTGCTGTTCAAGGGTTTGATCCCAAGCAAAGACCTGGAAGACTGTCCCACTTTCACAGGAAGTTCTGCTGCTAGACTGAGCTTTGTTATTGTGGAGTCTCAACAAAAACCCAAATTATTCCTTCAAATATTTGCCATCCTTACAAGCAAACAAAATGGACTTCATGCCTTGCTACAAATTCTAGTCCATTTGTTAGCATTATCCGATATCTGCGTATATAGATATACCCTCTCACCAAGTCTTTAATGGCAATTGGACAGTTTTGCACATCAAAGCTTCAACTCAGATGAAATATTCGTTTTTATTTTAACTCCATAGAGTAAGGAAAGCCAACTCTATTTCATTCAACAGCTACATCTGTGGATGTAGCTTTCAAAATATAACAGGCTTAGAATTAAAAGAGCACTCACTGTTCTTACCAGGAATAATATTGCTGAAATACCAGCCACCTACAGTATACATAATGGAGTCAAAGAACATCATCCAGCACGTCCATCCAAAGGTCATGTATCCTCCTCGTGCTATTGGCTGGTACATGTTATTCCACTGAATTCCTAGTAGTTGTAGTAATAATAATGATTTTTAAAAGGTCAAAGCTAAATCAGTACAGCATTAAATATCACAAACACATCAACAACGTACACATCAAGGGTATTTAAGCACTGACAGAAAAAAGACTGAAGTTAATAACAGTAATCCTAACTGAATAGAAATGAATTGCCATGCCTTTCCAAGCCTCTGGTTAGAGCAGCAGGTGACAGGGCTGCTGAGAAAAATGCAGAGAACTTGCTACAGAAAGGGCTGTTTATGAAGTTTTAGCTGGTCCTTAATTTGGCAAAATAAAAAGAGTTATGACTCTCAGACAAAATACTCCATTAAACTGTTTAATAAATCAGGCTTTGCAACATACTATTGATACTCAAAGAAACGGGTTATGCAAAGTTTCAAGTCATTTATATAAAGTTAAATCTCAAAATTCTGACTAAGGAGTAGGTTTTTGTGTATGTTGACTTTGTTCAGAGGTTAACTGGAACTACAAACACCAACTATCCGAATAATCACTTGATAAAAGTATTCCATTGCAAAAGACATGAAAGGAAGAAACACACACTAGCATTACAGAGAGCTATGGTATTTCTGAGAAGTAAAATAAGAGTAATTAAACCATAGATTTATATAAGCATTGCATTTTCCCCAAAAAGGGGCAACATGCTACTTTGCAATACAGCAGGTCGTGGTATTTTTTCCGCAAGTCTTTTTCTACAATTGTTGAAAAAAGCAGTTTTTCCACAAAGCATTTTTTGCTCCTCTCCCTCATTTCTTCCCCCAGTTATTTTCATGGAAATGGGTGGGGAACATTTTTAAGTTAAGTTTTCTACAACTCTCTCTTCCCATTTTTATAAGCTTCTGTAAGCTTATAAGTATTTTTCCAGCACCTACTCGTTTGAAATATCCATTGTCAACAAAACCAATCTTGCCCTAACAGTAACAAAAGAAAGGGATTCCATTCCGTTATATTTTTAGATACATGTATTTATGTCCTTTACCATTTATCAAGGGCCCAACCATCCACTTCCTAACTTTTCTTCAACTCAAACATCAAGAGAGGCAGCTTCTTACCTTGGGGATAGTAGGGATCACTGGTTAAACTGTGTTGTAACTTGCTACAACACAATGTTTCCAAAGGTTCCCCCTCTCCCCCCAACACTTAAATACAATACAGATTTCTTGTGCGTTTCTGCACCTGCATCATAGCTCTTGGTGAGGATTTCACCAGCTGTCTGCAGACTTGCAGAGACAGGCATCTTGCAACTCCGACTGAGTAGAAAAAGGGTCATATAGGAGAAAGTTATCAGATCCTTTACAAAGGCAGGCCATTTTTTTCTACTATCTAATGTATAACAGTTAATGCAAAAATGGATGCTTATCTTGACTGATTAACATATGTTGTTCTTATTTTGAGCAATATAGTTCTCAAACCTCCATTGATACACATTAGTGCACGTGTGAGCCTACACAAACCTAGTATAAAACTCTCCATTGATATTCCCACCATCTAACAAGCATTAGAGCTGCCACTGACATCAATGACAATTCCTGAGAATTTTCTGTAGGTGCTATGCCCACAGCTTCCTCCACTGGAGAGTGAGAAACAACACGTTCAAATAGGGAAAGAATATTCAGACAGACACTCATCCTTAGGTAGTCCTAAGGAATTTCGCTAAACTTAATTTGGTCTTGCATCTCGAACTCTTTCATCAGCCAAACACACTCACTCAGACATCTCTCAATAGATGTGGAGGAGACTTTCTTCCAACCTGCATTGCCAGTCATAAGACAGAGCAGCACTAAGCCTACTTTAATTTACTGCTAGAAACTAAGTGACACAAGGCTGACTTGTTTCAAGGTGCATCAGAAAGGTTTTTCTCCTCACTTATGATCTCTGCTGCCCACTCATTAGGTTTTTTTTTTTTTCCAGAATCAAGTAAACGGAAAACATTTCCAAATGTAGTTACCTGAAAACATAATTACAAAGCTTTTCTCTAACTGGAGAGCTTACCTATTTCTTGGCCCTCAAAGAATGTAATGAAAAATATTCCTTGCCCAAAGGCAGTTGTAGACAGAAGACACTACAACACCAGAGGAGAAACAGGACATGAACATCAAATAAAACACTTCATTAGCAAGTTCCATAAAATAAAATAACTTGCAATATTAAAAGGCAAACAGAAAATAGTTTACTGTTTCACATAGGCTAATGATCATTTTTACCTTTCAGATTTTAACAATACTCCCCACACACTGCAGTAATATTCGCTCCACTTTAAAGAGCTCCACTGACTTAGTTATTAATGTTGGAAAGCATTATTCAACTTTACCACAAGTTATAGACCAACATAAACCTACCACATATTGAAAACATATAATGCATAACACTGTAACAAGATGCAAAGCAACCTATTTTCTGTAGTAAAAGCACAACCCAGAACTCACAAGAGCCAGAAGAGGGAGAAGGAACACACACTGGGTACTGCATGCCAAAATGGCATTCTTGTGGAAGGAAATAATGATTAATTTCCAATAAGCAACACAAATTAACCATACAGTATCAGAAAAATGCAAAATGGAAAATGATGAAGTTCAGCAACGTAGTAAAATTGTAAATTAAAATCAGTAAATTATATTCTACATTTTCAAGACTATGGAAATGTACAGCATGCTTGGAGAAGCAAGAGATTACAAAAGAAATACTTACTGTAACAATCTGGTTGGTAAAACTCAACTGGTTTTGCAGGACCAACAAAACTATGTAGGGTAAAAAACTGATCATATAGACAAGGCTGGCGCACAGAGCTGCTGTATTGGCACTGCGAAAAAACGCTCCCAACAGATAGCTAAACATAATAACTGCTACTCCAAAATCCAGAAGGAAAAGGAAGATGAGGAAGCTATTGCTGTAAGCAAAGATACCACTCGCTTTTAAAATGATGACTAGAGCACAGCTGCTTATTGTGAGCACAATGACATTCTCCAGAAACCAAGCAAAGAAATGAATGGCTGGATGTACACCCATTGTCTTCATATACTGCAAGACAACATAGCAAAGACATCTTAAAGTTAGGACACAATATTTTTTTGTTGTAAAGCAAAACATGTCACCACCAAGACTCTACTAGACCCCCAAAGGACAATGCTATCTTCACCTTAAATTACTTTTCTCCTTTCCCTTCTCCTGGGCTACCGCCTTCAGTTGTTCTCTTCCAGATCTAAAGCCCAGTTCTGAACCAGAGCTGCTTCTGAGCTTATCATACATAAGCACGAGGAATCTCAGTGCTCAGGCACAACTCTCTTTGTGCATAGGGTTGCAGGATCAGAGATTACAGGGTCCTCCAGTAAGGAGTTTGCCTTCATATACTAAAAAGTATAGAACATATCTACTGTATAAGTGTTCTTCCCAGTCTGTTGTTGAATTGAAAGTGTCATTTTTTTAAAAAACTCTAATCTAACTCACCACATCCTTTCCAAATAGGAACAAATTTACAATCACGTTTCTCTCTCTCTCTCTCTTTTTTTTTTTTAAGCATAGGTAGAAAAACTTCTATTAAATCTCAAATATGTTTGTAAACCTGTATGTATTATCATGGAAATGATTATTTAGACAGGTATGAGGTATCAGCCCTCTTTTTTTAAAGCACAGCATTTGGAAATAAGGTAATGCTATTTCTGATGCATTTTTCATAAGATGATCAAAAGGTACTTTGCAAACAACGTGGAGTTAATGTTTTAAAACATTCCAAAAAGATAGATAAGGCCAATCTTACAAGGCAAAGTTTAGAGAAATTAGATAATTTCCTAGGTTCAGAAAAAAATTCTAATAGTATAAAGAGCAGCATAATTCTTCAAGAAAAAGTAATTGTATTTATCTGTATTTATACAGAAGATATATCATTAAAAAAAATCCTGCCATATGCTTAACACTGGCTGAGACTTGCCATTGACACAATAGTTTTGTCCCCCTTTTCCTGTGTCACCCTCCACCATGTTTCCGATAACTCCATGAAGTACATGGCAAATTTTTAATTTGGTTCAGGACAGATTATCAGATTAGGCCATATATAGTTGCTCTTCAAGAGAGCAAAACATGAAAAAGAGGCCAAAATAAATGTCATTCTAATCATAATTTCATAGGGTATTCTTAGCTATAGATGCACACAGCAGTAGTTAAATGTATTCAGTATCTATGAAGAACAGAATCTCAAACCACCAGGACTCATTCCAAACAACAAATTCCAGCTGCAATTTTTATGAATCTTTTGCTTGTTGCTTTTTTTTTTCTTTGATCTTGAAGAAAATATTTGTTTACTGAGGGGACAGATGCTTAAACTCAAAGCAATAATCTTGTGAATTTGAGTTGGCAGCTAGAACTTGAACTTACCGCCCAGAGGAAACAAGTGAAAACAAAAATAGTTGGATTGTGAGTAATCAGAAGTGCCTCAAAGTGACTTGCGTATTTCAGTACATACTAATAAAGCAATTTTAATTTCAGAGGCTTAGCCTTTCTCTTACCTCTTCAAGGTGAATTTCTCTTTCATAAACCAACTTGCGAACCATGCCGGCCACGGAAACCATCCATGTTAACATCATCATAAGTGGAAAAAAAAATCCTATGTTGTTCAAGAATCTATAAAAAAAAATATGCACAGTTGTCAGCCCCCAAAGCTAAAACATTTTTAAGCAGAATGTTAATATGTTAATACTAGGAGTCTTCTCAAAGGACACATAGGACCGTAAGTGATGAGATGAGCAATACGACTTATTCTTGTTCAGGTCAGATAATTTGCTTATTTATTTTTCACATAACTAGCTAAATATATGTATTAGTACTACGATATACGCCAATAGCAAAACTCATGTAATCCCTCTCGGGGGGGGGGGGGATGAGCCTCCATTCATAGTAAAAGAAAACCTAGATATGTGTCAATTGCAAATGAATACATTGGAGTGCAGGGAGTATCATGAGCCAGTCAACTTTTGCTCCATTGAAACAGATTTCTCACCAGTCACTAAAATTACATAATGATACTCAGGGTGTTAACGATAGTTTTAAAAAGAACCACCCATACTTTTTCTTTTGTTCACATCACCTTACACTATATTTCATCACATAGCAGGCACCAATTCTCAGTTTGTGCATATGATAGCTAAGGATGGAAAGCAAGTTTCTTATTATACTCTAAGCTAGCTTCACAAAACATTGACACCGCCTCTATCCAGCAGGCTACTTCACAGTTAGAAGTTGTTAACAGCTTCTAAGGGGTCGTTTGCTGGATAGAGCTTGGACAGTGTGTTGTGGAAGCATCTCCTCAGCAACACTCCTCATGGTGCGATATTCATGTATCAAACATACTGGATCAATCCTATGCCAGGACATGCATTCACCCATGGCAAAAAATCCAGTGGCTTTCTAAGTCCTCCAGCCAGCTCACTGCTAACCTAATAATATATCGCATTAAAAAAGCAGAAAATTTACTCACAGATCACTGGTATGACAAGGATAAGGCATGGCTTGCACCTGAATTGCTGGCTCTGAGGTATCCATCCCAGTGTGTACCAAAATAATCGCCTTTTCAATCATGTCTTGTAGAGGAACAAATAAATGGTTGTATTTAAACCCATCAGCCGGCAAGTTCTGGGGATGAGATTTCCACGTTGGGTTTTTTATCAAGTCTGTTCTCATGCTATAGAGAACACTAGTTCGAATTGTATATGAAATGTGTCGTGGAAGATTTCTAGAATCTTGTGTCTTGTTCGGCACGTTGAAGATGATACCTGACACAAGAAAGAAAAGTACTTCATTCTCAAGCCTACATAATTTATTTTGTGTGCCTTTTTTTTTTTTTTTTTTTTTTTTTAAACATAGCTAACTCATGGCCAACTATCAAATTACAGTAGGATACACTCATCTGTCAGGACAGGCCTTTTTAAAGGACACTGCTTTCTTGGCCCACACCCGAAAATGGTAGGTTTCATACAGAGATAACTTCTTTCACATTCATATTTAATCACATGATAAATGGGTTTGCAATGATGCTTTTTATCTGAGAAAATTCCTTCTGTGATTTGTCTATTGGAATTGAAGCTTATTCTCCTTTTATCCAGATTTAATCCATTTGAGGGGGACTGATCCCAATTCCACAGTCAAACCAGCTACCACAAAATTTATCCAAAGGATAACAACCCCTGGAAGTGGCTGCAAAAGAAAAAAGTACCAATCCACTGAAGTTGACTCCAATTTTTAATTTCAGATTAAAAATTTCCAATTTTTAATTTATTTAATTAAATAACTGCTGGTTTAACATAGCATAACTTGCATGTTTATTTTCCCTAGCTCTATAATAAGAGATGTGAATGAAAGCTTTATGTGTAGCTGGAAAGATGAAGTCAAATACAGTAAATTGACTATTTGCTTATTGGATGTTCGAGACATTTTATGACTTCTTGATGAATGTGAAAAGCTGATCTTTTTCCTTAGAAAAGGAGGCAGATCTCTCACCTACCACTTGGCTCTCAAAAAGACAAAAGTTATAGAATACTCTAGTCTTTGCCATACAGCTTATTTTTTCAACTGGCTAAACACATTTCCCCGTTCAGGTAAGCAATTATTTTTTTTTTTTTTTTTTTTTTTTTTAAGAACTTGCATGAGGCTAATAAGGCTGCAAAGAGACAGGAAAACAAGGAAAAATTCAGCTACAGTTTCACATCTTACTATGGAAAGGAATATATGCCTGCATCTGAACATGTGATACTGACATATTGAACACATTAGGAGCATTAAAATGCCATCTTCCCTGTTCTTTTTAAGCATGCAAGGAGATTATGAGGTCACAGTTTTGAAAGTAAGCAAGATGTATGTTGGCATATGATCCTCCCCTATGTAAGTGCACACAAAATGGATCTACAGCATGACAATTCAATTTCCCGAGGGCCAGGATCCCCCCCATCAGCCTCCTCCTTTCAAGGGTCAAGCAATTTCATTCCCTACAACGATACTCTGGAGCAGCTCTCCTTCTCCCATGCCGTGGTCTGTTGGCTTTATACTGACGCAGGGTGGCCACTTCCACCCTCTGCAAGGGCATGTACTGCGTGGATGACAGAAAAGGCACAGGATTCCAGGCTGTTATTCTTCTATATATCTTTAGTACAGCTTTAATGTTTCATTCTAACTGCTTTGATATGATTTCTGTTGTGAAGGAGTCCAGGGAGACAATCAAAAAACCAAAACAATTAGGGGGAAAGAAAAAATTATGGCACACCTTGTATTGACTTAAACGGGGACAGTATTGTTTGCTTTCTTTAGGAAAGGCTACACGCAACTTTAAAAGCATTTCACATCAGAAGAGAAAGTGCATATAATGATAAAAACATTGTCTTTTCAACTCTTTGCAGTGCCATTAATTGATTCTCATCAATAAGCATGTTATGCAGGAATAGGATAAAGTGTGTAATTCCCGAGAGGAAAAAAAATAACATCAGTTGCTTAAGAATTAATTTACTCTGAATAAACATGTTAATTTCTCTGAGGTGTATAAGAATGATACTTAGAAAAAAAAAAAAAATCTTCTTTCCCCTTTTTGTGAAGCCAAAAAATATGAAAATTAAAATGCAAAAGGAGAAAAATGAGCTGGTTTTGTCATACTAAGTAGTCAAATTTCTTCAGTAGTGTGTATTTTTTCAGCTTTTTATTCTATTATTTATTAAACGTTTATGATTCTTATTTTCCATACCATATTTCATTAGAAATAACAGACTCCAAGGATTCATTATGGAACTCTACAACTAAAACAACAATATATTTAGTTTTACCTGCATATTTTATAGCACTCAGATGTTAGGGAATATCTGTATAAGATAAATTGTGCACTATTTTGCCTGTACTATATGTGTTTCCATATATACTTTGAAGTTGTGTACGCTTAACCAAACTTAAGAAACAGACAATGACGTTTCTACAAAGCCTGGCATTTTCTGTCAATATACTTTTAAAATAAGATACTTACTAGCCAAAAAATTATTTTGCTGCATGAGTTCATGAGCCTTCTCCTCCAATTTCTCAACAGATTCAAAAGGCTGGAAACGATCCAGTAATACACAGGAAGAGATATTTACTAAGAACTGTGACAACAGGTCAATCTGTTTAGTTGCTGAGCTGTTGAGCATCTTGTCCATTGTAGTTTCTAAGAAGAAGAAACAAATTGGACTGCTTTAGTTTTAATGAATTAAACAGAACAGAAAGGTATGTTCTCTCCTGCACATCCTGTAGGAATAAATACCTTTTGTAAAAAAGACATTTAGGGAATAGTTTTCAAAAACAGAAATATTAGTGTGATCTTATGGAAACGTAGTTCTTGGCGATTCAGGGGCTTCTATATGTCCCCAGCCACATTTCCGTTCAATTTCACTGCAAAAGGACAAGTAAGAAGCTCTAGGAAAAAAGGCCGCATCCACAAAGTCATAACTTTGACGGGACATACAACATTTCCATACCCTGCCGTAACTACTCTCACCAATGCAAGAGAATTGCTCCATTTGGAACATCTTAGAACAGAGACCTGCCTTTTTCTTCTAGTGACCCACTGACTAGGTCTTACCTCCTTAACATGGCAAATGTCTCAAGTAGATTGTCACATAGGGCATAAGCATGTTGATTGAAGCCATACATTTGAAAAGCATCTCAATAAAACTAGAATCTCTCTGTTTTGACATGGATTTTATTTATGGATCCAGCATGAATGTACACACTGCACCAAGGCTTAGGTCCCAAAAACACCAAACCTTTGGAGGAATTCAGTCCTCCATCCATTCTTAGAGATTTGTTCTAAACATTTGAAGGAATAAGCAGGACAGCATGAGCTAGAAACAATCTTACTTCATCTGAATGTCATAGAAACATCCAGATTTCTCAGGTAATGAATAACAACCTATAGAATATCCAATATAAGCTTCCTTCTTTAGTTTTTCAAGGCTCACTTGAACACACAGGCTTTAAAAAGGGTAGGTGATGACTTCCTCTCCCCTTTGATAACAGTGATGATAGACAGACAGATCATGGATCATAAATATTATCCAGCAGCAGTGCAGCAAACATTATAGCAGAAAAGCAGATAAGCAGAAACACGTATGGAGTAAACTGGACAAGAGGCAACGCTACCAGCAAGAAGAGATTAAAAAAAGATCATGAGGAGAGGCGGCAGAGGAACTGATAGTCTAGACCTCAGAAGACAAGCAAGTAACGACAGGGTTAATTGATGGGTTGAGAGAAAACAGCACCAAATATAGATATTATATATGTCTGTTTACCACTATCTTTCAGGAAGGAACTACAAAGGAAATACATATGCTGACACTTGTCTTGCAGCATCAGAGAATAGAATATTTCTAATATTAACCCCAAGGTAATAGAGTTCAGTTTTCATATACAATATATAAAATTAACCCTATATATGTACACATATATATACACATACACAAACACGCACTCACATATACAGGAAAAAAAATCAGAAACTTCTTCACTAGATGATCTTTATAAGACCTTAAGTTGAAATAAATCAAAAGTTAACTTAAAGTAATCCTTTCTTGTGACTTAACAGTTACGTTTTTAGCATATTACTTTACTGTTTGCTTGGAGCATGGCACAATTAAATGTTTCTGAAAGTAACATACTGTTTTTTAAAATCTGCATGAACCTCTCTCTCTGGTATAGAAATAACATTTTAATTTATGAAAACATATAACCATGGAGAAATTTTAGAATATATAGCAATATTTAGACATTTAGAATATAGTTATCTAAGACTGTCCACCTCCTATTTTTCTCATTTATAAATGCAGCAATCACAAGTAACAAACTTGGCAGAGCTGCTTTTAATATCTTTGTATTTCATTAAAAATAAATCTAGCCTTCACCTCCCACTTGGCATGTTTAGCCAATACTCAAGTAAAGTGGAAGGAAAATAATTGTTTTCTACACAACTGCTAGGTAGAAGTGATTTTTAAGCAAAAGGTTGCAAGAAGAATAAATTGGAATAAACTGGTCATGAATGAATTTAGGTTGGAAATTAGGAGGAAGTCTCTAGTTACCAGGTGATTTCAGTTGAGGCATAGCTTTCAGTAATGAGGTTAAAGCTATTTGTTTGCTTCCAGATGTATACAGTACCATTTCATTAAAATGAGGTCAGGAGAGTAGCAGCATGAAGGAAAGCTGCTCAGCTTTGTTTTCCTGCCCTGCTATATCCAAGGTCACATGTAACCCTTTGTAAGGGGAGATTCCTTGGGAGTAAGAAGAGTGCACATCTGGGAGACACCACTAAAGAACAAGATGAAGCGCAGTGTCCTGAGACACTTTCCAACAGAAGTTGCAGGGCAAATGAAGCATCACTAAAACTGTTAACCATGTTTACTTCACCATTGTGGTGAAGTAAAAAGATACACGAGCACCTAGGATTTGGGCATAATTAGAAGCCAGCTTAATGTGAGTGAAGATATAATAAACCAAGGGAATATTTGCTTTAGACAAACATGTATTTGCAAGACAAATACATAATTACACAGATTAGGTGATTTTAGAAAACTTGAGCTTTAGATGGAAATAAACAGACTGTGAGTGGTAAAACCAATAACATACGTGGATACATTTAAGACTTAATTAGATCCAAGCAAGATAATTACACAACTAAAACACTGATGCAGTATAAAAGTAATGAAATTTAAAAAAAACATAAGAACAGAGGTTTACAAGTAACAGCTGTACATGATTATAGACTAATAAAATGATCAAAAAGCATATATGTAAAAAACAGCATAAAAAGAAGACGGTATAGTCATTTTTCAAATAGCCAAGTGACAAAATTAATTTATAAAAAGTAGTACGAAGTACTAGTGCAGAACAGTGCCTAGGCACAGAATAAAGTCTGATAGCTGATTTGTATGACATGGACCAAGATCAGTTTAACAAAGACATACGTGCTATTGTGATCTACAGCCTGTATTGATTTTTAGTTTTCATATGAGGTTAACTTTATTGACTGTATTAACTAGAATTTCTTAATTTTAATATAAGCTAGCTATTCTACTTAAATGATTTCCTGTATTCACGGTCCAGCATTATAAACCGTTAATTGCATATTGGCAAATACGCCAATTCAAAAGCCACAGCTTAACAAACATATACACAGACTTCTGTGAGGACATTGTCTGCAACAGTGAAGACAGACCTGACAACTCAAGAGATGCTGTTGAGTTATCTATTTAATGAAATATTATTTGCCCATGACCTATCATACAGCTCCCTATGTTAAGCCCTTATAAAATAAATTCATCTGTTACTCAACTAATATATGGGGACAGATATGTTTCCAGCCGACCTTATGGGTTAAAAGGCTTGTTCTTTCTCCCCTCTTGCTATCTTTCCAATTGCCGGATTTTTTTTTTACTTTAACTCTATTGTGGTCCAGCTTCAACGCTAGGGGTGAACAGTGCCTGACCCAGACTGGCTTACAGTTCAATGGTTACGTGAATCTTCCTGAGAGATGGCTGATGCAAGTTTCAGTCCCTCAGCCTAAGAATACCGAGCCCAGATCTCTTACTTTCTGGATTGAATTCTGCACGCCACTTTCCATGTTTCTTAGTGAAAGCGTGCGCACCCATTGAAAGCCTTCAACTGTAGCCTTCAGATCAAGGCCATCAGTTTCTGTTAAATCTCATATCCTGTAGGTACAAAAGGAAAGCCAAGAACGTGAGCTCACCCCAGTCATGATGTTGTCAGCTAAGGGCCAAAGCAGAATTTAAGACTGAGAGTAAAAAAAAAAAAAAAACACAAAAAAACAAAACAAAAGCAAACACACACCTCACACAGCGTTTTGGGCATCTCCTGCTTGGAGACAGGTACCTAAATCCAGCACAAATTGCATTTAAAGTTATGTAACCTTTTTATTATTTCTGTTCTACAGACAAAGAATTAAGTCTAGACATAATCTGCACTGCTAGAAAAAATGATCTTTACAGCAATGAGGGCCTCACAGCCCCTTTGTGGAAGCATGTGAGAGCTCATCACAGCCCGCCCCCATCAAACCGCTGAAACAGATGTGCTTGGTTCATAACTATCCTAATGCTCACTGATAAAAAACTGCACAGGTCTTTCATTTCTACCATTACCCTCTTTTCTGAGGATCATCCAGCTTCCTTAGTGTATGACTTCACATTTTCTATTATTACATTTCATTCCACTTCTTTTTTCTCCAGACTCAAAATTCTTAAGGTCTTAAAAGGCATTAAAATGCATGCCTTTGTGTGGATAGTTTCTCCTAACACTGTCAGCAACAATTTAATTAGCATTCTACTTACTGACAGAGGAACTTTTTTTATTATCAGATTCTTTTAAAATCTTTAAGTAAGTTAACTTTCCAGCATAATCTGTCATCCTTTTTTTTTTTTTTTTTGGTCCTTGCATGCCCAAAATTACTCATAACACCCCCACCTCCTCCAATATAAGCTATTTTCCCTGTGATATCTGTCAGGCCCCGAGAACATCCTCCCGCTCCTGGGGGATTTGGCTGCTGTGGCTCAGGACCAACACAGAGAGGATACAGCCACAGGCAGCCCCACCAGGGGACACTGCCAGATAGCCCCATGGGGGCATCTTGGGGGACCACTCCCTTCCCATGGGAGCTGCAGCCAGCCTGTGTATCATCTCTCATGCTTTCCTGAGGTTCAGGGAGATCACTAAGATCACTTGTGATAAAAGGAGAAAGATACAGACAGCTTTTGCTTGTCTTGATCAAACACATATTGCATGCAATTGTTTTTTTTATTTATTTCCATTTAAAGCATATGTTTCCTTCAAAATTTACTATCAGAAATTACGATCTAATAAAACTGTAGCTACCAAGATCACTTCTCCCTTCCTTCTTAAATATAGCTCCTATATTTATAGCTCCTCTATGACAGTTCGCCACTTCTAATTTGTTATCAAATTTCTAATTCAATATTTCAGCTCTTTTAATATTCTAAAATGGAAGTGGCGCAGTCCCCCGGGGTGGGGGGGGGGAACAATTAAAAATATTTGAGACAAATTCAACAAGACAACTCAAAGACAAGTACTTCAGTATCATCTAAGTAGGGACAACATTCAATTTCAACTAAACATAGCTCTAAGTTTAAGATAAGTAGACTTACAAAGTCTAACGAGGTAATTGGTGCCTGCACTTTCACATACATACCATATACTTGCATCTTCTCAATGAGCTTTCCCATGTCAATATTCAAGTGACTTTCTACAAAACGTTTTATGAAATTGTTCTGCAGTGCTTCCTAAAATAAGAAACATTAGAAGATGTTACAGATCATGTTAATCCTTGCTAAAGAAATATAAAATATACCCATTGATTCATGTTCGATTCCCTTACAAAGACTTCCCGCATGACACCAGAGAAGTCACTTAACCTCTCCGTGTCTTCAGTTTTCATCCATTAATGAGGTTAACTCCACCCACCTAAAATAAACAATATGGTATATATAACCCGTGGCTGTACACCCACTGTCTTTCCTTGCTCCAGATATTTTAACTGTGAGTCAGTTCTAATGTTCCTGCAAGTCTACTGGAACTAAACCCCTCCCTCCCTGCCGTAAGACTTCTGGGGCATTGTTCTATTAGCCCTGGCAGCAGTAAAATAAACATCTTTTAAAAATTGGCATCTGGGAATTCTTTTCATATCGTTTCCACTACTTTATCTCATTCGCTAAGTTCTAAGGGGAGAAAAAATTGTTAGCTCTACAAGCGCATCCGGGGAACTGAAAGTGTAATGAATGATTACTAGTAATATTCCTTAACAGAACTTAAAGTAACAGTCCTATTGATGATGTATGAGCCACAACCAGATTCATATACTTTAGGGAAAATGTAACAGCTATGCATGTTTTTAGAATTAAAATATGGTTTAAAAATATGTATTATTGAGGAAAGTAAGGTAAAGGGACACAAAAATATATAGAATGAGGGACAGCAGTAACAAGCTTTTAATTTTTATTTATTTAAAAACAGTCACTACTTTCCACATCAATTATATCAGCTGTATACACTGTTGGGAAAAAACAAATGATAATCAAGTAAGCTGCATAAAATATTTTATTTCCTACAAATTTAAACTGCATAAAGCTTGCAGGTGTACCTACTTGGTTTACTCCCCTTATTGCTTTGTAATAGTGGATGTAGTGAGGTAACATTGCTTGAAAATATTTTCAACTCGGAAGGTTTCTCAATATCACACTATAGGCTCAAAACCTAAAGCAAATCTACCTCTTTTTCACCTCTTTTCAAACTTACAGCCAGATAGGCTATCAATTTTATACGTATGGAAACGTCACATAAATCACGTAGCAAGCAACTAGAAAGCAGGAAGCCATCCCGCAGTTCCCAAACCTGTAGCCGAGAGACCATGAGGCCTTTTCCATTGTTTTTAAAAACCTCAGACATCCTAAGCCACATCTGAGAATAAGTCTTCAAGTTTTCCACAAACGCAAAAGTGAAATTGGCCTGGGGAGAGAGAGGAAGGAAAAGGGGAAGAAAAAAAAAAAGACAAGTGAAATAAAAACTGCACATAGCAAATCCTGCAGAAACAGGAAAAAGGTTTCAGATCTTCTGCAACTCCTTTCCATTTCACTTTGACAGTTAGCCAGAAAGACATCCGTGTTTTCTTTCTTCTCCTTAAGAAATGAAAGGTATTTGTTGCAGTCTCTGAATACCAGACAAATCAAAGAAAAGGCTTCCTACAGCATTTGTGTTTCCTATCTGAAGGATTATAAAGATCTATTTATTTTATAATATCTCCTTCATACAGAGAGATGCTTTAGAAAGACAGCTAGGAACATATTTAAAAGAGAGTCTCTGCAGACCTTTGGGGCCTTCTATTAGTTGTTGTATATGTAACACATGAAGTTGCCTGTACATATCGTTAGGGTAGAAAGTTGGAAACATGGTCTGGATCATAAAGACAGCTAACCAGAAGTACTGCATTTTCAAAGCACTTGCAGAACAAGACTTGACCATAGCAAAATATCCTCTGTCCAGTCAAATACAAGCTTTACATTCTCTCTCAACTTACTGGCAAACGACCATCAATTCTATTCCAGCCAACAGGAAACCACAAGTGTTCTCAAGATTAGAAAATATTGCAGTATCTTTTTGTTTAAATTGGTATCATCAGTCACATAAGTGTATTTAAGAACTAGATCTCTCCATTATTATATTACGGTGTTAATTATGGTAGTGTTATTATGGTAGAGATCGTGACATTTCCCAGCAAAGAGTTTCTGCACTGACTTATGAACCACAATTTGGGACTACACTTTTTGTAATAACTCCTACTGAGAGTACATAGTTTTTCCCCTACTTGAAGGGCCTTTTGCAGAAGCCCACTCCTAGCACTCAGCTCTCATTCTCTCCGAGAGGGGCATACCTAACCATCAGGCAAAATGGGAGAATGTTTGTGGTTGTCCTTTCTTCCTATTTGTAGCACAGTAGGTCCTAAAGAAACCTTGCAGCCACTTTCATTTTCCTGAAGGAATTTATTCATTCAACTTAAATGAAATTTCCTAGTTCACCTTCCAAAGGGAAAGGGATGCTAAACGTTAAACTGCAGTTTTGCATCAAGTTGGCTAAACAAGTTCTCCTGTTAACAAGCAACACAGAAACCCCGTGGCCTGAAATCCCAGGCTTGAACACTAGGATTATATAACTCTCTGACTAGGCAGGATGGTGACAAGTTGAGGGAGATGAGAAAGGCTGCAAGACTTCCACTTCCCCAGGGCAGAGCAAGCATAGGCCACGCTGGAACATGATGAATCAAATTTTCAGACATCATTAAAAACGGTTAAATGGAGTAGCTCATCACAGAGCTCAGAAGAGCTCAGATCTCAGTGCTTCTTGACTTCTGAGCAGCACAAAGGACATTTTTCCCAAAATTACTTTTAACGAGCCACAGTAACCATAATATGTTTGTATATCATACAAAAAGCCAAAAAAAACTTCTACAGCATCATAGATGGTTGAAAAAGATGAGAACTTCATACAATATAGAAGCTTATTAGAAACAAGTTAAAAAGCAGCCCAAGGGGTCAAATGTTTGCAGGGGGTAAAGAGATTAAAGGTAGCATATTGCAGAGTGATTAAATACATATTGCCTATCTAAAAAAAGGCTTGAGAAAGACCATATGCATGCACACATATGCACACAAACACACTACACAGCAGGGAAGCTATTAGAAAGCATCCTTTAAAAAGCTGAAGTTGAATCCATGTGAGGTGAGAAAACAAGAATGGAATAACAAATCAACACATGAAAATTGTTTTTATTTATATTTGTTTGGTTTCTCATTCACCACAGTAGCCTCAGGGAAATTCCCAAACCAGAAGCCTTCTACATGGAGGACACTTCAGAGAACCTATCTCAAATTGAAGTAGCAGTAAAGGTGGTCATATAACTTAACAAAATGAACAACGACTAATTTCCAGGACTAGGTAATATCCAGCCAAGAATTTTGAAAGAATTCAATGATGAAATAGTTGAAGTATTCACTGTAGTATAACCTCTTGATTAAAATTGCCTTGGTATTAGGGAACTGGAGGATAATAAATGCAATGCTATTCACAGAAAAAGATGCAGGGGGACCCAGGGGACTACAGACTAACTCTGAAATCTTTACTAACTGAATTATAATTCTGCTATAACAAATAATAATAAGTTACAATGAAGAACAGTAGTGGAAAAAAGAAATAAATATAGTCAGGAGTTACAATGTGGGATTTTTAAAGAGAAGGTGTGCCTCAATTTTCTGGTGAGGTTATAGAACACGTGAATGAGAAAGAAGCTGTTGATACAGAATACCTCACCATAGGTGCCAAGCATGCAAAGAGTTTCCATAAACTCAAAAAGCAAAAGAACAAATTATGACAGTGAAGTCATGGCAAGCCTTTGAGCCACGAGTCATGGGAAGCTGGTATAGTATTTGCAGGAAGCATCACTGGACTGCTATGTTCATCAGCTCTTCCTACGCATACTTTGCCAGCTAAATTCAGTGAGCAGACCTGGGGCAGGATGAACCCTTAATCTAACCTGGTAAAATGACTCCTGTGAGCTCAAGTTCTAATGATTAGCTACACTTTGATGTTTAATAAGAATTTCCTTGAAGTTCTCCTCTTCCTGATAAATGAAGACGTAGTAAGATAACTAGTCTTTGTAACATCCAGGTTGGACATTGTCCGATTAAAATTAGAGTGTTGAATATCAACTGTAGTCCTGTCTTGTCCGAGTACGTGTACACTTCTTTCTGATGTATGCACATATAGCAGTGCTACTTTGAGCTCATTTAACTACCTTTATAATGACAACTTAGCAGACTGATAAGTCAGGTGTGCTCATGCAAAACCAGGCAGGCAATGCAAGTTTAGAATAAGAACTTTCTCAACTCATCATCAGTTTTCTAATTTTAATGGACAAAAAGACAGGAAAGTGAAATTAATTCAGCAGACTTTCTTTTAAAGTATCCTGCTATACTTACATATACATTCTGATTGTTGCAATTAGAAAGAAATAGCATGAAATCTTCCTAACGTGATTTCTTGTACATAACATCAATTCTGAGAATCTTTTAAAACACGAAATAGTTTCAGCTCATCAGTGGCAAAAATTCTGCTGTGAAAACAGGGATCAAAGACTGCACACTTGGTCTTTGAACTCCTGGCTGCCAGTAGTCACTGAGTGTGGCTGCTATCAGGCAGCATTCTGACATGCACCTGTGACGGTCAGGGTTCTCCTGCACAACAAATGGTTGATTTCTAGGGAGGTTAAACCAGGGACCTCACAGCTCCAAAGTATAGTTAATAACAGCCTTGAAATGAAATACTCCATGTGAAGAACTCATGGAAAATATCTTAATATGCAAAAGGCCTTTTCAGCTTTAATCCTCTACTTCCTTCTTCTAGTAGATAGCTACCATATGTTTATATAGTCCAAAGGAAATTAAAATTTCTATTTCAACTGCAGTAGATTTGACTGGATAAGGGCAACAGGACTGGTTTTAGTACCTCTGTTTGAGACACTCGGGCCAATATTTTGCATTTAAACTTTGTTTCTCTTCAGGCAATAATTGATAAGCTCGTGTACTATAACAAATTCAAAAAACTGCTGTAGAAGCTTTTCTATTAGTTTCATACTTAACAAGCAATTATAGATGTATATCTGTATATAGATCTAAGGGTTTGGGGTTTTTTGGTGGGTGGTGTAGAGCGTTGCACAGAATCCTGCATAAGCAGATGGAACGTTTTTTGGGGTCTAAGAATATCAATAGGCATTGTTCTAGAAGCATCTACCAGAACCTTTGTATTGTTCCAGAGCATAAACAAGAATGTAAGCACATTTTCTTTTAAAGCCATTTGGTATTCTGAATTCCATCTTGATGTCATTAAAAGATCTGTAGAGGAACACAGCGTATGTTAGGAGATTTATCTGTTTCAGATTCTCTTAAGAAAGTGGTTTTGTCTAGTTAATTGGCAAACTAATATAGAAGTGCATTATTCTCAGTGTCACTATAATACAGAATGCAATTATACATTCAGAAAGATTAGGAATTTTTATCATTTATCACAACTCATTCTTTATAGAATTTGCATCTATAAAAGTCAAAAAAGTTTCATTTTTAGCTGACTCAAATTTTAAAATGATTTATATTCAACTCCACAGAGAAATGATCTGTTGCCCAAACCAAAATATTTAACTGCAAAATACAAAATCACTGAAACCCTATTTCTGATTCACAGCAGAAACTATAAACTACCAAGTATCGAATATGTGCCATTTCACTTAGTCCCTCCTCCCCCCCCCCCCCCCCCCCCCCCCAAAAAAAAAACTATCTTACATTTTCAGGTATAAATCAGGATACCACAATGTACTCCTTTTACATGGAAAATAGTCAGCATCTCATTTAAAGTTATAGCAGTCTTTTTTTGTGTACCATTTACAAGCAGTAATGCTATTTCCGTATTTTAAGCGAACCTAAATGACCATTCTTCAATAAATATTCCAGAACAAGAATCATTTGCAAGACAAACGCAAAATTTGCAGAGAACTCTAAGCCGAACTTACCGTAAGTTATCATTCTTTCTATTACTTAAGTGCCTCAAAGTCAGTCACAAACTAAAACTAAACGATTGTACCAGTCATTGTAGACAATCATATTCAATATAGTATATGTACTCAAACAAAACTGGACGTAGTAAAATTGTTGAATAAGTTATCAGTATCTGCTTCAAACCACGCATACATGGCAGCTCAGACAAAAACATTCATGCTCAGGAAGGAAACCGGGATGCATGATAGCTCCCCCCCCCCTTTTTTTTTTTAATACAATTCTGTCAAAATCTCTGAATGCATTTTCCTTCCTGGGGCTTCCCTTCCCCACAGCTCCCTATGCAGCTCCTTAGAGTTCTTTTCTTAAGGAGGAGTTGTTGACAAAAGCTCACTAGCAATACGTACATCCTATGTTTTGCCATAGCATGACTCACTACACTTCTGCTAGTTTTCTTCCTAGTCTTTTTGTGTATGGTTTAAGGGACTTTGAACAAAATTCTCCTTTTCACAGTGAAATGAAACCACTGTAACAAGTGGGTCAAAACTTAACAGAAATATTAACTCTGGATCAGGGTGGATCCAGTTTTCCTAAAGGTGATTATCACACTGTTTCTACCTACCTCGAAAGTGGACCTTTAAAAACGAAGTACCAAAATAAGATCAATAAATAGAGACGGTGTTACAAATAAAACTTTTTTCTTTTGATACTCACCTTCTCTATCACCAGGTCAATCATGTTGATGTTTGAATTGTACAGTATCTTCCCATGTAATAAAGGTTTCAGGAAAGTCCATACTAACGCCCCATTAGAAGACTGTAAAATCTCCTGATAAAGCTTCAAGCAAAATGGAGCTGAAGGAAAAAAAGGATCATATTTAAGAAACAACACAAGCAATTTTTTTTAAACAAAAAAAGTACGAGTTTTAATAGCAGGGTGCCAAATACCATCAACTGTCACTGAGCAATCACTACAGGTCCCTGAATAGAAATACTTTATTCAGGCTTTGATGCTGTTGACAATGCAAAACTTTAAACGTAAAACAAGAAGAGAGAAATTGGAGTCCAAAGAGCTTCTCACATTTGTCAAAAGCAATTTGTGAACTGCATCTATACTAAAGGCTGCATTAGTGCATTCTGGAGTGGAAGGTTATATGCAAAATTCCTATGCTCAAAATGACTGCTAAGAAAAGAGTCACCTTAAAAAAGACCATAGAACTGAAGTCACCTAAGCAACCAAACTCACTCCAGACCCTCAGCTGATCTATAACTTCATTTCCCTATTTAAGGGATAGGGATAGTTCTTCATAAATACAGACTTTATCTGTATAACATAATAAAAATCAATGAAAACGCAGAGGAAAAATATGGCTTAAAACCCCGATTTTTAACTTCTTGATTTGAAAAGTCTATTAAATTCACCTTTCCATTCCTTAACTAAAAATTGCGTTTCTACCTCATCCTAATGCACCTCACCTGGTCCAAGCAACAGCCCGCAACAGCCCCCAGGACACCCTGCCGCACTTACATGACATTTAAACAAAGGCAATGGGTTCCCTGTGGGAAACATTCAGATTTTTATGCTCAGATCATGTGAGTGGATTTAGAAATATGTAGAAATATTCCATTTCCAATGCTACACAGAACCATTAAAAACATTAACAGCTTCTCAAGACAAATATTACTGTTTATAATGAAAAACTAAGACAAAGACATTTGAAGTCCTGCCAAAGGGTAAAGAAACAAGAAACACCAGAAATATTTCATTTAGAACACCAGTTCTTTGCCCAAACTTTACTTTCTTCAAGGAAGCAATCATTGCTGAATACAATCATTGCTAAAAAAGAGCAAACAATTAACAGAGGCTCCAAGATGACTAGTCAAAAATAGCAACGTGCCAAGGACAGAGAAGACTCTTGTTTATCTTAAGTACCAATCACTTGCAATGGTTTTATGAAAATTAACTTATAGCAAACTGAAAGATTCACACATGTTAACCACTGAACTGGAAATCAAGATTTTGTAGTCTCATATAAATTTTCATTTTTCCTTGCTTTATTTAGCTATCCTTAAAATGTGGAAAAAGGTATTAATTTTCTCACAGTAACACTGGAATGAACTGATGCCTTAAAGATATTTCAATGTCCTAAGGTGAAAGGTCTTGCAATATTTCAGGGTTGTGACAATATAGCATCAAGAAACAAATAGCGTTTCCAGCGAAAGCAGCTTTCAAAGAGGCTAAGGACCAAACAATTTCTCTTCAGCCGTTCTGCAAACAGGAAGGAAAAGCAGGGCCGACTGCTTATTGCAACCCCACCCACAAGGGAGCAAGGCTAGGACAGACAGAGCTCTAGCTCCTTCCTCAAGGTGCTTGCTGGTACAGCCAAGATCAAAACCTCTACTTCTGTCTGCTGACCACTAAGCAAGAATCTATTTCCCCCAAGAAATGGAGCGTGTCATATCCTGAGTGGCAGGTCCTTTGTGGGGAGCCTATTGACATAGTAGTATTCTTCTCTTGCAGAAGACAATCGAGTACGGAGACACTAACAAGACAATTAACAATATTAAAATTAATCAAGATGAGCCAAATATACATGGAGGAAAAGGAGCAAAGGTGAAGTGTGAGAGCTAAGAGACTTCCTTAGCACTAACAGAGCATGTACGCATTTCAACTATCAAAAAAGAGAAATACACTTTTGTTTTATCCAGAGTTTGTAAATTTTACTGCGCATTAGTACCATAGCATTATGTTCACGAAAGCATGTTGCAATACATTGATAATCTCGTATCTCAAAAAAGTGTTTTTAATATTAAATGCTTTATAAATTCTAATCAATATGGGCTCTAAGAAATGAATATTCTTATTTATTTTCCAACAGCAACTGGAATCAGCTTGCATCTTATTCACAATCACCTCTCTGCCACAAAATTTGTATTTTTGTGTTCAAGATCACAAAATCAACTGAGATGTCAAATGGAGATATTTACATATCAACTAAGAGGGAAAAGTTCTGCAGATTCTGAATGTACGTGTGTAATTTGTGACCGAAGGTTTTTCTTACTTGAGTCTTCAGGAATGCCATATTTTGCCATATCATCTTCCAAGAGCTCTGTGATCCTGGGCATGTCAATGAACATATTTGCGTTGCTGAAAAATGAAGATTCTTCTTTACACACTGCCTTGATTACAGACTCCAGGGATCCAACAGCTGAACGTCTGAACTGCCCACCTTGTAAGAACTAGAACAAATGAAAATACAGATGAACCAAAGCAGCTTTCAGTAGCTTCAGAGAGTAGCCCTGGTGTTCTCTCAATACGGCATCCAAAGAGAGCAACAAAATTACACTGCAGAAACTGCATGCGAAAATGAGGGCCTGCTGTGCTCTTCACTGTTCTCCTGATCACCTTTGTCATGGCCAGGATACTCCATGAAAGACAGTAGTATAGTGTATTACTTTAAACTTTGAAAAATACTGTGTATTGATGGCTTGCTTAGGCACAAAAGGAATGGAAATATCAAGACAACAAGACTCCTAAATTACCATGTCAGTTTTCAAAGTTTACTCTTCTGGTAGACTACTCCTGTGGTCATGAAGGCAGCAGAAACATACAGTCATTTTGCATGATGCGAATGCTTGTGGTGAAAACAGCTGCTGAAAAGAAAAATGGTTTTCAGAGCGTAAGTGCACTCTGAAAAAATGAGTTTTCAAGTATATCTTTTAACTTGTTAGATGTGCTTCTAAGCTTTGTTTGTTTTTTTTTAAAAACATCTTGAGTCATACCAGCATTTACTTTTGCCATTTGCTCATGACTGACAGACCTCTCAGCGCGAGAAGAGCGCGATCTGACTGCCTTTCTGGCCTAAGCACGTCATTAACCACATTCCAAAAACGGCCTCCTCCCTGCAACTTCAGTTTTCAAATAACGTGCTCGGTTGCGACCAGAATCTCATGGAAGGCTGTGCACTTGCACTGCTCTAACAGAGGATATAACTGAAAAGGAAACTGCACTGCAAAAGTAGAACCGAAGGATACATCTCACTTGCATATGAAGAAAAAGAAAATTAGACTTCCATTCCAGTTTAAGACTGCAAGACTGGCAGACGGAAGAAAGATTTTGATAGGTCAGCCAAACACATTTGACATAGAAATAAATTATGAGCATCAATTTTCAAAATGGTGCAGCACTTCACAAATAGAATAAATCATGGTAAGTTTAGAGGTCATGTTATTAGAAACAGTTCATCCTGATCAACGCATTTACTACAGTGTCAAGTGCCTCTTAGTAATCCTGGAGGAATATTAGAAAGTGTTATCAAAAGTTAGTGTTTGCTGCCCCCAGAATCTAAATTTTGGCACTCAGTTTCAGGGTTCAGCAGAGTAAATAACACCCAGACTTCATAACTCTACCATCTACAGTTCTAGAAAAAAATCTGTTGGCATGGACTTCACTGGGAGAATAAACTTTATTTATGCACAGTGCTGAATAAGAGTGGTTTTGAATCCCTATTTGTGACTACTTGCACTAGAAGGGTAAGTGAGGTTTATTTCAGTCAAAGAACACAAGCTGACTGATTAATTCTGGTTCCAATCAAAATAACTTGAAATTCAAATGATGAATATTTATGCAGTGAGCTGCCACCAGACTGAATCCACTTACTGTCTTTCAGCTAAATACCCTCTGACTCAAAAAGATGAGATGTTACCTATAATTTGGCTTTGATAAAGTGGGAGAACAATATAGGATGGATGTTCACAAAAAGTTATCTTTGATCCAGGTGTTCTAGTTTAAACTAAATGAAGTAGGTCTGTAATCAAGGCTTTTGATTCCAAACAAATAGCCCATTACAAACAAGGCTCGGAAGGGAGGCTCTGAAGATTTAAAATCTGGGCTGCATTCTCAAATGAGGACCAAAATCTCCTAACATAGGGGCTTTGGACCTATTTGGACAACTGTGTCTTCCTAAAAAGAGTATTATGGACAAAAAATTTTATAGAACGGAAAAATCTGCAGTTCAACAAAAAGTCTAGAAGTCAAGCCAAGTTACAATTTGCAAAGAAAATTAAAACAAATTAAGAAATAATACATAAAGAGATGGAAGAAAAATGCCATTTTACTGGAAAACTAGAGGGAGATTAAAGATAATCCAAAACTTGGCAAGACTGAGTGGCTAAAGGAAACAAGTGTGGAGATATTCCTACTTCTGGGCAGAGACAAAAATGAATCAAAGTCTTTATTGTACTGAAATTAGCAGAATAAGAAAAGATCAGCAAAAGATTGCAAATTTCGTAAAACTATTTCTCAGAAGTCTATGAAATTTGGATTTCAGCATTTGAAGGAAAAGTAGAAAACTAGAAGGCACTGCAGGACAAATGAAGATCACAATATTATACAGGAAGAAACCAATTACCTGATTTAGATTACTAAACTAAATAATGATATCCAGTGTAAATCATTATTTAGCAACCAAAATCATGATACGCTATTCCAGAAACAGAGATTACCTAGGTACATTACTGCTCCTTGATCAAATCAGAGACACAAAAGTATGCAACTTTTGAAAAAGGCAAAAGCAAGATAAAGTAAGTTGTTTCAGTTGGTATAGACATGAATTAACAGAACTACAGGAGCCACCAGCAACACTTCCCCTCAAAAGACTGCACGTGGCTTTTGTCCCCAGCATTCAAGATTAACTCTTGACACAGCATGTGCAGATGACACTAAGGATGTCTGAGACAACTGAGAGCCTGTTACAGGAGAAAGGAAAAAACAAAAACAAGACCAAAACAAAACAAAAACCACCGCCACAAAACTTACTTAACCTTGCAAAACAAAGAGGGACTAGGACTGGCCTTCTTCAAGTATTTAAGGCCATCAAGGGTTTAAAAAGCTATGGGACATTTTTGAAAGAATAAATGTAGTAGTCATAGGTAAATTTAGATTAGAATCTTATATGTTTCTAACTCCAAGAAGCTTTCCAATAACGATAGCCTAACTAGTTCTAACGCAGAACCTGATAAACTTAGCAAAGAGGTTACAGAATGAGGCTGCTTTCCACAAGAGTGACAGCATTCAGTACTCAGCAATCCCTTCCGGCCCTGTGCTTATCTACTCACGAATGACAAACAGACCAAAAATTAGTACTGGAAACATAAGCAGATAATTTCTAACAGCAAACGGAAAAGCAAAAGTCATGATCAAAATCAGCAATGCTTTTCCTCAAGGGAGTTATCCGTGCGCTCAGTGCCGTTAACAAGAGAAAGTGGCTGTGCTCAGTTACGCTGCCTGGCAGGTGTTGAGTTTTAAAATGTTTTTTTACTACACACAATGCAGCGTACCAATTCAACGTCACATTGCAGATAATAGAATAGTATCTCTTGCTTTCCATTTGGTCTTTCAGGCAAAAACTCATATGCATAACTGACAAAATTACTTCGTTACTGCTACAAAGAGATTAGCAAAAACTTTTTAAAATTCCATACTTCAAAATAACTTCGTCAGTAAGAATTTAATGAAAGAGAGACTGTCTCACCTATGCTGAAGATCCACACTGTTTTATTTTGGGGGGGAAAAAAAATCGATATATCCTGTTATCTTCCTAGGTCTCTGAAGTACTATTGGCTGGTTATCACCAAAACAAATATGCAAAAGAAAGGACTTATTTGGAAATTGAGGAACATATTTTAGGAGAAAAGTATGTAAGCAATATCTGCAACACACTTATTAAGAACAAGGACAGCCTTTATAGAGAGGACAAGAAGCAAGTATAATTATTATGAACTGAAAGACAGGTACTGGAAAGTAACAAAACGCATAAAAGCTGAGAAGGAAAGGAAGCTTAACAATTTTTGCTAGTCCATACAAGAAAAAAAAGTTCAGCAGTACAGATAGAAAGGCCCTTGAAAACAGCATGCAGCTACTGTATGAATGAAAGAAATAGACACCGACCTACTAAAATAAATGTGCATGCTTTTTTTAATCCTCCACAGGACACTAGGGGGCACCAATTTCTCAATAAAAAAGGAAACAGCAAAACAAAAACTAAGGAAATAAAGATTGTATTGCAAGATGTAAAAAGCAAAGAGTTCCAATTAAATCTATGTTACATTGCAGGCTAATATGGGAACCCATGGAGCAGAGATCAAAACTGTGACCAGATGGCCCTCTGCTGTTCAATTCTATCCTTTGCAAATTTTCTGGACAGGACCTTTTGAGAGGCTCTATCAGATAAGCAACTAGGATTTCACTCTGAAAATAGCACTGCATTTGCTGGAAGGAAAGTCTTGAGCCTGCCAAAAACAGGACTAGTTTAAGAAAGACTAGAAAAGGTGCAAGCCTTCTCGGATGAAAACCACCTTTCATTACAGCAGCTAAGGAGGGACGCCAAAGAACAGCACACAGAAAAAGATTCATACCACTAGGGAAAACAGTATCTAAGGCAGTGTTTAGCGCGCACTGCAGTCACGAACCAGTTTGCACTGAGGCATCTTCAGAGGTCTGCAATTTTAGAATCAGATGCAATCTTGCACTTTCCACACAGAGCAAGTTTGCTCTAGAAGGTAGCGCCACAGGGGTCCAGCAAGTCCAGCGACAAAACAGGACCCTGCTCAAAAGGAGAAATTTTTATGCTGACTCATTTAATACTAGGTCCACACCACTGTGCTAGCCGTAGAGATGCACATGAAGCAACTGTCCTTCAGGACACTAACAAGAGAAATACCCTCCCCCTCCCCTCCCATCCTTTTTTAAAACAGGGAGCAGAACTAGAAAGCAAAAACATTAAGTGACAAAAATAGAAACAACCTATGAAAGATCCAAGGACTCATTATGGTATCTTGAAGCCAGTCATGGTATCTTATCTGTGAGACTAAGATTCTTACCGTAGAGGCAATCACCATAGCAGCATGGAAAGAATCAGAGAAGCAGAGGTATGGATTCTTTAAATCACCTACACAGAATCTCTAAAGAAGTGAACCAACCCTTACAAAAGCAAAAGTTATTTCTCATTAAACAAAGCAGCTGCTAGATAAAGAAATAATTTGTCAAAAAATAAAAGCATTAGTAGAAAAGGCATGGTGCTGTCAAAATCATAGGTAATAAGTGCTATTATTAACCAGTAGCCTAGTACCATATTAATTTAGGCTGCAATGTCATAAATTGATGGGGAGGGGGAGGGGGAACCATCAATACAGTTCCAAAATGACCAGAGCACTCAAAAGAGATCAAACGCAACTTCTAAGGACAATGGACCATTGTCTCATAATTCCTACTAGTGTTCCTCCTCATTAGTTTCATACATATTGCTAACGAGACACCTTACAACAGGCATTAAGCTTACATTTTGAAAATCATATGCATACCTGCTGCAATGCAGAGATGTCAAGCACACCAATATTTTTAACAGCTTGGAGGAACACTGGAAGGTTTTCCATGACATGCTGGGCTTTACTGAGAAGAGAGCTGATACTAGAAACCACATCCAGTAACATGTTCAGTAAGCTGCCTATCTCAGATGGTATCTTAACCTTGGAAAAGAAGAGGGGGAAAAAATAATCATGGTATTAAATTTCAATTAGAAGAACAAATTTTAACCTTCCAACGAAAGGCTCAAAATTATTCAATCTCTTTCTAAAATTGATTATAGAACATTTCTACAAACCATGTTTTAAAACTCCTTTTAGTATAATTCTCCAATCTCAAATTCACATAAACAAAAATTTTCTGGAATTGTCCAAACTAGCCTACAACAAATTAGGAATTAAAATACAGAGAAATACAGAATTAAAATACTAACTGAACTGGAGACAGCTCTCTCGTCCAACTTAACGTCCACACATGCTGATGGCATCGGTGAAATTCTGCCCCCTTGGAACTGAGCATAAATGACAACTTTCCCTTCAGTACACTCAAGACGCTCAGTACAATAGCTTAATATTTTTTACATAGTTCATATATTAATTTAAATCAAGTAATCTCTTTAGCTGCTTTAGGAATCCTATTAGACAAGATATTTTCCTGTGATACTGTTCCTCTCTGCATTTTTCATACTGCATTTTACCTAAAATAATTCCATGCATTTCATTTCCTACTTGACCAAAGTTCAATCACCCTTCTGCTTTTGCCACCAAGCATCTTTTGGCATTAAGAATTTTCTCATCTCCCTTGCGTTAATAGGCCATTTAGATGTCGTATAAATGCAAACTGATTAAGTTATCTGCCTATGCGTGATAACAAAAAACAATATAATCTCATTATGTGCTTCCAGCTGCTTCTTCCGATTACCTTTACTTTATCCACCTGTATTTGAGTAAGACACTTCCTACTATATCTGTGATGAATATTCTTTTCAGACTTCACCTGCTTTCATGTATTCAAAAAATAAATACTCTGCAATAAACCTTTATTCAATTTAAAAAATCAGCAAGACTTCCATAATAATTTAGGATAAACTGATAACATTTGTTATTCTGCACTAGGAATTCATAGGGTTCAAGAGAAAAGCCATCAGAACAAGCACTCTTCTCGTTCTCTGTTTTCCCTCCAGGTGGCCACATACTTCAGAAAATAGAAATATTTTCTCTTCCCTCCAATATCTTACCTATTCTAGGCATTTTTCTCCTTTTTAGAAATATGCGGCCACTCAATTTAACTACACATGCAGCCTCCAGAACATAATCCAGAAACTATGGCTGTAGAACAAAATTTTCTTCCTTCCTGTTCTATGAATAACTTTCAATTATTTGTACTTACAATACTTTAAGTTCTGTCAGTCATTTACCATGAAAGAATTGGAATAAACACCTGTTAACTATCACTATCACAAGTCTCTCACAATAATTTTGTTCTTACAAGTAAAAATACCATCTCACTGAAAACCCAGACTAGATCCCAAATTATACAGAGTTGTACAGATAATGTGGTTTTGCTGCAGACTTTTGCTGCATTGCCTTCATTACAGCTTTGTCACTGCCTTTTTCTCATTGTTTTCCAAGGGAATATAAACACCAAAGTTTGCCATCACCATTATCAACCCTCTAGGATCCATCCATCTTGGTAAATAACTGTGTGATTTTTTTTTTAGTTGAATGAAATATAGTGGAAGCCAACAGACACTGTTTAAGTCATCACCATTCAGATGTGTTAAACTTTGTTAAGTATCCAGGAGAGGTTATGAATCAGATCAAACCAAGCTGTATGAGTTAAGTCATACGACATACAGATTTTTTGCCTGTACAGAGACTAACCCTGAGAGTTGGAAAAACATATTTACATCCTTCCTGAACTCATCCACCTCAATTTCCAGCATGATTTCTACAGCAAATAAATGCATTCCAGCGTGCTATGAATTTTTGCAAGGAAATAACTTCATATTTCTCATAACATAGGCTTCTATGATTGTTTTATCTCAAGTGATGCCATATCAGTCTTCCACACTTACAAATTAAAAATTGACTAACTGCACCATCTGCAAACTCTGCTAAAGATTAATAAAGGTATGTCTTTGACTTCCTGTGTTTTCTCTAAAGCTTTCATAATTAACTCTTCAGGGATAATTTTGCCGAGGAGGAGATGGAATACAGTAGCACCCACCAACTCTATTCCTCAACTGCTCTGTTTGCTCTGTGGAGCTAAAAGACAACAAAGGGCTACATGGCCAGCGTTTGCTTCCACAGAGAAAGAACACCTAAAATAACAAAATACTATATTCGCAAATTGAATTACTCATCCATCTAACTTGCATGCTTTAGACAACCTTCAAAAGAAATCACAGGAAATGAACGATTCCCTCCACCTCTCTTACCTTGTAAATGATATGACGCAAGTTCAAATTCTGTATAATCAATACAAACATGGCATACAAGTCCAGTGCTGGTAAAGAACATAATTCCTCTACCACTAGGGAAGTTTTGCTGTTTTCAGGTAATGTTAGCAACAGGCTAAATACTTCTTCATCACATCTTCCAGCTAAAGCTGCAGCAAAGGCACTGTAAAAAAGCTGTCATAAAGTACACCTATTAATTTTCTTTCTTCCCGAAAGACATCAACTTCTTTACAGTTAATAAAGTGAAAACGTGTCACAGGAACATGACAAGGTATAGTAGTCATCAACAGAACTGAAAGAAAGACCTATACAGCTCTATCAGACAGACTATAAAGTGAGAGCATACCAGTGTGCCTATAAAGAAATTAAGTATATTTCTTAAAACCCTTTCTTTTCATTTGGAAACAGGTCATTTGTTCATTCTATGAGCATTCACGCCATGAGCAGTCATTAACAATGCTGAACGTATGCATTCTAGAGAATATACACCTTTGTTGCAGAAATGCGTAAAGATCAAAATGTAGACATGTGAATCATTATAAAAAAAAAAAAAACTCACAAAAATCAAACAACATGGACTTCCTTCTTTCAGGTCACACGCAAATTTAACACTTAGGGTATGCCTACATGATAAAATGCTCACTCCAAGCCAGCTGACATTTTTCAGCTCAACGCTTCTTTGAAGTCTTATTATTTAATAGTGGAAAAAGGGACAAACGCCCAAGTAGATCTTGGGCAAGATTACAAAAAAACTCCTTGGGCAATTGTAAGGTTTTTCCTCTTCCTACAAAAGTGTCAGAGACCAAAAGCAAATGGTTGCAGCCCAGATATCTCTTAGCTACTCTTATCCTGAAATGCCTCAAGGAAAGAAAACGGCAGCAAGTCCAGAAAAATGGCTATTTCAGAGCCTGCAGAAGCCTGGTGTTTCATTACTGATGAGCCAGTGAGCAGTGACCAGAGCTCCATCGTACTCCTTAGAGCAGAACCTGCCGGTACTGCTTCCACTGAATGCATCCGTAAGCCAGTGCCAACACCCAGCAGGGGAGTATCCCCAGGAAATCATATCAGGAGCCAGAGCTGGTCGAGAAATGCAATTTCATTCTTCAATCCCTGTGAATATTTTAATTGCAACATATTAATTTGCAAAAAATTCTGGACTAAAGAAAATCTAAAAGTCATTTTGCCTTTGTGGTTCCAAAGCATTTCCTATACATTAAAACATTCACTTTTTATGTGCATGTTTGTGTACCTATATATATATGTAACGCACACAGAAAGAGAACAGAATAGGAGTATAAACACTGTTTTCCTATCAGCATAAAAGGATACTGATTTGGACTTAGTTTTAGGGAGTTTTGACTCCGATACTATTTGAAATTCCTGATGAATGTTCCAGCTTCAATCCAGCTTTAATCCATTCAATATTTTACCAACTAGATCAAGCCCCTCTGAACTTCCCTTGCAGCTTTGCTTCAGAGCTATGTCATACTCCTATCCCTAGTTAATGAATGCTTATAATCTTCATTACATCTTTTGAGCAGTTTAAAACAATATATATAATCCTATAGCAATAAGCATGGCCAGAGCATAATCTTGAGGTAGAAATCAAGGGTAAGTGCAACAAGCACCTGCAAATCACAGGCTTAGTTTTACCATTCCAGAGTATACAGTCACAGAAATACAAGGCTGCAAGATGCCTGCAGGTATCAGGGTTTTCAGACAACAGTTATACAAGCCATAAACATGATGGGCTATGCCTAAGTTATACCTTAAAAAAAAGTATTCTCACATATTACATAATCAGTAAGAGACAGATTTTAATACTCAAGTTGGACTGGGGAATAATCCAAGCACTTATGCACACCCAAAATTCTGTATAAATATGCAAATGTGAGATGTGTACATATATCTAAGCTGTACATAGGACTTCTGAAAAAATGAGGATAGACACTCACTCGAAAAAGTCAGCCAGTTAGCTTTATTATTCCAAGAGATCAAAGGTGCAAGATTCTCATTTAAGTGAATCACTTCTAGATGACTTCTCTTATTACCATTTGCTGTTATCAAAATAACAAGCAAACAATGGCAATCACACCACCAAAGCAGCAGAAGAACTAACAAGTCAGAAGTAGCTATGATTGTCTGAACTGCCTTTTTAACAGCTATACTTTTTGTGAAGACGACGTGCAACTGCTTCTGCAAGCGGAGCATCAGTGACATCCAGTGGCTGCCTGACTGACCCAACTGGTTTATATTAAAGGCATCTCCAACTCCTTTCCACCACATAAGCATTAACATGAGACACAACCCAGAGTTAAGCTGACACTTTTCATGATTTCTACTTTTTGATTATTGGCATCACAGGAAACAGCAACAGCGATAACATACAGCCCTTGATTCAGAAGACTTACACATCAATCCTTTATATGATACTCAATAAACAAGTAAACACATAAATAAAGTGAAGCTAAGGCACGGTAGGGGTGAAAATGTAAGGACAGCAAGGAGCACACCAAGAAAGAAAAGAAATCAGATAACTCTTCTGTAAGACTCGGAGCAGGGGAGATGCAGAATGATTTCTCTAGGAAGTCTCATCTTCTCTACAGTTCCAAGGTAACAGAGTTCAAATTTGGTGTCAGCACAACTGCATAAGACTGCTTAAAGTGGTGCCATTTAGATCAGGAGAAAACTATAAATTGATCCCTGAATGTCTCACATAATTTCTTTCAACACCCCAGATCTCACAAAGTCTTCCACATAAAAGTGACAAGTGAAAATATAAGATTCCACATAAACAAGTTTGTTTTGTTTCAGTTGGTGCATTCAGTTGGACATTAGTCAACCTGTTAATTTAACACCTCTTCTTGATCTTTTACCTTTGAATGAGAGATACTGGCTTCCAAAACAGTCCTGAGAGTTTCTTCAGAAATGTTGATAGAAGAACGAATGTCCAGCCCCAACTTAGTAGAATTCTGTATGCAGTCTTTGACTTTCATACCTGGAAGAGAAGGAAAACGGTACCAACAGTAGTAGTCCACAAAATCCTACCAAATTGCTTAATCAAGTTGCCCACAGACTGTGGTCTCTCCTCTAGATTTATACTGAGGAGTTATAAAAGGGCATAAAATCTTCATATTATGCAATTCACCTCTACATCAAATCTAAAGGCCACTTTACTAGCAGACTGAAGGGCTTGTATATCTGTGTGCATTATCCTATCAAAGCACATGTTATCCCACATCCCTGTATTAAGGGAACATCTGAAATTACTGAAGCAGCCTTTAACCACTTATTTTCTTCTTCTGTCAGTCAGATCCCCTCTTTCTAATGAATCCCTACATGTCCCTAGGACAGGCCTCAACAGGGTGAACTATACCATCCTGGGACAAGAATAGTGTCTATGTGTGTATATGTGTACATACTGAGAATATATTGCCTTAAATCAGTACTTTCCATAAGCAATATCCTTTTAACCTTAGGAGAACAACCAAAAAGTTACTCTGCTGCAAAAAAGATACACAGCAGAGAATTGCAAAAAAGTGCTGAAGAAAACAGGAACTCACCATTCAAAAGATTGAAATTGCTGAGAAAAGCTACCACTGGATTTTCTGACAACAGTGGCTCCAAATTTTCAGCTAACCTGAAATGATAGCCTTAGTTTTATAAGTTACCAAAACTAAGTCATTGACATTACCATGTATAGAGAGAATAATGAGCAGCAAACAGCCATTAAACTAGGCTAAAAGGTTCCATTGTATTCTCTATACACACATCGCACATGCAGTAAGCACCTCTGCAGAGCCTGTCCTGTTGCATTTATGCATTGCACTTGAGCATGGATCATCATATTTCTTACTGAGAAAGCCTTCATTAAAAGGTGTCTACATTTGTAAAGTGCTCTAGCAAACAACAGCTCATGGAAAAGCACAGATCTAGTAAAGCGTGTATCTGTCTTTTTTTTTTTTTATTTACACTAAAAACATTTTTTAAAATCTAGCAGCATCACAGTTCAGTATAATGAAGTTATCTGACTCTAAATTTGAGTAATGAAAGGTTTAGATAGTTCAAGTATTATTTACTATTAAAAACACCAGATATGAGTTAATGGTTCATTAGAGCACACAGGCTCAAATTCTTCCATATAATTATAACTCACATGGGCTATTCAAGTCCATTATGAAAACAATGCAACAGACAAGCCAGTAAAGCAACAACTGTAAGAAAAGCCACTTAGAAGCGACAGTTAAGTCTGAAATAGTCTGTGGTAGTAGCTTTATTTGTTCATCAAAAACTTGCTACTTTTTCCTCAAGGGAATAGCAAATATCTGAAATTATTTGGAACTCAATCCTGTCAGGTTACAAGCACCATCCAGTATTTCTGACTGTTTGAACTGCAGATCTGTATTTAACATTTACGTATTTAGCATTTTGCAAAGGTATCCAGCTTCTGAGAGGCTCAGGCCGTAGCAAACAGCTTTAGATTAAAAATAAGTAACAATAATACTAAAAACTTGACTTAACTCAGTTTTCAGAAAAATAAAAATTTTCACAGTTGTGATTCAAATTATTCTCCTTGTAGAGCACCAAGATCTGCTGCAAGTGCTCAGCAAAAGTATAAGGATATTGGAAATATCCAGAATTTTGCTAAACAGGAATAATTAGAGTGTATTTTTTCTGCTGAATTTTCAGGTAAATAAACAAAGCATAAAGAGATTTTGATGCATAGCATTTCTCCTGCAATTTCATAATTTAGAACCAATGCATACGCATGATGAAGTAACATCACTAGCCCTAATAAGAACTACGTTGGGTACCGAAAATACAGGCTTTACGTTTGTAAGTGTCTCTGGATGTTCTCTAACAGTAGGCGACATTCACAACTGCCATCAGTGGTATTTTGTAAGGCCCTTAAGAAGCTCTCCAGAGTATTGAAAAATTGCTGGTTTATATATGCCATATGCTGACAATCTCCCTTGTTGAGAGCAGACCATGTTCTTGCAATACCCTGCAAAAGACAGTGATTATACAGTTAAATTCACATTAGATGTTTTTAATGATTGAAGTGGAGATCTTGGCAATTACAGGAGATATTTTCAAATGATAATGTGGTTAAGGCTATACTTATTTACTAAATATTATATTTGCTACTGAAACTGGGCCAAAGGTTTTCAAGCTAGGGAAAATTGAATTCTCAGAGACTTCAGTTTTGGAAAAGATCAAAAACATTTGCAAATTTGACCTAGCCTTGCAAGAAGATTCAGCCAAGAAGTATCAAAAACTTCATTTGAAATTTAATTACAAAATGAAACCAGCTTTTTAGGTTGACTATTTTTTATCTTTTCCCCAAAAATTGATCTAAACAACAGTTTCATTTATCTCAAATCCATATACTCTCAGTTCTTGGTTCAGTCAAAGAAAGAGAACGCCTCAGTTCTACCCTTACCCAACGGTGTACTTATACTGTGCCTTGCGCAGTTTTTACTCTCATCTTTTCTCTTGATTATTCACATTTCTGCTTTTCAATCTTTTTTTTAAACTTACAAAAGTATGTCACAGAATAGCAAAGAGCACAGAAATGCATCTGTTTGGCAAAAGTCTACTTTGAGATGTGAACAACGCCTCTGAATTCTGTTTGCCACAACACTGAATTCCCACTCATGTCAGCAAAACCTCCAGGTACAGTGCATGCAAAATAGAAGAGTTATTTTATGAAGAGGAGACAAATTCTGTACCAAAAGCATGAAGTTAATATTTTGTGCATGTGTGTGATCTTCAAGGAACTGCTTCTAGCTCTGTATGAGTCTAAATGCCAAGTGTTACTCTTTCCACATCAAGACTACTGGTAACTTCCTGAACTGTTAAACACAGACTGACCTCAACTGGAAACCACAATTGCTATTTTAGGCTGAACAACTCAGGCCAAGAAGTTTATTTGTATTTAGTTTGATTTCACTGCTATTCCTGTGAAGGTTTAAAAGCACAAATGTACGCTGACTCATGAGCTTGGCAGTATCAGAAGATCTAAAAGAAGAAAATATGAGCTGTTTGGCACTGAATGACAGTCTAGTTGTTCTATTTACAGCTTTCAAAGCTCACCAATGTTTATTTAGGGGATTGCTTCTGGGTATCACAATAAATCGTGTCAGAACTATACCCATACAAAACTCCACTTTATATAGCCAGTGTGGGGATGGATCATTCAGATTGGGGGGGGGGGGGGAGAGTACACCCACCACACAGAAAATTCTCCTAGCATTAGTTTCCAATGTGACTTTCAATGCATAACGGAAGGAATACTTGTAGGTACGGAAATCACTCAAACCTCATAATGATCTTGAGCCAGAATGATTCCTTCAATGACAGAGAGGAGGAAGTGACTCGTTAAGCCATCTTTACATCTTGTAACAACACAGAAAAAGTTGCTGATGATAGCTGGCTCTTCTGTAAGAGAAAACGTCCAGGCTTAACCAGTTAAAATAAATCATTTACTCATTGTTATCAGAGGAAAAGATGACCAAATAAGAAAGGAAGGAAAAGTTTTAAAAGGCACAGTCTGATGTGTTAAGACACCGGAAAAAATTTCTGACCAAATTTATTTCCAATTACAGAGGGCAAGAAGGACTAAGTTTGATTCAATTCTTGTTATTCCTCTTCACTATACTTTCCCGACCAATAACGAGAACAGCAATACCTGCTACAGAACCAGAACAGAACACTTCATGCTGCTGAGCAAGAAACACAGCTCTCTGGAGCTGTATATATTAAGCACATCTACCTCTTCCTCAACTGGGTTCCCCTGACATTCTTTCCCTGTTGAGACATCAGGATGTTACTAATCCTTCAGCGAGTAGCAACTTTCAAAGCAAAAGCTTCCCCCAAGCTGCAAGGGGAAGGAAAGGGCATTACATAGACACAGACGACCGGCAATGAGAAAATAATCCTAGTGACAGAGAATCCATACAGGGTATATTTATCACCTGATCTCCCACTGAGGAAGTTTTTACCCAAGCTTGCAGCCCTCATGTCCCTGAAAAACAGTTTCATTCTTCTGTCTGTAGCAGGTTTGCACGTGAGAAAGCAGAGAAAGTTTGGCCTGGTGGTTGAACTCTAGTTCACATAAGAATGAATTTCGTTCCTCCTCCATTCTCTCCCCACATATGTTTCCCCATTTGATCCATAAGCCAATAAGCAAGAACAATAAACATTCACCACCGCATCAAAAATGAGCAGACCTTGAAGATCCAAGATCATCATCTGTGATCTTGCTCACAGAAATAACATATCGTCACTCAGCAATGCAAACTAGGTTGAACAATCTTTGTCTTTTCTCATTAGGTTTCATAATGCTTTCTGTATCACAGAATGGTTGAGGTTGGAAGGGAGATCATCTGGTCTAACCTCCCAGCGCAAGTAACGTCACCCAGAGCTCGTTGCCCAGGACTGTGTCCAGACGGCTTTTGAACATTTCTAGGAAAGGAGCCTCCACAACCTCTCTGGGCAGCCTGTTCCAGCACTCAGTCACCCTCACAGTAAAGAAGTTTTTCCTCATATTCAGACAGACCTTCCTGTGTTTCAGTTTGTGCCTGTTGCCTCTCATCCTATCGCTGGGCATCGCTGCGGAGAGTCTGGCCCCATCCTATTGGCATCTTCCCTTCAGATACTTACACACATTCATCAGATCCCCCTTCAGCCTTTTCTTCTCCAGTCTGAAGAGTCCTAGCTCCCTCAGCCTTTCCCCATAGAAGAGATGCTCCAGTTCCTTCACCATCTTAGTAGCCCTTTGCTGGACTCGCTGCAGTAGCTCCATATCTCTGTTGCACTGCGGAGCCCAGAACTGGACACAATACTTCAGATGAGGCCACACCAGGGCTGAGTAGAGGGGCAGGATCGCCTCCCTCGACCTGCTGGCAGTGCTCTTCCTCGTGCAACCTAGGACACCATTGGCCTTCTTGGCCACAAGGGCACACTGCTGGCTCATGATCAACTTGTTATCCACCAGGTCCTTCTCTGCAGAGCTGCCTTCCAGCAGGTCAACTCCCAGCCAGTACTGGTGCATGGGGTTCTTCCTCCCTAGGTACAGAACTCTGCATTTGCCTTTGTTGAACTTTATGAGGTTCCTCTCTGCCCACCTCTCCAGGCTGTTGAGTTCCCTCTGAATGGCAGCACAGCCCTCTGGGCTATCAGCCACTCCTCCTAGTTTTGTGTCATCAGCAAACTTGCTGAGAGTGCACTCTGTCATTCAATGACCTAGATGAAGGAAGTTAAACAATACTGGACCCAGTACTGACCCCTGGGGGACACCACTAGCTACAGGCCTCCAGCTAGATTTTGTGCCACTGATCACAACCCTCTGAGCTCTGCCATTCAGCCAGTTCTCAAGTCACCTCACTGTCCACTCATCTAGCCTGCGCTTGCTTATAAGGATGTTATGGGACACAGCATCAGAAGCCTTGCTGAAGTCAAGGGAGACAACATCCACTGCTCTCCCCTCATCTACCCAGTCAGCTATTCCATCATAAAAGGCTAAATCAAATGAAGCATTATGAAACATCCCTTTGACCAGAGTATTGAAATGAAGATAACAAAAGTTTAGTTCCTTAATCTCAGCTCCCCCAACACATAGATCATTTTTCTGAGTTTAATAATAGACCCCAGTTATTAGTTATAAATTTTCAGTATCTTTTGTTTCGAGCTCAATATTCTTACTGTTTTACTCTGTGGAAATTACAGTCACAGAGGGGTGGAACCGGGCTGTAATGATATCATCTCTTTGGAAATAAAGCTTTACCAATTACCAACCTCATCCCTTGCTCTAGAATAACAGGTTAATGCCTCCCAGTTGTTCTTTGGAAAGGATTCCCTGCGGAATTGGGTTAAAGTATGAAGTGAATCATTGAAGTTCAAGTTTAAAAGGCAGAAGCCAGAAGAAATGGAATATGAAATCACTCCTTTAGGTCAGTACAGAGCATTTCTCAAAGTGCCCATCTTGGGAGCCCAAATACAACCAAGAAGACAAGCTTAAGACATCCAAATTCATATCATTTGTTGCAGGTGAAATTCCTGAACTACAGCAAGCCAACCCACTGGCTCAACATGGCCAGAAATGGAAGGTGTCAATTCCTTTATATACTTGCCCATTTTTCCCTATGGCCAGCTACATGCTACCTTGTGTCATCTCTAGTTCATTAAAAAACCTCTGTGATTTGACCCAGTTCACTAAACTGGCAGAAAAGTATTTGGTTTAAAAACAAACAAACAAACAAACAAATGCCTAGACTGTCTTCTGCTGGGTTAGTGAGTTGAATGAGGGAAGAAAGAAGCCACAGCATGTCAGAGCAAGCACAAGGGGAAGAAAAAGAGCATATGGCTAAAAATGAGTGAAGAAAAGAGTTGCAAGGCTACCTCCTTTCATTGTGATTTTGGATCAATTCAGCCTCTCCAGAAATCAGCCCTTTACACGATCTGGGTCAAAATGTTTTTCTGTGCTTTTCTTTGTTGGTTTCACTTCCAGGCATAAGCATGCTTGCCATCATCCAACTGAACTTTTTTTTTTTTTTTTTTTTAAAAAGGAGAGGAATACTCAAAGTAAATCCTCAATGTTACAGCACTAACAGATATAGGTCAACCAACCTGAAAAGATTTTAAGAACGTTCAGAATGGTAAGCTGCAGCTTCTGCAATAGTAGGACATTAGCAGGGGGTAAATGTTTCTGAAGAATATGACACATCTTAGATGCTCTGTGGAAAAATTAAAAACATATCATTATTTTCATAACAAAAGTATTGAAGAAAACTTTCATCAACTGAACTATGTACAATTGCAGTCTTCAAGAGACCACATTAAGATTTCAGTATTTACAGTTATATGACCAGCCAATAGCTCTACATCCAATTACATTTGTGTGAACTATTTCTGAATCAGGACATGATACTTCCACATGATACGAAGAAAAAACAAGTTTTCATAAAGGTAACAAGTTATCAGCTTTCTTCAGAAAATAGTTAGGAGTGTCTTAGCAAAGAAGGCACCTTAGCAAAATAAGCAAAATCTTAACCAGTGTTAATCAGGTCTGAGAAGTACTGAGAGCTCACGATACCTCCTGACATGACAGGAAAGAGCAGGACACTCAAAATCTGGTCCCTGACCATTTGCCTAACATATTTGCACGAAGTGCATCATTGAATCAACTTTAGCGTGCTGTTCCTCAGCTGGGCTATGTCAGCAGGACCCGCAGTTCCATTAGCGAGAAATCCCAAAGCTGTTTGGAGCAACCGTCTCACGAGATTCACTCACTGAATATTATTCAAACCCACCAACTCCAGGGGGATAGTTCTGTTAAACGAGTCCTCAGAAAAGGTTTCCCAAAAGCAAAGCTCCTTCTGCTGCTAGATTACATTTGATTTGAGGAATCTGGCAAAAACGATCATCAGAAAACTTATTTGTTAAACTGAACAACTTTATATAATACCCATAGCGCCTACAAGGTCACCTTGTTTGCATAAGTCAACAGCTGATTTAAGTCATTTTCATTTAGTACTGATTCAGAAAGTTTTCAGAAGAAAAAAATCACTTTCAGCACCAACAGAAACTTTCCTTTTCTTCTCCATCTCATTTTTCTTGTACAAACAGCTAATAGTTTCCTGAAATTTCTCCCACTGACCTTGTGCGAGACTGCAAGCATGACTTCACTGAGAAGTTAAATCTATTTTGCTAGCAATATCATTTATGGGCTCAAAGCAAATAAACCCTTCAGGAAGGCAAATGAAACTTTTCAGTTTGAAATGCCTCATCTATGGCTTCCCCTTTGATGGGATCATACTGATTTTTTTAAACTGGAATAAATCATTTAATTTTTCTAGCAATTAGTTTATTATAAATTAACCATCTGATGTAGGTTTCAAAGAGTTAAACTTTCCATAGGAAATATATAAGAATAGAAATACCATTCCTAAATTAAGGGAGCAAGATGATTCTGCATTTACGTAAATATACAGTGACACTGTATAGAAAAATAAAGCTATATGCTTTGAATCCATGTGGCACCTTTGAACCTCTGAACGGGTATTCTAATTAGTCACACAGGTTTTTCTGGAAAACATTAAAACAGAGCACAAAATGCCTTGTAAAAATGGGAGATAGAAATACAAAACTAGTAAGTGAAAGGACTACTTTTTACTTTTTTTCCTTATACTTTTTTTTTTATTATTAAAAAAAACCCACCCATACACCCCTTTAAAATAGTAACAAACTTGGCAATTGAATTTTAGTCGCTTGAGACTAAAATCAATTTCTTGTGGAAATGGGTCAATAAGGAAAGAAGCAAATGTTTAATGTTCAAAGTACTAGAGATGTATGTTATTTTCCAATTGGTGGATGCAAAAAGCACACAAAACTCCTTTCAAGATTTCCATATCAAGTATAACTAAGTAGGATTGGGTTAACTTCTTTCTAGGGTTTTTTGGTTTTGATAAATTCACACAGTACCAGAGAGTTTTTAACCTGCTTGATTTTATACAATGAAATACAAAGAACTAAGACAATAGATATATGAAGTTAAATGCACACTACTACTGGAATACTTTCTTCTTTGTACCGGGTATGCCCTATTTTCTGGTTTCAAGAGCTCAAAAGAAAATTTTGAGGCATTACTCCACAACTTTGAATTATTCAAATATTAATTCAAGCCCCGAAATGTAGTCACAAGAAAAGGGAAAAGGGCTTTGTATGAATTATATTAAAAAATCTGAATGATAACTGAAGATGTTTCAAGTACAATATAGCTACATTTGGACATAGAAAGAAAAAATAGCCTCAAGGATTCCTTAATATTTAGCTCAACACCACAAGTGACTGTTGTCCACCCATTAACTGTGGGTTCAGTTTTCAGAGCTGCAAGGTTTTTAAACACACTAGTATCTTCACCTATCTTCAAATATTTGGTTCTATAATAATTCCAAAGGAAGCACCTCGAGTATGAACATAGAAGACTAAATGCATCAATAACCCGGTCCACACAGTATAATTTGATACAAAATATGGTTTCACTCCACAGTAAAAATTTGAAATAAAACAGTAATTAACTGCCTAATAAAAGGTGTGACTGAGCTGTTCACAAACACAGAACAGCTGTCATTGCTGTTCCTCAGCACAGGATTAAAACAGGGACATAGAAAATGCTCACCTCATTTCTGCCGTTATATCCTCATGCAAATACTTTAGTAAGAAGACTATTCTGTTCCTGTCATGTTCTGTAGAAGATGGAAAGATCATTTGCAATACCTCTTGCATGATCTCAAGAGTTCTGTTTTGGAACAGATGAGCAGCTTTTCCATGGCTTCCATGTTGTGCACCATCGAAAAATGAGTCAATGACATCATCTATATGAAGCTCTGTATTGTTTGAGTGCAGAGCTGCTTCTATAATAGCAATATCAGTAATCATATGAAGGAGGCTGTTCTGCAAAACTGAGTCAGCAATATGAGTATTAGTCATGTTTTCTCTGTTAAGATCGTCATCAAAAAACATAGGTATGTAACCTTTTTTAGATTCATTTTGGAAGAGTTCCAGAAAGTCAATAATATCTTTGATAACCAGCAGTAAGTCATCTGATGACTCTTCATTAGCCATAAGGGAGATCAGAATATGCATTATTTTAGAGTAATTTTTAGTGTTACACTCGCATAGAAAGCTGTCCACAGTCTCTTGTATGTCTTCAAAATTTCTTAACATAGCATCAACAGATGATGCATTAAACTGCTGTATTGAACCATCAAGATCCATTGGAGAGGACTGTCCAGTAGCTACCCTTAGTATCTGAAACCCTTGCTCTACCACCATACGTAAATGTCTAACATTAAAATTCACCAATAAGTTTTCTATACCAGTCTCTACACGAAACCAGAAATTCTCGAAATTGTCAGATATATTCCCATTTCTATTTAAAGCTGATAATGCCATAAGCACCGAGTAAGCCTGGTTTCCAATGGGTGATAGTGTTATTAAAGGCTGAACTACAGAGAAAAAAGAAAGGATAGCTTCTGTATCTAGCAATCCAGACATTTCATTGGTCACATTCTTAAAATTAGAAAGAACAGTCTTTATAAGTGACGTTTTTGTGTCTCCACTCAAATTTAGGGCACCATAAAAGTCATTCAGCTGTTCCAGAATAGCTTTGGCTGCCTCCATTTCTGTCGCTGTCACACCATCCAGTGTTTCTACAAGCTGTAAAGCTGCCTCCACCTTCAGTGTGGATGAGCATGTGATCGAGTCTGTAATATTGGCCTGCAGAGGTATAGCATAGGTGGATAACTCATTCCAAAAATCTAGCAGTTCTTTGAGAACTGAGCCATTTAAATGACGGAGTTCAGAAAATTTCAAGAGAAGAGAGTTCCATTCTTTGATCTGATGGAAAAAGCAAGTCAGATTGCGAGTGATATCTGTCCGAAAGTCTTCCTTGGTGCATGAGAAACTGTCCTCCAGAGGGATTAGTTTCAGCTGCTTAATTATGTTAATGACTCCATTGTAAGCAAGAGAAAAATTGCTGTGCACATCAAAGTCACAAAGTTTAAAAGCAGGATCACTCTGAGGTGCTGCTGTCGTGAAAGTCCAGCAGAACACTGCAGAAAAACAAACTGAGGCCTCTGCAGGTTCATCAGGCATATCACTCAGTGCCTCCAGTAACATTAGAAGACTTTCTACTTGATCAGATAATTCTTCCTTGGTGAACTTTGGTATTTTTGCTACCTGAGCCATTATGAAAGTGTATACATCAGTTAGTGCCTCCGTGATGTTTCCATGAGCTAATCCTTCTGTAAGGCTGATGACATCAAGGAGAAGATGGAACATCTCTGCTACATCAGAGAGCTCTTCCTGTTGCAACAGCTGTGCCAGCTGTGTGAAACCAGTCAGATTCCAATTACACAAGTTGTTCTCAAGTGCGTCCCACCAGTCTGGCAACATGCCTAACTTGGAGTTCTCAATGTACAAAGATTTGATATTTTTAAATAAATAATCCAGACTCCCCTGGACCTGTTTGAATTGACCTATCAAGAACTCTACATCTGTATTCTCCAGATGTTGCACCAAAGCTACTACATGCTTTAGGAACTCTTTATCACTTCCTATTGGAAAATCAATAAGGGTAGAAGATTTTAAAGTTCTGAATACCTTCTTTAACAGTTCAACATTCAGAGCAGCTGTTTTTATCAGTGCCTGAAGAACTGTGCTGTATTCACCTTGCAATTTACGAGGCAACTTCGAGTCAAGGTAACTAATCATATGTTGAAAGAACTGCACCAATAAATGGATATTTTTCTCATGCAAGAAAGCTTCAAACTCAGTATTCAAAGGCGAGGAGCTGTTTTGCTGGATATCAGTTTTATTTTCCAGGAGAGTTTGAATTTCTGCCAAGAATTCTGTTAAGAAGAGTTGGAGATGACGAAAGGGATTAAGGAGTACACTTGAATTCCTGTTAGATCCATGGATTGACTGAATAAAATGGGTCCTATCTGACGTATACTGCAAGTGTTCCGCTAAATTGTTGACAAGCATTGGTATTTGTCCCCCTGAGTTATTTACAAGTGTAAAAATGAAGTCAAGCACCCTGACGTCATCTTTTCCAAAAAATTCAGGGAGAACGAATTTCAAAGTTTTTGTTATAATATTGAAATAAACATTTGCACAAAGGATATGAGAACTAGATAGGGAACACTCAGGGAATACCAAATTAAAAATCAAATTAATAAAATCCATCATGCTTCTTAGCTTAGCATCTGTCTCAATGTTTCCCAGAGATTTCAGCAGAAATAGAGTATGTTTTGCACTTTCAAGGTGGGAAAGCGACTTGTATTTTTCACTAAGGTTACTAAGGATATGCACCCATCTGCTACAATCTTCTGCTTCACCCAATGTACTAAAGTTCAGAAGGGAATTAAGATGAGAAGAAAGATTAATCGGTGAGTGACTTTTGTCTTTCAGAACATGATCCAAAATTAGTCTGGCAATATTCTGGAAAATTCTGATACAAACCAAATACTTATCTTGAGATATACTTCTTAAGAAAGTACTTGTGTCTTTTATCTCCATGAGAACAATTCCAAGTTCTTTTTTGGAGAGCCTGAGAATAGTAGAAAGTGCGTTTCCAATGGAATATAAGTTTGCATCCCTATCCTCTCCCTCAGATCCTCCTGAGATGAAAGCGTCGAGCCAAGAATTCAAAACACCTCCATTAACAGCCTTCAATACAGACCTTTGAAAATCAGTTATCGCAGCTCCCATAATTTCCAGAACCTCCTCTGAACTGTTACCTGCGAGCAAGCTTGTGACATCAACTGCATTGTTAATTACGCTTTGAAAATTACTAAGGAGAGCTTCAAAATCTTTCCAATCATTTAAATCACCACCTTCAACCATGCTTTTTAATAGATGCATTGCTGTTGTAGCTTCAACAATAAGCATAGTTGTCTTATTGCACACTTCAGCACGAGTTGTATTTAAAAAACGTTCAGAGACATTTGCCAAACCATATCTTAGACTGACAAAAAAGGTTGAATTCAAACTTAAAATTTTGGATACTTCTTCAAAAACCTCTGTCCAGGTTTGAAGCCATATAAAAGTGCAGTGCAAAGCAGAAGCCACATTTATCTCATCTCCCAGCTTTGTTAGGTTAGACAAAACACTGTCGAATGGAAGCAGAAGGAAGTCATAAACCTCTGCTGAATTCTCTACAGAAGTAGCATTTGATAGATAAAAACCAATGCATCCATTATTTCCTACGCATTCTGCTGAGACACCAAAGAATTCTTCTAAATAACAAGAGGCCGCTGTTTGGAGCTCTTTATCCATAAATAAAGATTTAAGACTGCTCAGAGTATTATAGACAACTTGCATCTCTTTGTCTTTCTGTGCTAGAGACTGGGCCTGAAACTCTGTGTAGTTGTAAACGGTTAATAACTTTTCACAGAGAGGCTTCCCAGAGAAGTTCCAGAGAAGATTAAACGTTTCAGACAGAAGATCAAAAACTTTGTCCCTGTCTTGGAAACCATGCCATGCTTGAAAAGATAAAATATCTTTTGAGGTCTCATAAAGAAGCGTTAACAGAGCGCTATTGCTCTCAGTATTTAAGAGCAGATCAATGTTCTGATAAACAGAGAAAAGTATTTGAACAAGTGAGGCCATGCTACCACTGTTTAATTTCTGGATGTCTTTGAAGAAATCAGATACAATTTCTCCTAACTTTTGTACTTTATATATAAAAGTAGCATTTGAGAGCAAGGAGGAGGAGGCATTACTCACTCCATGAATTGTATGGAAAGTTGTATTAACATGACCCTCAGTCATTGATCCAACCTCACGGAGATTTCTTATGAGGTCTTCATTGAAGTGTTTTAGATAGCTCACATTAACAATATTTAACCCTGACTGGTTGGCCAGATTATTTTGGAGCAAAAGCATGCTTCTATTAAGAATTTTTTCATTTTCTGGTATGGAAAATATAGTTCTAGATAGGGTCTCCAGTACCTCTACTTCTTCCATTTGACTCAACCAAGACAGCCTAGAAAAAAGTTCATAGCACACCATTTTCACTGTTTGCCAGAAAAACGCCATCTTCTCTTTCTGCCAGAATCTCTGAAGAAGCTGGAAGTTTTTTAGCAGTTCATTACGGAGTTCAGAAACTGCAGGTGAGAAGTCTGTGGAAGATTCCTCCCTCTCAGCAAAACTGTTCATCCATGTAATTGAATTATTCAGGATAGTTTCCGTAAGAGACTGGAGGTTTGATGGGGCTGAGAAATCAGGTATTGTGATTTCTTCTATGAATTCTGTAAGGTTTAAGAGATGGGTGATTTCTTTTTCACTGGAAATCCACAAGTTTTCTTCTCTCTTCAAAAGCTCTTCGACAGATGTCAAGATCCTGAAACATTAAGCAAGATTTTTTTGTTGGTTACCTAGCAAGCAGACAGAACAGTTAAATATATATTTTACAATTTTAGATGTAAAGACAAAGAAAGTTCAAGTGTCATTTAAATAGCAAAGTAATTGCCACCAGACCTGCAATAGTTCAAGTGACAGTCACTTCAGTTTTCGAAGGCATAACAAAAAACATTCAAAACTCACAGCCAAATTTAAATCAAAATCTGTGTGCAAGCAAATAGCTTTAAAAAAGTGTGCATTTATCAGTAATTATAATCAAGCTTGTAAACACAGCCACAGTAAACCACAGTCAAACATCTTCAAGTATCTCATATGTTCTGCCACTGAAAAGAGCAAAGCTTTCATGCTCCAGACTAATAATTTTATAGAAAGGAATTTATCAATAAAATTTATCAAAAAGCTCTACATTCCTATGAATTCTGAAAAATCATCATAGCTATTGAAAGCCAAAACATTCCAGTTCACCAACTGATAGCTGAACAGTGTTAATATCTAGAAAAACACTGAAATTGTAGTCAAAATTGGGATTCTCCAATGAATGTTTTTGTGGTGTCAATAATATTTCTCAAAATAAATTGTTTTCTCTTACAAAATTTTACCACCTCTATAATACTGGTCAAAATTGAGGTACATGAAACAAGGAACACAGCATTCCAAAGGCCTTAATTTGAGAACAGTTTCTCCTCAAATATGTTTTATTTCAGTAATACAAGGAGAAAACCATGCACCGCTAAAAACCTTTCCGAGTGAATTTCCATGTCTATTACTGGAGTTATTCATGCAGTATAGAAAGCATGATGTCAAAACGTTAAAAAAAAAAAAAAAAAAAAAAAGCGTTCAGCATGTAGAATTTGTTTTCTAGACCTATGCAGGCCAAAGAAATACCTTGCTCCATGCAAGGATAATGCAAACAAGTCAAGTGATTTTGGTAGTACTACCACACAGAGAAAACAACCCATGCTCTAGAAACACTATTTAACACCAAATCCATGCTGTAGCAAACATGCATGTATTGATCTTTATAACAAATTTGGGAAAGAACACAAAAGAAAAAGCATCTGAACATTCAAGGTATCAATTCACTTTTTTTTCTTAATCCCACCACCACCACCTTTTTTGTACTTTAAATATCAAATACATCTAAGATTTTGAAAACCAAAGCCAGAGTCCACTTTAATCAAGCTACCTAAATCACAGTTAGGTTCTGCTTGACTCAAAAGCACAACATGGCTTACAGGACACTGTTGAACAGTGGGGACAACGTAAAAATTCTGCCATTTATAAACTTTTGTTTCTTCACCTTTCATCGCATTGACGATAGTTATTTCCCTTCTACAGGTTAAGTGATTGATTTAGCAGGGTTATAGCAGCATAATGAAAAATAAAGTTTTGAGTCCAGAAGTATAATTTAAAAAACATTTTTATCTATTAATAACTATGATTGCCAGGCATAGCATGGTAAACAGCTGATAACACTAAATAGCTAAAAGGAGAGGGAGCATTCATCAGCTTGTCTGAAACTGTTCCACAAGAGACTTTTTCTTTTTTAAATAGAGCAATGATGAAATTACTTCTGTTGTACTGTTCATCTAGACATTAGCAGGGCTTTAAGGCAAGTAACTCAGTGATAAAGAGCCACTGTAATAATATATTGGAATTGTTTGGATTCCATCGCTTTGGTTACTACTGATAATATACCAGATGTGGAGGTATCTTTTTAAATACTTTTGAATGACAGCCAAAGACATACCTTTCCGATTTTGCAGGATTACATTTCTTCCCAATAACAGTCTCTAAATGTTATTGGGGAATGTTATTCCCAATCAATTCCCTGAAAAACACTAGCCACTTGATTTAAAAAAAAAAAAAAAAAAAGCAGTGTAATTACATTCAACTACTACAAAAGTCCAAAGTGGAGGTGGGGGAAAAGATTTGTGGCAAATAATAAAAAAGGGAAGTTTCATTGATTTCATTGATAAATTCAATCTTACCGTGCCCAGGAAGTAAATGGGGAATAATCTGATAGGTCATTTTTCAATATTTCTGCAAAACTTAAGATGGTCCTCAGACGAAGCTTTTGCCCCGAACATAGAGCCACTTCAAGTCCATCTGCAGAGAAAAATGTACATTTCATTATATAATGACAGATCAAGAAAAGTCTTAATGAACACATCTGTGAATAACTTCAACTCCCACTGAAACAATCTGATCTTACAGACTTTTGCAGGACTTGAATGTGAGCAGAGAAGATTCACAACTGTATTCTGCAGCTCAAAGAGAAATCCATAAACTACATTTTAAAAGTAGTAAGTGTGCAATGTTAGTAAAGGGTTTGATCTTAATACTAATGAATGATTTAAAGGAATGAGATGCAGAATCGATAAATATTGGGTCTACATAAGGCTCATCTGTATCAACCAAATCCTTAGAGGATAAAGGAAAAAGAGAAGATATCTTCTGAATTATACATGAACTGCAGAGCTACTGCAGAAGGAAGATTCACTTTATTGTACAAGAGGGCACCTAGTGCTACACTCAGCCCAGAAATTACAGTTAATTTTTTCTTCCTTGGAATTTCAGTAAAGGGAAAACACCCTTGTGAAATTCACTAGTACTGCCTAGGAAACTGAAGATAGCTGGGACTGTAACAGATTAGAAAACCTGTAAAGCCAATTCACGTTAGAACAGTTTACTTCACTAACATATTTCTCCAATTAAAAAAAAAAAAAAGTAATGCTTATTTTTGCATTAAACTCCACAGAAGCCTGCTTACTGTTGAAGTATTCAAATCATATTTCTGATTAGCTCCATGGATAGAAGAGCAGAGAAGACAAAAAATAATAAATACATTTGGGAGTGGGGGGGAAACAGATCTTGTTAAAGAAAATATCTGCCTTGCGGGAAACCTATCAGCAAACTAACCCAATCAGAAGCTGAAAACATGAGTGGTTTAAGAACGGAAGGATTGGGAACATGAAGCAGGGTGGGGAATAGGGAGGAAAGATACTTAAAGGAAGCAAATGGGTGGTGTTGGAGGAGGCCATTTTTTAGAGCTGTTTGGACAAGCCATATTGTGCTTGTACCATAAACATCTAATCAGAAAGAACAGTGAGATTTCAAAAGCTCTCCCATTCCTCAAGACAAATCTGATATTGCAAAGTTTTCTATCAACAAATGAAAAGGTCGCTTATTCCAGGAGAGTTAACAGCAGTTGGGTCAGGACATCTGGGATTTCACAGGACAACTGGGAAGAAGGAAACAAAGCATGAAGTCCTTGTACTACACTGAAACCAGTCTAGAAATAGCTCTACTAGGTAACCAGATAGTCTGGTCTCCCGTCCATTTACATCCCAGTCTTAAGAAGCCTTCCTGACAGCACACTAGTATAGAGACTCTAACCAGGCACAACCAGTTGGAATTTTTCCCCGACAGAAATGAATCATCAAAAAGTTTTCCATCATGGACTAAAAAACACAGCTATTTCTACCTAATAAAAGGAAAACCAGAGTCAGACTCTGCATGTTATGAGTGTTCCTTGCTTATGATTCAGTCAGAGGGGAAATCCTAAGACTGATAACACCACAAACAAGCACGCTCACAGATGTAAAATCGCCATCTTTTCCCTTTCTGAGGGATACTGCCCTCTAAAAACAGACGTGACACCCATCACAACCACCCTGGAGCAGTGGTGGAGCAGTTTCCTTATCTGACTTACCTGTGGAGCCCACTTCCTCATTCACGTACTGAGCTACTTCACACAGCCACCTGACAAAAGTTGTTAAATCCTTCCAGTACGGGTCTTCCTCAAACACAAACCAAATTTCTTCAAGTGTATTATTAATTCTGAAATGACACAGAAGACAAGGTTACCATGATTAATCCAGTGATTCTTTTAAATTCCCTTGTGAGTACATACAATTTCTTTGCAAGTCTCTTAACTCAATTCTGTTATTTTATGCATACAGATAGTCCTATTGGCTTCGAAGAACTTAAGCAAGCAGGCTAATTGCCAAGTCCTTTGCTAGAGAAGTTAGCAGCCAAAGCTATTGCATCACTAAGGACACCAAGAGCGCTAACATTTTTACTAACACAGATTTGTGAGCAGACACAGAGCGTCCAAAAAGCCTTTTAAGAAACACTGATGAGATGTTTCAGTTCAAAAAGTAACACTTTGAAATGGAAAACAATTATCAAGAATGCTTTTTCTTGTCCTTAAATACACCTATAGCAGAGAAGATGAAGAAGGGGAGGGTGAGGAGGGGAAAACCCTCACTTGTTCCTGGAATGGGGGTGGGGGGGTGGGGGGGGCCAAAACACCTTGCATAAAAATAGCACTGAGCTTACACCACCTCAGCTTGCTCTGCAATGTTACTTACACATAAGGTTCTTCTGTCGGCTTTTAGGTCTATCAGTGCTTTTGTTGCTCATAAATGGAATACAAAAGCAATCTTGCTAAACCAGTTTGAATGGGCAGGAACACATGGAGATTGGGAAGGCAATCAATCCTTTCCCAACAGCAGAAAGGGGCAGAAAAAAAAATGATACAAGTTTTTTAATGTCTAAGATGCTATTACAATCCACGGGCTTGATCCCTCCTGCCACTGCAGGTCATGCCATTTGTCAAATTCAAACGCTTAGACTTAGTAGTATTATTGCTTTTAAGGCAAATACTTCCGTGAAGTTTCTCACGTGCACAAATAACGTACATTAATATCTAGAATACATAAAATATATGCAGAAGATACCCAAGTTTGTGATCTAAGACAGCTGTTCAGTCTAAGTGCAACTTCCCAATAACTACATTACACTTACTTTTTACTGTCCAGAGTAAAGATATAAGATCCTATCCTATTTTAAAGCATTTTATTGATATAGAGGTTTGCTCTAATATATTCCAATGTAACACAGCTGTTCTAATTTCAAGTTGAGCCACTGCAAATGATAATCGAGTTAAAATTTAATATGATGGTAAAGGAATGTTCTTCCAAGTCAGAAGAGTTACCACTTGACCTGTTCAGAAAGCAGCTCAAGGCTGTAAACCTCCTGCTAGTGCACTAACTTCTCTCTCTTTGAGGACATTTTTTTTCTTTTTTGCATCTCCCAGGAGTCTCAGGTCCAAGTTTCCAAGTTCCCTGAGTAGAACAGTACTGTAGTAGTACACACTAGGAAGCAGACTGAGGAGAAACAGCAGAAAACACTTAGATGCGAGTAAGAACACAAGAAAAAGAAAGGGAGAAATAATCCTAGGTAACCATCTATCTTCAGCCTGTTTCCCTAAAAGGGAAGGGAGGACATCCTCCCTTACCTTCCCATTTATGCTTTCTAGAAGGCTATTAATATTGGGTGGTAATGAAAAAGTAAAAACAGGGCTTTGACCTTTTTAGCTATTCAATTACTGGTCCTAACTGTATGCATAAAAACATATACGAAATACCCACAGGGAGAAGAACAGCTGTTCCTGACAAGAGCCGAAACGGGCATCCTCTGCTGCCGACGGTATCCATGGGCTCAGCAACTGATCAATTTCACAGTAATAAGCATAACTTTCAGTTAGCTGCTCTTCTATTTCTTGCCATCCCAAAAAGTCATCCATTCTTGAATCTGGTATGCTCTGGCGTCCCTGAATTACTTTCTGTAGAAGTAAGACCTTTCACAATAAAGGGAGCAATAGTTCTTAACCGGTAAAAGGAAAATTTCTCCAAGGCTTAGACCCTGCTTCTTAGATATGTACAAGACAATGTTAGTGAAATCGAATATAAAATGGATTAAATCAGCTTGTCTAAAACATCACATCCACTCAAGACTCTCCACAGGTCCACATATGCCTTTCCCCAAAGGGCATCTTAATCATTCTATGTAATTAGTTACTATTTATTAATACTAAATACTAAGCAGAAAGTTACAGCTCCTCCTAATTTACTTTATTTTATAATAGCAATGTAAGTAAAGCACTGCAAGCTTTAAATATAAAAAGAACTCAGGAATACCTACAGATTCCTTTAGTGACTGGACCTGGTTGCTTAACTTGAGAATAATCTCCGAGTCATTGTTAGGGCACACATATACTGCTGAAACGTCAACGCCATCTGACCCTTGTGGAAGCCTGAGGGCCTTCTCAAACATTGTAAGCACATCATTGCATACACAGGAAGCATTTCTCAACAGCATCTAAAATTTAATGATTACACCGTCACTTTAAAAATGAAATCAGTGTAAAGGAACACATTTAATTCACATTGCATATTAATTTTCACAGTGAAATTTCAAAAAACAGGAAAAAAATGCACAAAGTAAAGTTCAACCAAGATGCTATTAAATAAAAAGTAAAAAAGTTTAGCAAGTGCTTAAAAAGAAAAAAGCTTGCCTCTGCAGCTTTGTGCACATTAATACATAGCCATGAAATAACATACCCGTTTTAACTCCACAAAGAGCTTCTCAATGTCTAGATGAATTAATCCATCTCTTCGGGTAAAGGGAATCAGTTTTTCCAGGTTACGTAAAACTTCTGTAAAGACATTCCCCCCAACAATAATGGGAGCAATTAACCTACAGAGTAATTTGGGAAGGGTAGGTACAGTAGTCACTCCCCTTCTGGAAAAGAAAACCATGCAGGATATGGTTTAAAAATACAGACACAAATGTTCCAGTTTGGTTAACATGATTTCCCTGCCCAAATAACTCGGCTCTTTTTCACAAAAAACATACACAGTCACACACTGCACTTCTGAGGTGCAAAGACTGTTCCCCTCTAGCACTACCAGTGGGAAAAATCGCCTCAGATAAGGCAGATAGAAAGATTGTCATTCTTACACTGGCAAAAGCATGGCCTTATCCTCTTTCTCCATTATATCAGAGCAACTCCACCGACTTCAGTGAGCTTTCACGAAGAGAAAATGAGGTCCTGTGTGGGACCTCACACTACAAATATAAATGCTGTAAATAAAGTTGGACACTTTTCATATGTTAATGGTTGAAGATTTAGTCAGCAAATTCTTTTGAAATGCAGAAAGGTTGCCTAATTCCCTAAGCATCAAAGCAAGGCTATAGTCTCATCTTTGTGAAACAAGAGGCAACCTTTATACTGCAGAAATGTTACTAGGTTATGTTAAAGTTGCTGAACCCGCAGCATGCTAGAGGTGTGGCTTGTCCCCAGGTCTAGCCAGTGGTGAGGCTGAAGTGAGGATGTATTCCCAACAGGAACACATACATGCATTTACCTGCAATACGTATGTGCCTATACACACAGCCAGCTACACAAGTTGACACAGACAAAAACACTCAGCACTCACACAAACAGCACCAACAGGCTCGTTTGTTCCCCCTCTCTGGTTGACCAGGCTGAAAGTCCATAAATGGGAAATAGATATGTATATACAATTTGGATCCCTCCAGCAGCTGGCCTTAGACACCTGGTCTATCCAGTAGCTGGCCCCAAGATCCCCAGTCTCTCCAGTTGCTGCCACCTGGGCATGCAAGCCCCCACGGCCCACAGCCCCAATCCAGCTGCTGATACAGACCCACTCACACAGATGGACTGACAGACTACAGATCCCTTCCGTAAGTGGACTTAGGCACATCCAGTAGCTGGTCCTGGGTCTAAATCTAAAAACAAGACTTCCTGAACACACGCTGCCCAGTTGCCTCTCACATAGACACAAACACATACAGGTCTCAGTTGACCTCCAGAGCCCCTAATCTCTCCAGCATTTGGCCTGGACCTCCTGGTCCCTCTGGTAGCCAGTTCCTCCAGCTGTCTCACTCTGAGTGACACAAGCATACCCAGCTCCCAAACCACTTGACCTACTCCCCAGCTAGCCTGGCTTGATATTCGCTAGTGACAGCAGGTTGACATGTGCACCTTCACTCGCTCAAATGCTGTGACCACAGACACGTGAGCCCCTGAGACCCATGGTCCAACTCCAGTTGCTGGCATTTAGACTGACACACACACTCACAGACTAGAAAGCCCCTCATCCAGGGAAACGGTCAGGAATGCAGTGTAATGAGAAGACAGGACAGACTGCTGACTAGGTGCAGAGCATGGCTGGGGAAGATGTACTGACCAGCAACCTGCTCACATTCAGGCAGCCCCTTTCATCCCCTTATCCATTTTCCCCCCCGCACTGGTTCCTCCCCAAACCATCTTGATCCCTCCCTTTCTTTCCATCTTTGGTTCCTTTCCTAAACATCCCATAATAAGACCTGTACCATCTCAAGATGCTCTTCCCCTGCATCCCATAATGAGTCACATACCCCCAGGGTCCGGAGAGCCTCTCCCAGTGATTCACCATGATGGGTGTCACTGGACAAGGGGCTGATGGCTCTCCTGTGACAGCCCTGGGAGGAGTCAGAGCAGGTGCTTCATTTCTCTGCCCAAGTTACTGCGTTTCCCCACTTGTCATTTTGCCTCTGTATTTCTTTGTGGGTTTGGAGGTGTGTGAGGTTTTTTGTTTGTTTGTTTGTCTTTAAATGATAAAACCCAACAGAGCAGATAGCCAGCTGTTGTAAATCAGTATATATGTGTGTGTGTGTGTGTGTGTGTGTGTGTGTGTGTGTGTGTGTGTGTGTGTGTGTGTATAACATCAAGGAAGGTATACTGATTTACAGCAGGTAGAAATGTGTACATCATATTTCAAATCATCCCATCCTAAAAGTAGACTATAGAAACTATCCTGAGGTTTTTGGAGGCCACGTGTAGATTTGGGTGCAAAAGTAAATCAGGTTTCACTAACATTAGCAGCTGCACTGGTGGGATTCCACAAGGCTAGGTGCTATAAAAAAAACCCACGAGACAAATGACACATTTTATTTGAACGACCTTATCAACTCAGAAGATCAACAATTAGTTAAAACCCACCTCCAATAACCCAACTTAAAATAGATTCATTTTACCTTGATCTAACACCTCTGAACTTAGTTACATTAATTACTATTCACAGTAGCATTGCTAAATTCAGAATTAGTTATTTTCAGATCCTAAACTTATATTAAATGTCCTAAAAGTGCCTCTAAGCTTTGGAAAAAGGATGCTAAAAGAGTACTTGTTTCCTCATGAAATCTGCTCCCTGCTATGCACTCAGTCATGTTGCTCACTTCTAGTGGCTAAAATATACTTTATAGTTTAGCTCAGTTAGCCAACACAGCTAAAGATTATACTGGATTATATGATTTTCTTGTGCATCAACAAGAGAACTGCTTGCTCAATTACTATTCTGAGCAATCAGCTATAAAAACATTAGGGAAAGGGGCATATACATGTCCCACAGCATAATGGAAGAAAAATGGGCTGCAATATTATCACTGAAGATATAATGAGACCTGAATGACCTTTACTTCTGGTAATGATGCACAATACTAAAATACATAAAATTTGGATATGAGCCTCTGTTCATTTCCAAGAGCAATCTTCATACAAGAGGTTTTTATTTGCAATGTGGAGATATCGAGCCGGAATTGACAAAATCGCATAATTTCATCTCGGACAAAGTTTGCACTCTAAATATACTGTTTACTCATTATCATAGAGTCAGAAGCAAAAACGAGATTAGCTACGACTATCAGGGTCCCAAAAAGAGACAAAAGTATTTTTGGGGTATTTAAGTACTACTGAGCAATACATAAGTTTCCTTCCTACCAATACCTAGATTACAGTATTGCAGTTCACCTTAAAGCCTCACAGAAAGACATCTCACCTTGCCCCCTCCCTTTTTCTTTTTTTAAAAGAGATCTCTGTGGATCCTTCAGTACAATTATATTGGGATCCTTCAGTACAATTATATTGGGATCCTTCAGTACAATTATATTGGGATCCTTCAGTACAATTATATTGGGATCCTTCAGTACAATTATATTGGGATCCTTCAGTACAATTATATTGGGATCCTTCAGTACAATTATATTGCTGACCAACTCCTGGCTGTTATGGGTCTGAGCAACTCTCAATCTGAATCCTAGTGCTCCATATAATACTATAAAAGTATCATAAATCTGAGATAATCACAGTTGCTGAACAGATATACAAAAATTTCATAGGAGCTAGTTTATCTTGTTCACTGAAACTGGCTGCTGAAAACAGATTCAGTTTCTTGTATAAAAATAATAATTTCTCTCCATCTTCCCTGAGCTATCCCTTCTCTTCTGCAAATGGTTGCTTCTGCTTCCTTTATCATTAGCCTAGCTTTGTGCCAAGAAGCGTAGCCCCTAGAGGAAGGGGCATCCTACTCCTGCACTCCACAACCCTCATTCAAATTTGTATTTAAAGGAATATGAATGTCTATGTCCAACTCGAGGTTTTGCTTCCCTTGCAATGACTGGCCAGAAAAGTCAAGCTGTATCCAAGTCTAAAACATGACTGATTGCTTCAGAAACACCTCTGACACTTTGAATTTTAATTTGTATTAAACAGATCTTTTCTTGAATTAGATCTTTAACCAATAGCTTCAGCCACCAAAGAGTGTCATATAAGGTGCCGGAGGCAGTTGTTCACTCCTGGTATCAGAGGCAGAAACAAGTACTGTGTGCTGTGTTCATCATTTCTAAGGAAACAGATTTGACACACTCAAGAGCTGTTGTAAATATTTGAGTGTGCTAGGTATTACAGAGCCTGAATGCATTCCTAAAAGGAGAATATTATCCATTATTTATGTTATCCTGTGGCAGCCATTTGAGTGCCAGTGACAAGCAACCACCATGCAGCTTTACCTTCAACGAAATATGAATTCTGTGTTACTACATTCCTTATAGCTCCATCTATGAGAAGCAATCTCTTTGTAGCAGGCCACTGAGGCACAGCCTGAAGCGCAGCCTGCATTCTCTCCAGATACAGGATTCTGCAGACAAAAGAAAAGAAGATGATAGAAACATGCAGAGTGCTGTGAACGAAAGGGTCAGGGCACCAAAAAATTGTTACTTTTTGATGTGCAGTCACTAGATCATCTGCTTTGTAGTTTGTAATAGGAACGGTATTGGAGCAGGGCTTCCTTTATAAAGGGGACCCAACTCCAAAAAATCACTAATAAGCTATTAAACAATTTGACCAGTCTCTATTAACAGTAGATAATGCATTTTACAAAAACTTCAGAAAAAAGTTAATAAAAACAAACCAACAAACAAAATAAAGCAAGTTTCTTCTGACTCAGCATTCACTGATCAGTTTCCCAGATGAGAAGTACCACTTGTTTTCATGGACAAGTTCAATTTTTTCATACTAGTTTGCCTGAAGGTCAAAAATGTTAGCGTTATGGAAGATTTATATACAATATCATTCTTTCCTCCCTTTTGTAGCAAAATATGTAGACGTTCTTCATAAAAAAGTTCACCTTCTGTCAAGCCACTTACTGTGTTTAAAAAAAGTTTCTGAATACTCAAGCTGGGAAAAGGAGGTAGTGGCTACTATTCCACTGGAGACTCAAGTTAAACACAGGATTTATGCATCAGATTATGATCTCATAAACATTCATTTACTTTGGGAACATTTTTTGCTTTTTTGTGTACCAGTTCAAACAGGTTTGTTTGGAAATGGAAGGAGGACCACATCCATTTTATTAGTCAGAACAGAATCAAATGCAGAACCCGATTGCCTCCTACTTGAGGGATGTGCTGTATTAGGCCTTCATGTACAGTATTACCTTTCAGATTTACCCTCAGATGCTGGTTTGTAAAGCATGGATTATACCTCCTACAACGAAGGACAGTTTTAGATGTGAGTGAGCAGAGCTATTATGAGCTGCACCAAATAGAGCCCACCATCATAACTCTTGCAAGTGACACAGGTCATCCGAATCCACAGTTAGGAGGAGAAGTCCAGTCCTGTGCTCTGCTCAGGACCTCAGTGAGGCTAATGCCAGCTCTCATGAACGTTATTTATAATGATGAACATTATTTATGAACATTATTTCTTACAACATTTATTACTTCTCGGTACTTACAAACTTCAGTCATGTTTAGTACCCTTCCAGAAATGGGGTCCTAGCCACTTTATTTTGCAGAAATAACTCAGAACAATTGCCTTCATTTTATTTTAAAATGTGCCATGAATTAAGACGGGAACTGAAAGGTCTCCAAAGTAGAAATCTATTTTGATACTACTATGTCAGTAACCAACTGCTAAAAGGATACTTCTACTGCACGGAAAGATTTGGACAGCTTTAATAAAAGATCAAATCATTCCACATAAATGAAGAACTTACAGCCACATCTTCAAACAAACTGCTTACATTTGCTTGAAGTGATAACAAACCAAACAGGGAACTTTAAACTCCAAGAACTGCTCAAAAGCATTAAAACATAAACAAAACCACAAAAGCCCCCTTAGCCTCACTGCACCTCAAACATGGGCGCATATTTATAGAAATATGTAGCATTATATTGTAATTCTGATCTCTGTAGGTTTCTGCCCAAGATCTCCAGCAAAAATTAACATGCAGATGACCCACAGAACAAAAATATTACACATTTGAAATGCACTGGACTTGCTGTGCCAAAGTAGATTTTTCTACAGCAAACATGCATGAGAAGCATTACTGAGTCACAGCAGCTACTTGCAGGAATTAGACCGTCTGCAAGTCAGGGTAGAGAATTCAGGCTGAGTTCATCAAAACAATATACACATCTGCTGATTCCTATGAGTCCTAATAATGTGCTCAGATTCTCTGCTGAACCTCTAAACTAGGTATGTATACGCCGAAACACCTTTTTTTTTTTTTTTTTAAGGAATGCATTAAAACAAAATTCAAAGTTCTATGCACTGTCAAATAACAGTGCATAGAACTTTGAATTACAGAATATATATATAATTATATATACAAAAATAACTAAACCTACTCCATACTTCCAAACAAGTCATAAATCTGGGGGGGAAAAAAAAAGGAACATGAAAATGAATATCCAAGTTAACTTCAACTTCATAACACAAGCTGCAGAAAGATGATAAGTATAACTTACAGAACACGAGATGCACTATGTCCTTCTGAAAAAGAGACTTCTGATTTCTCATTCCATTGCAGGATCAAGGTACTTATCCCTGAAACAATTTTCCTGGCTTCATTGCCATCTAGAAACTGAGACATTAAGTCAGCTATCATTCCTTCAAGTTCAGAAAGATGTTTCTGAGACCGGTTACTGCTGAACCATTGATGAAATACCTAGCACATTGAAAGCAAAACAGAACATGCCTTGTCTAGAGAATCAAAGCTTTCTTATTTAGGCAATACATGGAAACATACAGACTTCGCATATCTGAGGGCTGTGGCTTGCTTTTGTTAAACATAGACAACAACAATAGTATGCGTTCACCTCAACAATTCGTCTAGGCTCTGAAGCGACCGGCCTCACAGAGGTTAGTTTACAGTAGTTTGGACTAACCTGCAAGTCAGCAATATAACGTTACATCACACAGAGGCCTTAACATCCCCTGCTGTGCTGTTTTGTCCAAAAACTCGGCGATGGCAAAATATCGACCTAAGACTGCAGCCAAAGGCAGGCCTCCTCAGGCAATTAGTCTTGCTTTCCCTTACAGGACTTCCACTATGGTGTTAGTAGTGGAGGCAGAAGGCAGCAGCCTCAACATATCTGAGCCCCATGACTCATAGCAAGAGATGAAGGAGGCTGCACGCTCCCATCACGTACCCTACAATAAGGCATGCGAAGGCCTGGCCAAACCTGCTGACTGCCCTCCCTTCCTCCATGTTATGCTCTCTAAGTGCCAAGTACTTATAGGTTTTCACTACAAGAGATGTCCTGTTCGCTATGGAAATTCCCAGTGGCCAGGTGCTTACAGTACTTGAAGTTGCCATTGTAAGGATATCAGCACTCACCATGCCCAAGGTGATTACTGGATTTTTCGAGACAACAGTACTAACTAATTTTGGCAACCACATTAAACAATGACTTCAAGTCATCGTATATTTGTAATAAAACTTTAATCAAGACAGAAGCCGAAGTCTACATTTCGGATACGGTAAGCTCAATTGTGCTTACTTTGGACTGTATTTCAAGCGTCCCCTAAGCCAGTTTATACACAGCTAATAAATTTTTTTGTGCAAAGAAAACATGTTTCAGTGGAAAAATACCAGCATTAAGGCAGCTAAATAAGTGTTTTCTCTAAGAAACACCTGAATTAGCTTATCTTCTCCACAAAACTACGCATATGTCATCCTAATACAGATCAGTACGCTCCCAGCTGTTTGCCAGAGCAGAATTTTAAGATGCTACACTGGAGATTCACTATCATCCACCTCAGTATACTTTAGCCACTGCTGCTAGAGATAGAGGAGGAATTTAAAAAAAAAAAAACAAACAAATGAATTATACATTATATCAGTGCAGTAACCTGCTTTCAGTTTTGCCCAAAACTCTGGCTCAAGGGGGACAGTAAATGGGCCTCCTTCTTTCAGGCCTCTGCAGCACAATAGATTTCACTCTATAAACCCTATTAGATTTCAAGTCTGCATTTGAGTTAATAAGAAAATCTGATTAAGCAGACACATGGTGATAGATTATTTTCCCATTGTAATGATTCCTTGTTAGAAGAGATTACTTTGCCTTATTAGCAAGATGAAAAAATCATGACAGTAATATTTAGCAGCTAACTCCAGCCTTTTCATTGAGTCACTGTTGACAGCCTACCCGCAAAAAATACGGATTTGATCGTCTGACTTAAAGCGTACCTGTGAATAGAGTCTGAGCTTGCTGACAGAGTGGACAAGATAGAGTTTGGTCTCATGGCATGCAGAAATACAGCCTTCATCATTCTCCCCATTTGCTTCATCACCTGGCACACTAGACAGCGCAGAGCACACAAACTGCTCCAGTGTCTCTTCTGTGGGAATCTGGCAGGGACACAAGAATTAGATGAGCATGTCAGAGAGCTGCTGCATATTCTCTCTCCTATCAACTTACTTACCTGGTGAAAAAGGAACATCACATAGCCTCTTTCAGTGAAAAGAAAGCCCATTTATTGCAACATAATTTTCTGGGATGCATATTTCAAAGTACTGTGCACGCAGAGTGTGATAGAAAGTACCGGTAGTCCCATTAGGGCATTAATACACCAGGGTGAACGATGAGGCTTTTCTACACAAGGAATTTTCTCTCTGTAGCTACACCAGCGTTGCTGCTTTTAGTTCATCATCAAACCAGAACTTAATGTAATTTGACAATGATACCGTACACCCACACCAGAATTCTGCACTAGAATAATTACAAGGAAGCAATTTCACAAGTATATAAACCATTGATGTAAAAATCCTTCAGTACAATGATACGTATCAACCAATGATTACGTACAGCAGACTAGTTTTCAATTAAAAGTTGATAGGTTTCGGAAATGTGTCAAAAGACCAGAATTTTTTCTCAAAACCTGAGCACTGAACGCTATGTTGAAAGCTTTATTTTTCCCCACGATATAAATTTCATTAAAGCACACACAAAAGTCATTTAGCATATCTTAGTGCTTCCTAATAGTGACTATGAGGTACTTGACATTTTAACTCTTTTCAACTGTGATAGAAAACGTGTTAGAAGTTTCACAAATGTTTTAACATCAAAGCAGTCGGGGAATTAGACACAAAATTCAAGCATCTATCCATCAGGGCTCAGGGCTGACATTGGCCAGGCTTCCACATTCCTTTTCACATTCTTTGAGTGTCTGCAGTGCTCTAATGCAAGCACACAACATGTAACTACCTAAGTTAATCTATAAACAGCTAACAAGTGACCAGATACAAGGCTACAGACAAGTATCAGTTCAGTTGACCACACCAGCCAGAGATCAATTGTGAATGTTCTTGCAGAGAAGTGAAGTTTTTCATAATATACCTACTTGTGCAAATCAAAACTATCTTTATAATGAGAGCTTCTGAAATACAACTCCAGACTATACCTGGCAAAGAGCAAATCATTTTCTAATAAAGATCAGCATGTTCTATTCAAAACAAACTGTGGACTTCAGTAGACGTTCAAGAAATGTTTCAGGTGTTCTGCAGATCAAACCAGACAATCACAACAGTCCACTTTGGTCTAGAGGAAGGGAAAAAAGCTCTCTGGAAAGAGTTTCTCTTCAAAATTTGAGATACTGCTGGCTTATTTGAATAGCCCCATTGAGACAACTCATATCACTCAAGTATAATCATATTAGGACTGCATACTAAGAAGAAAGGACTCTTGATGTAAGAGCCAAGTTTAATTAAAATACCAAAATATAAAATATAGCTTGACTTTGCATTCAGTTTTTCACATTTTAACATGATAAAAAGATCACATGCATGGTAAGGACAAATAGAAAGGAAAATATCTCAGCCTCTCAGCAACTAGGAAAGTTTTTGATAACTCAAGAAGCTCCCAATTTTTTTTTTTTTTGGGGGGGGGGGGGAGAGCAGAAGTGGGAAGAAAGCAGGAGCAGAATACACTATGCTTTATAATTAATGGCAAAGTAAAGTGATTCATATCTCATTACTGCAGTATTTAGGTAACAGCTCAGCAAAATGCCTAAGCATTTGGCTATTTTCAGATACAAACATCTGAATCCCACTGCATCTACCCAACGAAATAACTAACAAAGTGCTTCACAATACTACAGTGCCACCAGTTACCAGTTTGCAGCCACGGAAGATGACAGAAAACCTACCCAAGTTCATTTCATAAGGTTTTATTTAGAGAAATGAATTTCCTCCGCTTGAAGACAAGCGGCAACTGTATTTGAAATGTTTGTCAAGCAGAATATATCTGAAACATATGACGTTGACAGCACCGTCTAACAAATATAACCTGGCTGAAGATCTTCCTTGCATTTATTTTAAAATTGTTCTTCTTTAGTAAAGGTTCTTTTGTGTCCAGAGAAAGTAATATTTTTACTGATAAACTGTATCATTTCAGAAACTAAATACTTTGAGACTCAAGTAAAAAGTGATTTAATTAATTGAACTAGGTTACACCGGTTTTTGCCCAAGTTTTACATACAGAAGAGACTTCCTGGGCAAAAAGTGCCTAAGGCATGACAAAGTGCTAAATGAATTCAGGTAGTTTCAAATCCAGAATTTATTTTAAAAGCTTAATGGACCAAAAAACAGAACTCCTCTACAGGATCACATAAAGAACTCGGGACTTTGCCATGCTCAGCCTCAAACTGCAGCAGCATTTACATTTCACTACTGTCTTCAGAGAAGCATAAATTCATTAATGCGCACAACTAGGTCTATAAGCACCTTCACGTGCAGAATTCCCAGTTGAAGCTAAAAACATTTATTTTGTTTTGATAGGAATAAAACTAGCATATTTAGCTGACTTGTAGCTGCTTCACAAGTTTTCATCCCGTCATTTACTCCCTTGCTCCTCTCCCAATAAAAATTGTTATCCGTCCTTTACACCTATACTTTTTTTTTTTGCAACTTATTTAATTCAGAATGGGTTACTTTGTCACTTGTAAGGGACAAAAGCAGTTATTTTAATTCTATCTGCAGCTTCTGCAAAGGAACATAATTTAGAGGGGCACCTCAAAAATCTAACATGAACATCATTAAATAACGTGGGTGTTTCCTAATACAAAAAATATTGTTGCGTATTTATAGATGGCTTCAAGTGATTCATTACGCTCTCCAATTAGTTAATCATGAATCACGGTACAAATGCTTGCTGAACAAAACTTGCCAAGTTTTGATTTAATTTTCAAGACAAGACCAGCAACATTCACTCAAGTTACTTATGCTACGGCAAACACAATGCTGCTTTTGTCTGCCCTTACAAGATATTGCTATAGTTTCTGTAAGGCATGAAAAATACCTTCAGGGTACAAATAAAAAGGTGGTGGTGAAAGAGACACTGAAATTTAAGTGGTTTACCTCAGGTAGCTGTGATGTGTAACTCAGAAGCTTTTTAACACGAAGATCATCAAAACCAAACCTGGATTTAAGTTCCACTCTGACAGCATGTGGATCCCACAACACATCCCACAGAGAAAGATTATATCGAAAACCTAGAAGAAAAAACAAAAACAAAAACATCAAAACTTTATTTTCATCCTTCCTGCTTTTTAAGTTGTTCTTGATTCATGTTTCATTAGATACAACCACCATGCTACCAGATTAGAGTGCACATGTACTCAAACACTGGTTACATTAAAATAAAATCTATGATCTTATTAGTAGTATGGTGAGGTGAGCTAATCTGACAGTATTTAGCCAGATGTCAATGCAACGGTGAGATGCCCTGTGCAGACTCAGCAGAGTGCCATTCTGAATTGTGTGTTTAGTTCAACATGTAATCAGGCAAATATGTGCATCTGGGCTGGAAAGGGAGTATTACTGAGGGGGAAAGAACCAGGAGAATATCAATTTGCACTATGTAAAAAGGACTGCATAAAGGTGCTACTTCTGCACTTGGTGTTTCAGACAACAAAAAAATTCTTGGGGAGGGAACGTCACACCTGAACTGCAGTCAGAGGTATGCAGTAAAGGAAGTCACTCTGCATTGCTTTTATTCTAGCTAGCTTGTGAAGTAATATCAGTGACAAACAGGGCTAACGATCCAGTAGGTACCCAGCTCCCTCACAGGTTTCTCTAACCTACAAAGAAACCCATATCATTGCAGAATACCACTGTCATAAGAAATAGACAGATAACACGCTCAAGTCTGCCCACTTGACTGTCATCGCACCCATTAAATGCACTACAAATCAACTTTTTAGCATAAAACTGTGTGCATTTTCAAGCCACATCCGAAATTTTCACAAATATCTGAACATTTGGTTACACAAGCATGTTGTACGCTGCAGTTATTTTAGCCTTTAAGTCTGTAACATGCAAGAAACCACAACTGCAACTTCACACAAACAAAAATATATTTAAACAGGCTGTAGCTTTCCCATCTTTCTAATCCTTATCTGGAGTTTCCATCATACCTTCTCTTTCACAAAGCCAGTATTTCCTCATACTTGCGAAAGCTGTCAAAATATCCTCCCTATCTTTGGGTTTACTTCTCAAGGAAGTAGCTAGAAGTAGTTCTACACAGATCAAGCTATACTTTTGCTACAGCTCTGAGGGCAACCAGCAAATTCAAAATGCCAGTCAGCCATATAGGGACTCTACTGTAAAGCCACCTGGCACTCATCTCTGTTTTGATTAGCTAATTGAAATTTAAGGCACATGAAAGAGAAATAGTAATGACTTAAGCCCCAACTCAGGGAATTAGAGATCACCCACCATGCAGCACATCACCTTTTGATAGCTAAAGTGATACTTAGACCACATACAACTCTTGGGCTGACTTTCCAAAGAAGAGCAGGCAGTTGCACCTAGAATCTAATTGCACGTCTACAATTTGCAAATGAAATTTGTTCCTGACCTTATCTTGAGGAGCCGTCTTGGGCTCAGCCTCTGTTCTCCAGTACCACTCATCTCCCACACTCAAGCAGCAGATGGGATAAACGTAGCCCTAAAGCTTAGGCTAGAATTTGTGGTAACAGAAGAATGAAGGTCAAAGAAAGACAGCCACAAACACGTCACCACGCATGTCAAACCAAGAGGCTATGCTTTGAAATTGAAGGGCTAGCCTAAATCACTACAAAGGAAACTCTTCAAAATGCCCCACTGAAAGATCATTCTAAATGTGATATATTAAACTGGAATGCTGCTTTCTTAAACCATTCCCACAGGTTGATGAAATTTAGTTATTCGGATTTTAAAACAGATAAAGAAACAGGCAGGCACTACAGCAATAGATATCAATTCTTATACCTTTTAGATTGTGAATTTAGCAGGAGCTCAGACAGTTATTGCTATCATATATTCCTATCATGCTTACAAGGTATTTAAAAGAAAATTAGAAGCAAACTCCTTACCTTCCAAGCTCCTGTCTTGCAAGAAGCGCACTGATGCGGCAGTTAAATTCAGTGTTATTTTCACCACTTCATAGAAACTCTGGCCCAAAGGCATCACAGTTAAATCTTCCAAGGATGCTAAGGTACTGAAAATGAAGAAGGAAAAAAAAAAAAAAAGAAAAAATAAGTCATTTAAAAAAAAAAAAAACACAAGCTCTGCATACACCCAGAAAAACCAAAAGAGTTTTTCAAGAAAGATGAGGCACGAGTGACTAAATATTAAATATATATTTAGTTTTGAAGAAGTAGAGTTTTGTCAAATTAGGTTTTTCATGGAAAAACGCATGTCAAGGTTTTATATTTATGTAGAGTTTCATCCAATTTCCATTAAAGATATACCAACACTCATAAAAGAGAGAAAAAAAAAATCTGTTAAAAATAAGAACAAGTGAGAGCAAACACATCAGCATTCTCCCAGTCACCCCTGCACCAAGACAAGATGGATTCAGAAAGCTTATTTCACCCTCCATTCAATCTACAGAGAAAATAAGAACCTTAGAGCAAAAGAGCACTTGCTCTCACAAAAAATTTAAACAAAAAAAATTATAGAAAACATTGATAAAAATATATCTGAATTTCTTGCAAGTCCCAGTTTCACTCACCTTAGCTGCGATGCAAGCTTCCTTGTTAACGTAGCTGTAACTTTATTTAAAGTTTACTGCAAGTTTATCAGTTATTTCCTACAGGGTATTCTTTTGAAAAGCAAATAAATTTAAATAAAAAAAATCTAATTGGTTAGATAGGATTGGTAATTGCATTAACACTGTTATTTCCAACAATTGCAGGAGGGAGAGGGGGAGAAGCAGCTTGCCCAAAGAGGTGTGGAAAGGGTACCCCGCAAAGGCAGGGGGGAGATTAAAAACACAAACAGGCACAAGGCAAGGGGAAAAATTTTGTAAAATTCTTGGGTTTGGTTTGTTTTTTGTAGCCTTCCCCCCCCCCACCCTCTCACAGCAGATTAGTGTCTGCTGTGCACCTTTGAGAGCCATAGCAAAGATGTACAACTTCTCCTACTTCCTAGGCTGTACCATTCAGCATCTCTCTCCTGACAAAGTTTTACCTAACTAGGACCTCTAGAAATATGTTGGAAGTATGAAGTCAGTCAAGAGAGGAACATTAGTTTCTCCGGTTTGTTTCCAAATTGGACTATTTATGGCAAATTCCGTCATTGAAGGGCACCAAAGTATTACAGACAGATTTACACATTAGCCACTTTTGTTCATTTGTCTTATAATCCTCAGGGGATGCCCTTGTGCAAGCCGTGTGACCAGTCACAAGATGGAGAACCGCAGACAGCGTATGCTGTGCTCCCCATGCCCAAACGCACCGGCGCTGGGGTGGCTCCAGCTGCCGCTACTGCACTGTGCTTCCACGGAGCTGCCGCTGCTCTTCCCAGTGGGGATCAGCAACGCCAGCAGCAGCTGAAAGAGGCCAGGCATGTTTTTCATCTTGCTATACAGCTCAGGAGAAAAATAATTGCTAAGATTATATCATCAGATCAGTGATTTGATCCGGCAGAACAGCCAGTGGTTGCTGTTGTTTCCATTATTGCTGTTGAAAAAAAAAAAAAAAAAGAAAAGAAAAGAAAAAAGAAAGAGGAGACATACACAAGAAGAAAACATTCCTATCCTACCTGAGGAACCCTAGGCCTCTGTGGGAGCCCTCAAAGCTTTCAGAAATACTTTGCTTTTGAGGTATAAGCATTGCAGGCACAGCTAATACAGCTTTGCGTATTAATGGTTCATAGAATAGGCTGGAATAAGGTTACAAGCTACGTGGGCACGAAGTAAATAATCAAGGCCTGGCACAGTCACAATTCACAGAGTATAATCAAAAGTGACTTATTCCTCGATTTCAAAAAAAACATCCTTCATACCATTTTTATTACAAAAAAAGACTGAGATGCTAAGGAGCGACAGAACCAGCACAGAACATTTCCCACTCAGTCTCTGGGACCCTGCCTTCCCGTAGGATTAACGCAGAGTGAGCTGCTGAAGTTCATGGCCTGTCTTACACAAGCAGCCAGCCTAGCTTGCCTCCCCTAGCCTTACCTGTTAATTTACCACAGCATCAATTACCTATCAATTCTGGCAAATATATTTCCGACTTCTACCTAAAGATTCCCTTATTTTGGTAAAAGTCCCTGAAGCTATTTTTCTCATTTTGTGTTTTTGATATCCTATGCCTTCCTCTGAATCCAGCTATCCTTTACCTGAGGCAGAAGACTCCTTTCAAACTCCGAATACTATCTCCACAGGTTTTTTCCTACTGCTTACTCTCTTCCTAGACAAGAGCCAAAACTATGTTGATAGCAAGACGCTTGAGAAATAAAAAATGACTTAATTTTCTTCATATCAAACAAGTGCTAAACACATTAAATTGTGTAGAATCCAAATCATGATTTTCTTATATTCAGTACGTAAATATTCTGTCTTCTGAGGAATCCCAAAGCACATGACAAAGTTTAAAGTCATTTTATGTGATAGGATCATTTGAGCCACTGCTAATATGAAACTGTTTCTCTGAGACTCTTGGGGAATCTCTACTGAGCCAGCGAGAGAGATTAGAGATACAGTCATAGAGGAATCAGAATGGGTGAAAGCTCCTACCTCATCTCTATGAGAGCAGAATCCAGTTGACAGAAGAAAATCTCACCATCTCTATACTGATAGGGCAGCTTTTATTAAGTAGGCTGGGGGATAACACAGATTTCAACTGAAGTATTAAAACAGAGCACCTTAAATTAAGCAGGTACTAGTACTTACTTTTTAATAACCTCGAGAAACTGTGCTATTGCTTCTAACCCATCTTTTGTGTAGAAGCTGCTCAATTTGAGCTGAGGGAGTGAATGCAGAAGGTCCCAGAAATGGGGTTGCTTGTACAGGTTTTCTATTCCAGAAATCATTTCCTCTGCTTCATTCAAATCCATCTTCATGCGAGGAAAAAAGGAAGTGTCGTATTTTAATTTTTCAACAAGGAAAAAAAAAAAAAAAAAAAACTAGCAGCTGCCTGTAACTTGCCCTACACCACTCCTTCTGAACTCTTAGCCCTTTAAGATACTTCCTCAGGTTTGGAAACGTACCTCTAGCTTTGGTAATTCACCTTATCAGTTTAGTGGTACTTTGAACTTACGGCTGCTTTGTTTAAGCTATATATCTCCGCTCTGATGGAAGATGGAGTTGGGAGAAAAGCTAAGCTATCTCTTTCTGATTAGAAGTGCAACAAGATATGCTATACTCTCTCCCAAAGAGAAGGGTTGTTTTGAGAGCCAATATAGAAAGATCTCTTTAGCCCTGCAATGAATCCTTAAATATAGGGAACAAAGACTAGGTTTCTGCCAGGCACATCCCATCCTTACCTTACAGTTCTTCTCTGAAGAAAGAAAAAAAAATAAATACTAAAAAATAATTGATGAGAATTGTTTAAAGAGGAACTGACTGGGATAAAAAGATGTATTTTACAAGACTGTGCCATCAGGTGTTTGTGCAAAATATAGGATTTAGCATAAATTATGCAACCCTTACTTCTCTAACTGAACATTTCGTTAGGGCTCTTTTGGATAACAGTCAGCAACATGAGCATAGTTTACACAAGAAGCTTGCATATACAGCCTCTGTAACTAATACCAATAGGCTACTTTCAACAACATTTTTTAATGTTGATGAACACAATTGTTTCTATTTTAAACTCCATTCCAAAAAGGAAATTTCACATTGATACAGCTCCTTTCAAGCAAGTATCACACAAGCAATTTAAAAATGCGATGCTATTACAATGCCACCTAATTCCAAATAAATTGGAAATCTAGATTTCATGAAGTATCAGTTGCAATCACTCAGCTATGTAGAAACCTCATTTTTAAATATTTTTGAAGTGAGGTTGGTGATCTGTACAGAAGTGACAGCAATGGAGATCCATCACTGTGCCTAGTCTTCCTCTTTCCATGGGGATTGCTAACAAATTGTGAAAGACTGAGGTGTCAGAGACTTCACAGAAAGCACACCTTTTCACATATACCGCCAAAGAGGTTCTGGAAGGAATTATGCTGCATTTTGTGAAGCTGCCCTTCCTTCACCCCTACTTGAGTCTGCTTGCCATATTTACTGAAGCACAAATCTGAATTCAAAGTAATCTCCTCCAAACTTCATCCTCATCTTTTCAACCTGTTTTCTCCTTCCTTTTTTTTTTTTTTTTAAATAAGCAGCACACATTAAGATAAGAGTGTCTTGTAAGATATTTCGTAATATGATTTCATACAGCTACTCAAGGTCTGGCAGATGCACTTCTCTAATTCTCTTAATAAACAAATAGCCTTCAAGCAGCAATGGTTTTTAGCTACTAACAGCCTAGACTAGTTTAAAAATCAATAATCTAGCAACCCGTGGTTCTTTATCAAATTTCCAAGATATTTTTTCCTTCAAAAACACACTAATACATATATTTTTTTGAAAGATATGTTGCTAAAACTTGACAGAATATGAATTTCTAACCATTACAATAAAGCTGCCTCAAAATCCAGAACTGCAATTTAGAAATAAACTGTAAAAATACTTACGGTGAGAAAAGTGGTGCTGTTATGGAGACCTGTAAAATCAAATATTTTTCCTTTAAAGAATGGCATTATTAACTTTAGAAGAATCCATTTTATAAGCAATAGCAAGTAGTACATACAGGGCACTTCAGCTGGAGAAAATGGGCTCGTAATACCCTGGAAAGCTAGTGGTGCACTGATTTTCTGTGCTTTTCAGTGTTTTTACAATAGTTTGTGATAATAGTAAAGAAATTGTTTACCACTCACTCATCAGTAAGAGAGAATCATCACGTCAACTGCCAGATGAACGTACTAGGCCCAGATAGCGAGGCATGAAACTGCCTGCTTCACCCAAACCTTTCTGCTTTAAAACTTCAGCCCAGAAGGCACAGCAGGAGAAGCATGCTGCAAGGCTGCTCAGCACACACGGGAACAAAGTGGAAACCTCAGACCTCAGTATTTCCAGTCTCCATCTTTTAGTGCAAGACTGATTTATCTGCCTAAGGTCACCAGGTATTAACTGGTGTGGTTTTCTACCAGTCATATACTCTCTAATATAGCATAAACACCTAGGAGAAAAAAACCTAGATCATTCCCCAGACCAATATACAATTCTTCTTAAATCCTGCTGGCTACATTTGAATGCATGTTAAACTGAGTAATTGAGTGCTCAGATCACTAATCTTTATTTTCAACCTTTCCCATACACTATTTTATTTAGTAGTAAAACAAGGAAACAATTTTAGAAAGCTAACTTTTTTTGAGAATTTTATGACAGCCACAGTAATAGCAATCATAACTGTGACTTTTTTCTAGACCAGCTGAAATTGGGGGGGGGGGGGGGAGTTACTCTATTTATAAGATAAAAGTATTCTGGTTTTCACTATCTCATAAGCAAAGCAATTCATTATTAGAAAGATAGTTTACCTGAAAATTTCGAGTCTTCCTCCCACAGTTTTTCTAAAGCCATGACTTTCTCTGTGGTCTCAATAAATCCCTTTGCAAGATCTTGTATCTCCTTCATGAAGGCTAGATCAGGTCCTATAAAGCTCTCTGGACCGCCTTGGAAGCCTGAAGTACTTTTCACAGAAAGAGAGAGAGAGAGGGGTTGAAAAATTACAACTTGGAAGCAAATAGCTGAAAGATCACAGCAGTATCACCTCACAGCAATATTCAGTTTGTTTGTTTGTTTTAACTATTATGCATTACAATTCATATTTTGTTCAGTTCATTAGCATATGAATCACATTACTGAGTCAAAACCTCAGGAAGGAGGACAGTGGGAATTGCTATGCTGGAGCAGCTCACCTATACCAATAACCCTATTCTGGCAGCAGTCGAGGACTAACACATCTAAAGTAGTCTTTGATATGTCTGAATGCACTGATGTCTTCCTCCTGGTCTATTGTGAGTGCAGGGGATGCATCTTTCACGGCCCGTACCATGAAGTTCCAGCTTTCCCATCGCATCTAAAGGCAAAATAACACACGTGCTATCCACAGCATGATGTACACCCAGTGTCAGCACAGGGAATAGGGATAAGCCCTTCTTTCTGGGCCCTGAAGAAAGTTGATGCTTCCTCTTCAGTTAGTTTACTGAGCAACAAACAGCAACTACAATAGTAACTCTGCCATCTCAACAAAAACGCAGCAACACTAACGCTAAGCGCATGCCGATTCCAGATGGCGTGCCCCTTCAGGTACCGTTCTATTTGAAACACGAGCAGAATGACATCTGTGGTTAAACACTTTTGCTTTATGTCAACTCCCACATTAAAATACTAACACAGCATAAATATACATGCAAGTTTTGTCCTGGATTTATAGACACACCTATAAATACAGTGCTGATCCAGCTTTTCATGTTCCTTTGGAAACATGATATGAAGGCATATAGTAAACCTGTTGTTGTGAAAATCCATACAGTTTGTATATAGCCTATTACAGGTTTGTTTGTTTGTTTTTTTTTTTTTTATTAAACTGCATACAACTTACTTCTAAAGGCAGTATTATCACTGCTGGCTTTCTCCTGATTTTAACTCAGAAAATTTCTACTAAATTCATGGTTTATGCTGTCTATAATACTACCATCTGGTGGCTACTCAGTAACACAACAGTTTTCATTTCAAGGTGAAATCAAAAGTCAAAGAATCTTATACTTCTCTTTACAAAACAAAATTACTTACACTATCCCAGGGCATAGTAAAAAAACTGAATAATGATCTCTAACATGTTACTAGGCAGCAGGATTCTGTTTTATGTTACAGAAAGTTCAAATGATCTTACGATGAATCCCTGTGCAGTAAAAACGTTGCTTTTTTCATTAGATGCACAATTAGCTGTTGGATAATCCCCATTTAAAAATAAATAGAGTTCCATTCCTTTCTTGCCAGACCTATACGTAAATACTGGCTTTGGCACAATTCTCATGAAAATGGTAAGACTGAGATTCACAAACCGTGTATCTAAGCAAAAAAAATCTGCTGCTGTCCTCTGATTCCACTCCCTAATTAGGCTGATTCAGTTTATCCCACTTGATCTCTTCCAGCTAATTCCTGCCAACGTTACCATGGTCTTAGTTAACTAGACGTCACCACAGCAAGTCCCACGAACAGCACCTCGAAAGCAATGTAGTTCAGCGCGAGGAACTGTGCTTCTTCACAGTTATCATCAATGCTCTAAGTGAAAAGTTTCAAACCACAAACCGTTGGACTTCGATCATACAAACTTTCCGCAGCAGTGGTAACAACTCATATAAAGTCACGCAAACCTAAGGGCCACTTAGTGAACAGTGACAGGAAAACACATACAATTAACTAGCAGAGATCAAGGCAGAGTCCTAAGAGCTGTATACAAGAGCAGGAGAAGATAATTCAGTGTTGAGACTCTAGGGACAACAGACGAAGCGAAATACAGATGATTTCAAAAAACTGTGCATTACTGTTAGAAGACTGTACAAAACACTACTAGAAGTTAGGTTATTGGTTCTGCCATAAATGGGAAATTACTAAGGCCCCAAAGAATTATTGAACTGAGACAGACAGTTTGAGACCATCTACCAATTATTTTGCCTTTGCATCTTTTTTAAAACTTGAAAAAAAATTTGATTCTATAACAGGTTATAATTAAGAGTAAAATTAAACACTGTAAGAACTATTTAACTTGAATAATTTTTATCTGACCTGTGCTTCTTTGCTCAGTCCGTATTACTGAAATGTTTTCTTCCTACCAATGACTTAAGTCAGAGGATAAAGCCAAAGTTACAGGTTATGTACAAGTTTTGCTTTTTAACTGGATCAGATAGGTCTAACGTCCTCTTAAAAAGCAGCCACAAAATTATAGACAGATGAGGAAGCTTGCTGCTCCTCCTCTCCCTCCCTGATTCTCTTCCATACACCCCCAGAGTGCTCTCCAACTTTTGAGTAAGGGATGAGGAGAAAATTTAATCTTAAGACATCCAGCAAGCTCTTGATTGTCTCAGTGCAGCTTATTTGGAGGCCGGCTTGGCTGACAGCCAGTAGGATTTGTAGAAAACTTTCACAAACCTCACACTTCAGTGGATTAAGGGCAGAACAATTCCCCCACCACATTTTTTCTTTTAAATACAGTTTTAAAAGGCAGATTCCTGTTGTTCAGACATAGGGAAGCTTTTAGAGTGATTAATAGCTGCACTTTAGCTATTGCTTTTCCAAACACCACGTAATTTCCAATATTACTAACACACCTACACCTAGAAATTTCTCACAGCTATAAACATTGACATTTGAAAACGAAGAACCGGAGCGCTAACTGCACTGAAAACTTTTTAGCACTGTGCTTTTTGAGCACGAGCAAGCAGCCAGCGCTCGACCCACGGTAACAGCCACATCAATGAGAACACAAATCCAGCCAGAACTTCAAAAAGAAAGTGCTCTTGTTCAGTTTTCACAGGATTTTCCCACAGAAAACTCATGCCTAATACTCGTCAAACTTTAAATTGGCAGCTAGGCTCACAACATACAGTCACTTAACACAGTCACGAGTATTTTGAGGTGTGCAGCCTGAAGGCAGTATCATAGCCTCGCATTGTTTTCCCTCCAAACTAGAGGCAAGTCTTGCATTCCCAGGTAAAATCTCCCCATTTTAGAGGCATTGCAAATAATACCGTTCTTAGGGAAAAAGGACACCTCTACGCATGCAGGAGGGTTGCAGGTGCTGCCTGACCTCCAGCTTCACACAGGTGCCAGTGACAGGGTGCAGCTAATAACACCCGCCCCTCCTGCCCCACTGCTGACTCCGAGCCTGCAATGCTCGTACTGATAAGGAGTACGGCAGCAGAAAAGCACGGCATCTCCTTTTATGCACTGCTGCCACCTTTTTAATGCACTGCAGAAGCACATCTGATTTTTAAAGAAAAAAAACAAAGGCAATCTGGGCCTGGAAACCATCTGGCCTCATGCCTGCCGTATGAGCACATCACCGAGGGGTTTTGGGGCAGGAGCAGAGCAGATAGCAGTCGGTGGGTAACAGATAAGCAGTCTGTTTAGCACCAGCTTTTCAAATGAGAAGATAACTTAACACCCACCCCACTTTCCTCCCCCCCGCCCCTGACAGAGAGAAAATGCTATCTGATATTCATCACTTACTTTCAAAATGTCCCCTCAATACCTGTAAAGATTCCCCTGAACTGTGAAAACGAGCAAAGGCTTCAGCTCACGCTGCCCGATGCTCCGTGCGTGCCCGTGGTCTGCTGGCCGGGCCGGGGCTCTCAGCTCCCCCTTACTGCTCCCCTGCAGCTGTGGTCCCTTTCTGCCTCCAGCCTAGATGGCCGGGGAGACGTGCTGCTCCCCTGTGAGGGGAAAGGAGGGCACAAAACTTGGGGAAACACGCAGCCTAGAAACATTAAAGAAAATACCTGGTAGGTCTTGGGAGCGCAGCAGCTTTGGAGAGCTCTAGGGAGAAGTGCAGGGAAGCAAGCTGATAGTGAAACTGCAGGGGGAGCTGGGAGGTGGTAGAGGGGGGATATAGGTATTCAGGGTGTGGAAGAAGGTTCAAAAAAAAAAAAAACAAACAGGGAAAAGGCCCAACTATTACAGAAAAGCAGGCAAGTGCAGTCCAAGAAACTCACAGACCCACTGCGCTTCCAAACACAAGCCTCCTCGTAGGAGGAGAGAAGCCACTTGGGACCTATTGTTCCCAAGCTGTTAGTTTAGGGGGATTTTCATGGGAAGCACTGTGTCGGGCAGCTCCCTTATGCTCCCCTTCTGTCTCTTCACTGCCCCAGTCCCTTCTCCAGGGCCTCCGCAGAACCTCATTTGGAAGAGGAAACTGTAACGCTCGTGATACTTGTTATCACGCTCAGTTTTATAAGCCCATTTAAAATATTGCAGAACTTCTATTTACTGAATGCCTGTACTAAGTTTTAAAGGTTTTTTTTTATTATTATTTATTTTAACGTTGTAACAGGGGCCATATTTATTCCCTAGTGAGAATGCTAAGAGGTATTCCTAGTTTCACAGTTCTGCACAAGTTAGACAAAGTTTCACAGAAAAATATTACTGTCTTGCTAGAAGAGATTTGAAACCAGACTTCAAAAGCAGCTGCAAGAACAGTCAAAACAAGCAGTTTTCAGACAGTTTACCAGCCAAAATAATGAAGTGTTGTACAATAGTGCTGTTCTCTCAGAGAGCCTGCAATAGCTGTCATGCTTTCAGGGGCAGAAGAGGGACACTAACAGACTCATGTAAAGGAAGTCACCAGCAGCAGTTGCTAGGATCAATGAAGAGGGAAACCAAGGGATGACACAAATGAGCATCCCAGTAACTTGTAAGAGAGGACATACATAACTAGGGTTTTAAGGAAAGGTATCTATTTCAACACCTATGGTAACTCTTCCCTTAATTGTGCCTTTCCACAAATAGTTTGAAGACAGACATCTTTTCAAACTACTGAAAACACATCCATGTTAGCTTTGACCATGACAAAACACTGCAAAAGAACAAAAAGTCTCTGTATCACCTGAGCGCATAAAAGCTATTGGCTTTTCCTAAAGCTATGACTCAGAAACACAAATTCTGTCCAAATCATCGAGTAACTCAAAATGAGAATATTTCAGAGCTCATCTGAGATCTGAGCTATGATGCGCGATGCCATTTAAACTGGGAATTTTCATAAGCCTCCCAGCAAACTCTCGTCTCAACCTGACCCCTGCTGCTGCATTAAAAATGTCTCTAAAATAGCAAAGCCTCAGCTGTGCTGGCTCCCATTTGGCCTGCTCTCAAAACAGCTTGGAGGCACGACGTTCCCATAGACACCAACAGACATGCTGGACAACGGCTTAATGCATGTCTGTCACAGAAAGGTAGGATCTAGTAGCAGATTTGTGAGCAGGGCACTCAGATTTTTCTGCAAGTTGGAGGTTATTGGCTCTTCGTATTGATTGTTAACCCCAGCTGTTTGAACGCTATTTGGCAATAATTACAGATAAAGAGGACATAAAGCAAGGTGCTTAGAAATAACATTTTAGATTTTTGCTTGCATTATCTTTATACTTCTAAACATGAGAAAAACCTATGCTTAGTTTTCTTTAAGGTATTGAAAGTCATACACATATATTTCGCAGTCTGGGATGCAAGAGCAAATCCCACCATGTCGTGCAAGATTTTCAGTGAAACTACAAGCATTAGCAATACTTTATGTTCAGATGTGTGCACGCATACTCATCAGCGGCTAAGGGCACAGGGCCACAGAAGAACACCGTGCTGAATGGTTTTTAAATGTTATTTGCATGCTCTCAGTTTTACTCTATGCTCCATCAAGACTATGAGAGGTGGAAACTTCTGGAAAAAGCAGAGAAACATGTCCCTCCCCATAGAAACTCTTAAAACACGCTCAGAGCAGAGAGGGTTTGAAATATTGCTGGGTGTATTGGGCCAGAGAATTGCAGAGAGCTGTAAGCCAGCAGCTTTTGCAGAAGCTGCAGAGAGGAGCAGGGAACAGAGCCTCGGGGCTATTGGGAAATGGATCCTTTCCCAGGGATCAGAGGAGGGGACAGGTTTTAATGCAGATCAGAATTATTGAGTTAACTGAAGCCAACCTTAGAAGTAGCGATGCACATGTGAGGACTCATTGGCTTGAGAAAAAGAACGCTGAAGTGATTTCAGTCTTTTATGAGTCTTTTTAAACCTGGTTGGTTTGAGCTTCCTCTGCTTAGAAAGAGATGTTTCTAATTTTTATTCCAATAAAATCTGAGGGGTTTGAGCTTAAAAGCAGTATGAATTCTCCAGGGAGCTCACAGCAGGAAAAGGTCAAAAGAGATCCACCTCAGCAACCCAGCCAAATCAGTCTCCCCTCTCAGGCACCTAGGACAAGAGGTTCATTTCATCCCTCCCCCTTTCTTTCCTTCCCTCCCATTCCCAGAAATACACTTACCTTAGAGAAGTCATATGGATCAAGCATAAAGGATTACCCTCTGGCAACGGATGTTCAAAATCATTGTTTCTACCTTTTGCTCCCACTGACGCCCATCCTGAGATTCTTGCGGCACTTAACGGTTCAGTACTTCAGTACAGCCACACTTAGACACAATATTAACTTGAAAAGATCATGGCATTTCTTTTTGAAAGACGTGCTGTCTGCAATGGTGCTGTTCCTAACGGCTTTGTGTACGGAAAGTTTGCTTCTTGATGTGATGTACAAAACCAAGTTCAAAAAAGGTATTCTGTTATATTGTGTATATATAAACACATATTATATATATATACACACACACACTATATATATATACACATATATATATTCTGTACAAGTTTGGCTATTTGAATGGTTTATGGCTTTCATAGTGGAGGCACTACATAAGTCACAGAATGACTTTTTCCAAGAGAAGATAACTGTATTTTTCAAACTGATAGTGTGGCACACACTATGAAAACAAATGGTTAAGCGTCCATGCAAGCTATGCATAGTCCTCGATTTATCCGTATTAATGCAAAGTGGCCCCAAAAGTGATATAAATAACTGGCTACAGTCCAAAGTATATCCACAAAGGATAGATAATTGGTATTACAGTTCCTATGCCATCCCTTCTCTGCAGCTAGCACAGTAGCATTGCTAGGATTCAGTTATGTTTGGTTGATCTCAAGCTGACAATTTGGATCCCTAAGGCTGTTGGCAGCCAGCGCAAGTCAGAGCATCCCTTAGGTTGATCTAATTTATACTGATGGACCTGCTGGAATAGACTGACCTCCGAATGAACTTCGTGCTACCTTTTTACCCTTTTCCTGACCTAGGCTGTATGCTACTCACTCTTTGTGGCCTCTTTTTAGTTTATAGATACATGCATGCATTTCATTTATGATTGAAAAAAAAGAAAGTGAAATACATTGAATAATTCCTCTGATTCTTAAGTAGGTCCAAGACTGCCTCCAGGAAATTCTTTCCTGCTTTTCTTTTGAGCTGGAATATAATTCAGGCAGTTCGTTCAAAGAAGTGTAAATAATCATGCAGAATAACCAATATAGATCATGCTTTATAAAGGTCATACACTTAAAAATTAAGTAGCATCTAGAGGAATGGTATAAACAAGAACTATCCTTTTAGGAAATAATTAAAAAATAAAAAGGCCAATAGCTTTTGTAACTTTATAGCCCAGTCATACAGTATTGCCATTGCTAGTAATAGGCCATAGGCTTTGTACTGAGTTTACAAGCCCACTGGACAGAGGCTTAACAGGCTTGCCATGGCTGAACTTGTCTTGACTTGCCTGCAATTTTGTTTCTGATTTGGTTTAGTTGTAACAATATATACATTTTTTTAAATTAACAGATTTAGTTTGTCCTTTTCTGGTACTACCATAGTTTTATACACATACAGGCAGTGTAAACACGTGATTATTCAGAACAGAATGAGATATTTATGACTAACACAGTAAAGCAGCGAAGAGGAACACAGGCCCAGCGTGACAGCAGAGGCTTTTAGAACTGGAGACACAGCGTAGAGAGATATAGCCATAAAATAAGAGACGGGGTACAGGCCGCTGGGGACCCCGCAGCTATAACTCACTCACCAGTGGTCAGTTAAAGAAATGCAGAGCAGGAGCTGGACAAAACTAGTTTCACGGGTACCAAAAAGAGCAAAGAGAAAGTGAAACGTACATACAGAAAACGTACCTTTTCTAGTAAATTCAGATGTAACATGGAATTGCAGACCAATAAAGAACGAGCAAGATGTAAAGGCATGTTAGCAAACAAAAACGACCCCAAGTGGATCCTAGAGTGAGGAAGAAGCCACCAACACCATATTTCTCCAGGCAGAGGACTCCAGAAGCTGATGATTTACCTTAAGATTTAGACTCCCACCACACTAAAACCACTAACCTTAGAACCCAGAGGAGCAGAGGAAGGCTGAGGCTAACGCTAGGGAAAGGGGTAGAAACTAAGCATGTGTATAACAATTTTAACTGTATTATTATTATTATTGAGGGTGAGTTTTTTTGTTTAAGTATTTTTTTCCTGTGGTAATTATATCTGGACTAATAATGAGTCTTGGCTTAGACTGTTAAAATTTCAGTTATACTAACACAGAATTATTTAACATATAAGGCATTTCCTCTCCAAGCATAAAACTATGCAAGATAAATAATTAACAATTGTCTACACGTACAACTAGAAAACAGTAATCAAAACACAGGTATTATAAAGCTGCAGTATCGCAGCAATTGGTTATGCTTGCTGCATGCCAAATACATTACTATCTATAAAACTAAGCTATCTATAAACTTCTATATAAATCATTAAAGAGGCGATGCTTTCAGGCAACTAGCTGACTCACATCTAAAAGATCTTTTTGTAGGCATTCACAGTTTTCTGAGAACACAATATATATGCACGCACATTTTTATTAGCTCACTTTAATTGGCCTTTATTACTATACATTTAAAAGGTTGCTTATGAATGCATCCATCAGCCAGAGAGCATATCGTTAATATGTATCCATATGTGTTTTTGCATCTCAGTGTTTTCTCAACATTTGGAAGCAGATGAAAGTAATAAATTTCCTAAAGGAAAATGCTAAATTCAAGTTCATCCTTTTTCTTTCTGCATTCTAGGATCCTGTGACAAGGACCTCTCTCATAGAGCTACTTTTTCAGAGGTTTTTTTTTTGTTGTTGGTTGGGGTTTTTTTGTTTTGCTTTACAGAGGTTATGCTACTCCTCTTTGTTTCTCTGTGGGTCTCACTCAAGAGCTATCCTTGCTTTTCTGCGTCTCCCACCATGTACGCTCCCAAATTACTCAAAGCATAAATCCAAATATGATACGCTTTCTGCTGGCTGATCTCACCTCCACATAATAACAGAAGTTCCAGTGAAGGATAAAGCATGAAGCATGCTCTAGTGTTGCAGCAGTGAAGGGCAAATATATTACAAGGGCCCTCTCCAGTTTGTCTCCAAGGCACATTTTAAGAATGTTAAAACAGTAACCCCTTTAAAAAGCAACTGTAAGATCTTGTTGTATCCGTTAACAGCATGAAACGCAAGGCAAAGATTAGGAAGAGGCATGATTATGACTGCCACATTCATAAGGACACAGAGGGAAACTTAGTCTGCAGTAACAAACCTCCTATTCTTCCTAGACAATAATAAGACAGTAACAACTTCTGCTGTAGGAAAAAAATGTAGAGTGGATTTTTGAGAGCTATGTCAAGTTTAAATATCTTACCGTAAACGGTTGTTTTTCTGTATTGTGTAACTGGTATTCCTGCATCTTGAACCAACATTACAAAAAAGAGTCCGCACAAAAGGATAAAGGCCCCGACTTGGCAAATCCCGAGCTTCTAAGTAACCTAAAAACAAGCAGTAGCAGAAATGAAACCAGTGACATTCCAGGTATAAAGCCTGTGCAATAACGTTATGTTCTCTTCTCATAGAGAGTGGCTTTGTCACCTGTGAGCAATGAAGTTATATCAACAGCAAACTTTTCATTTAGGAACAACTAATTCAACACAGAAAATAGAGAACTTCTGCGTCAAACTATGACAGCAGTGAGACATTAGAGAGCAGTCTTTGGAAAGCTGATTTTCACAGTGGTCACACCATTGCAACACCATCGTGTGCTTATTAACCTGTCTACCTAGCGTGTCTAATGACCTAAATTAGAATCTGGAAATCTTCAGAAAAACATTATTTTTCCTCTTCTCTCCCAGGCTGATGTTCAGTGATGTTTGAGTTTGCATCCATCAAGACTGTCTAAACAGCAACTTTTCTATGTTTTCTGAGAATTTAAACCTCAAAACACGAAACAACTTTTTGCTCATCTTGCAATAGTATTACTAGCTATAGGGCTCCCGTTTACATTCATTTCTTTGTTTTAAAGAGATAAAACTGAGAAATAGTTGAAAGACCATTCCCACTCTTCCTTCAGCTAACCTTCTTTTTATAACTATTACATCAAAATTAAGAGGGAAATGAGAAAGATGCAAGGGCAAGTTTAAATAAGCAGCGTATAGCTCAACAAACCAACATTTGGGCTAGCTTTCTTACTGAAAACTCAGAGTTGAAAGACATAGAAATGAGGAAATTGCTACATACATAGAAATACTTTAAAATCCTAATTTTAATTAAACTCTGCTATCAATATTTTGGAGACAGGTACCACTAGAAGTTGCACCATTAGTCAAGCTAGCCTTCATTTCTCAGGAACTGTACCTGATATATCAAGTCATTAATTTCAAGTTTTGAATGACCAGTGCCAATTGTAGATTATTTTTGTTCTTATTTAGCACACTCCAAATCACTTTGTAGAAAGCTCAAGTGCATGCACTGGATCCCTTTCCACTGAAACTCAAGCAGAACCAAACACACACCTAACGCACTCATAACACTAACATACATTGCATCCTTGGGACCAGAATAGAGCTGATCTAAAATAAACATATATAGCACAAACCTAGGCTCTCTCCAGCTGTTTCACTCTATAGATCTCCAGCTGTTTTATCAAACTGGTTGCTATCATTGCTAAACCTAGTTTGTTCTCCAGTGACCTCAAAGTAAAGCAACTTACTTTTTATATAGGCAAACACACTCTATCAAGCAACAGACTTTTCATTATTTAGTTAAAAGGAAGAGAAGAGTTTAGGAATAGCATTAAGTAATTCCTCAAGCAAACTATTCATATAGCTTTGGAAAAAAAAAAAAAAATCATGCATCTCTCTCACCTGGCAACATTTAGAATACAGTTATTCTCTCCTTACCTAGATATCCCCTATACTTTCAACAGGGGACAATATTCTTAGCTTGCTATCTCCTTAGTAATAGAACTATTATTTGAATGTACCAGTGATATTGCTGTATAGGTTAAAAAAAAAAAAAAGAATATTTTGTCACACAGTTGGAGACACTTTGAAATAGTAAATGATTAATGTTAGCCTCAAAAGGACATTAGTAAGCACTATCAAAATTAACCAACTGAACCTCTCTTATTTGGCCCTATAAGAATAATACATTATTGTCTACCTCCAAATTAAAGAATTTTGACAAAGTCTGTATCAGAAATCATTGCATCTCACAGAACTTTTTCCATGTAACAGAATGATGAATTAAAAAGAGTGAATACACGTTATACTGAAGCTGAGTATTTACTATTGCTGTTTTGTAAACATGTCAAGCTTTCTTCAGGATAATAAATCCAGAGGCTCCTGTAAAGCAAGTACAACTAAATCATGCATAAGCCAAGAGGTCCAAAACTTACATGCTCATCTTAAATACAGAATCATTTAAGCTCTTACATAGTAATATAGCTCATTACAGTTTTTTATTTTGTTGTCTCTTCTGCTCCTGGCTTCAGTTAGCCCTGCACTTTATTTTTCTGGGAAGTTGCCGAATTGGGAAAATGAACCCAAGATGCTATTCCCAGTAAGATCACAAAATATAAATGTGTCTGACATGCGATTGATAGAATAAATTGAATAGATTATGATATCATGAGTCATTCCTTTCTGAACAAAACTGACATTTGACAAGACAAGAACAAGATGAACTTTACAATGTGGAGGGAGCCATTACAATTTTTTTAAATATTAGTGGAAATCAGAGAATTTCCTTTTTACAACGTGCTCATCCCAAATATCCAGCCAGTAGGCAGGGGCAAGATTCATCTTGGCTCACTGTCGAGATCTGCTGAATAATCAGCAGATTATTATCAATAGAGAGAACAAGTAGAGCTAGAATCAAAGTAACTCGCCTTATTCCGGAGTTTAAAACTAGTCTGAGGGACTGGACTCAAAACTAGGTATTTCTCCACCCCACCCCATTCCAAATGTGAGTCACTTAGATCTGCAGCTAAAGACTGAATCTCACTGTAGGGTTCTTTCCTTTGACTTTACCACATTTAAGTTACACCTTCTCGTTTATCTTTCTAATATTTCTCAGCTACTTCAGACAGAATGCACTGAAATAGAAGAGCACAGGTGAAACAAAACATACAGTTTTCCTTGTATTTTGGAGGCTCCTGGAAGCGGATTGCAGCCAGAATGAAGAAAAGCACACATGGCCAGAGTATTTCAGAGAGAGACAGGACCTGAAAAGGGAAATCAAAACATTATCACTGCTAAAGGGAACAATTTGTTCACAAACTCCATTTAAATTCATATATATTTTAAATGAAAAGCCCTAAATACGCCCTCTACAATTACTTAAGGCAAAGTAAAATCACAGAAAGCAAATTAGGTTATTTTAAGACTTTTACTTTAAAAAAAAAAACAACAACTTATAACTTTGACAAACACACTGCTTTCAGAATACAAAAGCAGTTTTCACTTCTCCTTCTGCTTCTAGCATTTCTACATGTTTCCCTCTGATCAGTACAGAAATATGTCTGACGCGACGCGACGCAACTACAGCGGCTTCCAGCACCTGATCCACTTTAAGAATTAGTGGTATTCTGTACCTGGCTACAGTTCCCTCACACTTCTCCGAAGCCTGTTGCCCTAGACTCTGACCAGCATCACCTCCTTGTTGTTCCCTGGATCCAGGACCCCTGCTGCTACATCCTTACCTTTTACCCACAGTCGTCCCTCACCGCGAGCTGCCTTTATCACCCCCAGCAGCACCTGTGGCCACGCACAGCCACGCTGTCGCCTTCCCATTTCCATGACTGGAGTGAAAAGATACCCAGGCTGGTGCCAGTATTGAACTAGCAGAGCTCGAGCAAGGGTTATTCAAGCAGACTGCATGTATCTAGCATGTGCCTGCACCTCAGCAAAAAGGCTGGGACCCCCAATCGAGCTGCATGCAGGAAGAAAGCTGTCTCGGCCATTTCAGCAGCAGAACAAGGAGATCGCTATTCAGCTGATTTTGGAAGCACTTCTGGGTTCGCTGATAAAAGTACTATGAAAGCACAAATACTTAATTCACTAACAAGAATGCAGTAGAAAGAATCATATTAAACGGGAAATCAGAAATATTTAAAAAGGCTTTTAATTTCTTTGAAGATTATCACGGGCTTTTTTATTTCAAAACCTAAATTGTGAGGCACATTAAGCCCCGATAGGGAAACAATTCCTGAACTTAGATATCTTACTTCTTTGGGGAGTCCTTGCAAGATAAGGCTTAAGAAATAATTACATGGCAAAAGGTCCGCCCTGCAGAAAAGGGCTGCTCTGCCGAACACAGCACAACAAACTGAAGTCTTCCTGAAACACGGTAAAAGTCACTCATCCAACCTGGACACTCTCCAAACCAGAGAGGAGCAAACCAGAAGAGTCAGGCCAGGCTCTCTACTGATTTTCAGGGCTCCGCGTGGGCAGGCAGGAAGCTCCCTGGGCCCGGTCTCAGCAGCCAGGCCTTTCCCACCACCCACAAGGGAGCAGGGTGGCCAGGAGCAGCACAGGGAAGGGGCTAAGCAGTCCTTGGAAAGCCCCAGGAGCCCCAACTGGGCCCAGGTTCAGTGCTGCAAGGAGATCAGAGCCCCAGACCCATCCCACGGTACCTGAGCAAGGGAGTGGGACAGGCCCTGGTGTAGCAGCCGGGCTCAGCCCAGAGTCCAGCTCATCAGGCAGGTCCACGGTGACAGGGCCAAGCAGTCGGCCCGTGGGCTGAGGTCCAAATCAGCAGTGCTCACAGCCAGGCAGGGCAGGATCGTGGCAGAGCTGCTGGGCAGGACCACTGTAGTGTTGCTAGGGTAGAAGCTGAGCTGAAACGGAGCTGCCGTCCATGGGCAGGGTGTGGGTGGAGGCCCCAGGTGGGGCTGGTCAAGGTTGTGTGAGCAAAGGCCCCAGGTGGGGCTGGTCAAGGCCATTAAGGCCTGTTAGTGCCCTCAGGGCCCTGACACCTCTAAGAGCAACCGGGTACTACAGGTATATTTAGGTATTCACTTGATAATACCTTTCAGATACAAGACAGAGTTGCATATCATCTGCCCTTCATGTGGAGCATCCCCTTGCATCAGGGGGAGCATCACGGGGAGAGGCACAGACTCGTCAAACTCCTCTGGTTTCCTGCTCTTCTGGCTTCTATCCATCCCACACCACCCAGCTTTACTCAGGGACTTCCTTTTCCCTCTTGTAAGCAGATTAAACATAAATAAAGAATTTAAAAGTGTGGTTGACTCAATAGCATAGTCCCTTGCGCAGTATCCAGAGTCATACTTGTGAGCCCCAGGCACCAAATTTACCACGCCATCTTTGTGTTCTTCCAGTAATAGGGCCTGGACAAAGCCCCAGTCCAGGTAAATACAAGCCTGGTGAGAAGCCATCACAGCTGAGTGTAGGCAGCTCTACGTTCAAAAGCTTAGGACGGGCCTCATGGCCAAAATAAATTGCTGGTTGTTGTCTACTAGCCAGGAAGCCTTGAAGTTTATAGTTATATTTAACAAAGACTCAGAATGTGGGAAGGAAAGGAGCAGTTTTCCCTACTGTCTCAGTCACCAGTATCTGAAGTGTTCATAAAGGATCTGATCGTATTGTATAGAGCTAAATCTAACTAAAAAGGATGTGCGTTTGGAGCAGCACTTCACTAGGACACCTTGTTGGTGACGATGTCTTCTCGGTGAAAGTATACCTAACAAGTTATTTGTAATTAGTAAGAAGGTTTACATTTCAAGCAGAAAGTGCAAGGGATTAAACACGGTGGTGAGAAGGATTTGTTTGTCCTAGAAGGCACAAAGGGACAGATGTAAAGGCTTTTCATCATCACAAAGACATTCTGGAGGGACAGAACAGAAGTTAGCAAATCTCACTAGAGCAGACGACCTAGGATCAAAAATATCACTCCATCTTATCACTAAAATTGAGGAAGAACATAGTACTAGCATTGCAGAATGCTTTTGCCCTTATATAGACAGTTTCATAGAAATTATGGTATCTGAAAGGTTCTACTTGCTAAGAGCCATAGAAAAACAGAAATGATATTATGTTTCCCCTTAACTGAGACAAAACAAAACTTTTCCAATGGAGAAGCAAATTTCCCAACAATTCAGAATGAGGCAGGTTTCTGCCTTCAAAATCTGGATTAGTTCACTGAAATAAAAGCATAAATGCACTCATTCTGGACCTTTTTTTTTCTTACCATTTCTCATATTAGGTTACATTAAACTCAGTCATTCATATTTAGGATAACCGGGAAATCAACTGGACTTTCCCCATTGAAACTCTCTTTGGTATGCCCTAACATGTTACCAAAGGCCTAATTTTCACAGGCTGTGATATATCATTTGGGCTAAAACTTTGAATGGTATTCTTCCTGCAGATTTCCACGGGCCTTGGATCCAGCCAAGGAAGTTTGTTTATTTCAGGTAGTCCTCAATTAATTGATTTTGGCCCATTCCTAGGCTTTTTTTGTCTGCAGTTACATTTTAGGAGTATGTTGTACTTTAAGAGTTTTTGCCCATTGAGAACTGCTGCTGGATAATCGAATGTTACTTGAAAAGCAAAACAGAAAGAGGGGAAGAAATAACCAATTTATAGGTATAACTGAGTGTCATCTCTTTCTGCAAAAGAGGATACTCTCTGAGTAAAAAAGTCACTTATACAGACTGTAACATAGCAGAGTATGCCAGCTATAGAACAGTTAGAGCCGAGAACTCTCTTTTGTATTAAACTCTTCCAAAATTAATCTGCTTAGTTAGATTATCCAAAAATCTGGCATGCAGGGAAGGGTTGTTATTCCAAATCTGGGACTAACGAGGCAAAGATTCTTAACATACAAAAGCACCATTTTTTAAAATGGGCAGACTCTCCAGATTTTTTTTTTTTTCCCACAGATCTAGGGATCAAAATGAACATTTCACAATGCCACTAGTTTTGGCACTGGAGCAGAAAAGCACCTAATGAAATGATAGGAGCTGTAAACAACGATCACTCTCTTGTTCTGGGCTGCATTCCCCTTGGTTATTGTAATTCACTTGAGAAACCTCGTTACTCCTAAAGCATAAGATAGATAGCAATGATTTTTAATGAATCTATAAAATTCAAGGTTCAATAAATATATCAAGTGTATGACTGGAGAATACCAGTGAGCCAGGCAAGTATAGGCCTATTAGTCTAACCTCCGTTGTTCGAAAGGTTTTAGGAAAGCAAAAATAATTTTCCCATTTTCAATTTACCTCTGGTATTTCAGTACACATCAAAGGCTTATCAAAGGCAGACTTCCCAGTCTAAAATGTTTGTGTCTTTCTTTGGTAGAGTACTGATTCTAGGTGTCAATAACAGCAATTGCAGAGATCCTAGGATCTCAGCCCCAGAGGCCGTCTTGGGCTCTTCGTGGGTGACAGCGGGTCTGCCAACCTGCAGAACCCTTTGGGACGGGGACGCCCTCCCGCAGGTACTCCCGAAGATTGAGCGTACGTTGGCCACTGAGGCAACAGTGGGTAAGATCAGCCATAACTGGTTTGCCTAGTTCATTCGTGTGGGTAATTACAATTAGCATATTACAATTAGCTAGCTTTGTCTGTTTACTAAGTAGTTACCGTTAGCATAATTTTTAGCGTAACTAGAAAATAAGTATTCTAGTTGAGCTAAGTTTCTGTTAATAAGAATTGCTGCTTTGTACCGTCGTAACTTGAGTAGTAAATTTTGGTCTTTGAAACAAGTTGTGGAGCCACGCAGTAAATCTCCTTCTCCCCCTCCTCCCCTCCCTTGTGCCACATGAAACCCGCACGGTCCAGGTTTGTAAGGTAGTCAGTCATCCCATGACAAGATCTATCTTTTTAAAAAAATCACTTAAAATCATCTAAAAAAGAAATTCTGTAAATCATCAGTTTCTGATTAAGTGAAATATTTCTGAGACAAAAAGCTGGATGTTTGTTTAATTGAGGTAATCCCATCTGAAGCAGCCAACATGCCTCTTTGCAAATTCCCAGATCATCGCAGACAAGGGAAATCAATGACAAACTGTTAATTGTAGTGACATTAACATATCGTTTTTGCACCAAAATGTTAACTCACTTGAGAGAATTCCCTTCCTTCAATCTTAAAAAAAGAAATCACACGTCAATCACAGTTAAAGCAAACAAGGACATTTCACCTCTTATTAGCAGCATTTTAATTTTGGCTGCTTTTAAAGCATCTACCCCATTCTTCTGCATATTGCAATTTAAAAGGATAAAATAAGCTTTGTAGAAAGGATAAGAAAGGAGATTTAAAAATTTATATAATTTTAGTATATCATACTTTTACTCCGAATATCTAGATTTTGATCTCGATTATACAAGCCTTATTACATCACCAGGGAGACCCAAAATGTGAGGGAAATTGATTTTCATCCTCACCATTGCTACAACTACCAGTAGTATCTAATAGTAATTAACAGATAAGCTGAGGCTCTTTAAAAACTTGTATGTGATTTCCTGTCTCACTTGCAAATTGAGGAGCATGGCTGTATTCAGCCGTTTTAGAGTTAAAACACACCGTTATGTTTTAAACGATTAGAAGCCTAAAGGCAAAACTAGAACCACTTGCAGCCAGCTGATCTTTAATAGTCGGTAGTGGAAAAGGAAAGATTAATACACTCTTTCCAACAGATATTAATAAAATAAAATAAAATATTGCTTTCGTTGTTATGATTTCCAAACACTCACCGGTTGCCTCACACGGCAGAGCCAATTCTTCCAAAACAGAGCCTTGAACTGGTGAATAGCATGTCCCATCCTGTCTTGTCTTTTCTGCATCCACTTGGAGAGTGGCTTCTTAAGGACTTTCTAACTGAGAATCATCTCACCAAGCAGTTTGGGCATATGCTTCAGTAACAGATTTATTCCAGCACTAGAGAAAGGTGGTGCAAGAGATTTGCCTGCTCGCTGAGAAAAGATTAGATTATGTTCCTGCCTCTTGTTTTGCATTTACTGAGGATCTCAGCTTTCCACTTGCTTCTCAGTGCAATGAACAGTAAGGGGATGGGTTTATATAAATGCCTTCAGGGTGCTTTACTCCACAGCATATATTCTGCACTTGTTTCTACTTTTCTGGAATAAAAATGAATGCAAATAACAGGAAAAAATGAACAACCTATAAAACACCTTCATTTTTTTCTGGAGTCAGGTGACTTTCTGTCACTGTTAATTTCATTTTGTATGCATACTCTTAGCTTTTTAAAGAGAATAGCTAGAAAGTAAGTACACCTTTTAACCATATAGCCCCATAAATGTCTGTCTCCTTCTAGAACAGCCTCATAAGCGTGCATCTAGCACTGTGGTGGTCCTATTGTATCAGCATATGCCTATGTTGAATTTGATCTTATAAAAGGTGTTTGTCTGACATGTTCTTTCTCCTTTTTCAGCATAAATTACCTGCATATGGAAGATATTCTGAAGAGTAACAAAACTCTGTTAATTAATTACCACATGCTACCCCGGAGGAAAATCAGTCTTCCAGCATTCCTTTGCAAAAGAGGAGTGAGGGAAATTCCTGGAGCCATCTGCAGGAGGGGAACCTGTGCATAACTGTGGCAGTGGGGGCTACCTGAAGACACAGGTCACAGAAAGTATGTAGTGGTGCAGAGCTTTGGGTTGTTTTTTTTTTTTTTTTTACCATGCTGCAAGGATGACTGCGCTCTTGATTGGGAATGCTACTTTGAGCAGAGGAGTAAGCCTTTTGTCTGTTTGGTTCTACCCAAATGAGTTGCCTAAGTTAGGATATGAACCCCAAAAGCTCCCTCTACAGTCAATGGTGAGACATAACACAGCCCTTATAGAAAGTAATTCAACCCACTTAAAATCTGAATCATGCATCACATGCTAAAACACATGCATATTAGGACAGTGCTACCCCTGACAGAATATTCTCCCATTAGTGCTTAGTAAATCTCACGATTACATTTTTTGCAAAATTGAATGAAAATGACATTTTAACATTCACAGCTATTTTTCCTCATCAAGACTAAAAGTCCCAGAAATATCTACAACCTTTTGGATAAAGAAGTCATTAGCAAGGAATCTGACTTCCGCTAGATTTGAGCTAAGAAGGCAGTCTTGTTCACTTCATGCTACACTGACTGATAAGCCCGTTTACATTCTTATATTTGAAATAGCACAAACTGCTGCTTTAATCCCTACATTTGCCGTGGGTACAAGGAGTAGAGAAATTAATAAAAAACAGATTAAACAGTTGCCATGAATTTATAAAGATTTACACACCAATAAAAATCTTGTCCTAGTAAAGCAGAAACCACAGATGAAGTCATGGCAGGATATGACTTGCTGAACAGCTTTATGCCTCAAGTATCATGGGGTTTTCTTTTATTTGCTCTGCTCTGAGACTGAAAAATTACTGATCACTGATTACTGAAGCAATTGCTTAATTTTAAATATAAATTTAAGTCCTCAGGACATATAAAAAACCTAAAAGTTCTTCAGTGTTTTCCTGAATCTGTTTAAGTATGTTTGTACCTCTAAGGCAGGATTAATTCAGTTATGCAAAATGATGGGCCTATTGAGCACTGCTTCAGTTTTCATTAACCGCTGTCTCCCCTTCCGCTCCTCCTTCGTGGTATCGGCAGAGCGCGCACCTCCTGCTGCCACCAAACACGTCGCCTCCTTCCTGCTTCCTCCAAAGCTGACGAGCAGCCCCCCCACATGCAGCAGACAGATACAGCCCCTTCATCATCCGTCTTCCGTCTTCCCCATGCTGGGGGGAGCTCCCTTCATCGCCCACCCTAAGGCACCAGAGTGTATCTGGGCAAACAACCCAAAAGGAAGAACGTGCCTCACTAAGGACCTCCACTTCACATCTGCCTAAGGGATGCTTCTGCTTCCAGTCAAGCAGTGCTAAAAGCCCTGATAAAAGGAAAGTGTACAGTAAAGACAGTTTTGCTCAACAGAGGACTGGGTGAGATAAAAATTCTGTGGATAACCTGAATATGCATTTTCAAACCAATATTTGTCACTACTTAAATATTGTGAATATATGCATGGGTTCACATAGCTGTTTTGGAAAGCTGGGGAGCAGAATCTATATTGTGTGATTTATAGGAAAAGATTAACTAGTCAGCCAGCACAATGAATTACAAATGGTTATTTATCAAACCAGCTGATACAGAGGACAGTGGCCAATACTTAAGCTAAAACAGCTCATGTGAACTGTTTGCCAAATTTTTCTGAATAAATAATTCTGCAAAATCTCTGCTTGTCTAACTGTGATGCGCATATTTTATGATACTCTATATAATTACATACTCATAAATGTTGCATGCTACTTTTTATGCTAAACAGCTTTTCATGGAAATAGGAAACAAACTATTTTGTATGTAATTAATATCCAGTACTAATGAATTAGTCTCATTTTACTACACAAGAAATCCAATAGACAAAAACCTTCCACCAGTGAGTTGTTTACTTTACTGCCTTCATATATCGTTGTCCTTCCCTCAGGAATTTTATTCTTGCCTAGTACAGTGTCGCCCAATAGTAGATTTTAAATTTTTTCCCAAAAAACAGTAAAGTAAAAGATATCTCATAAGCATTCAACCAAGAACTATCTCTGCAGTGGCACAGGGGAAATTAGTTCTAAAAAAGGATGAATAAGCTTGATTATTTGCAATGTTATAGAAATATGAAAACAACCCCCCCCCAAGCCAATGGCAGAAGACGATATTAAAAAACGAGCAAACAGGCAATAAAAACAAATTGGTTCTGAATATTTATGGCAAGAAATTTCAGCTGTATTGCTGCCATGCTGAAAGCTTTTTTTAAAGCTTAGTTAGTTTCATCAACTAACTAGCAAGTTCGTTTAAGAGCTGCATGTTCAAGGAACTTAAAAAGGTTCAGTCATAGCAGTTGCTGATAAGCTAAATAAATTACATACTTTTAGGGCTCCTTAATAGAGTGGCCAGTTAGCAGAAACGCTTTGACAAAGGCAAGTTAGAAGGTCATATGTGTGCTCCACTCACACTTTCTGGAACGGAAAAAGAAATGTTCAGAATCAAATCTCCAACCGAGGACAAGGCAGAGCGACCTGCCCATTTCTGGTTCTGCTTAGCTTTTGTAGGCCTTGTCATGGTCAGAACTTCAAAACCACTGGGGCAGAAAAGGCAGAGAATATTCTGCTAACATACATCCTTGGTTTTAAAACTTGACTGGTTATAAGAAGATACCATCTACATGCCTCATCTAGCCTCTAGTTTTAATATATGCTAATTACAGTAGATTGACAAACACATTCAAAGAAACATAGTTTTATCTGCTACACTGGTTAAATCCTAGGAGCCAGAAATGCTGTTTGGTAGGCAAGAATGTAGCCTAATGCTGTGAGACTATGGCTGGGAATCAGGCAGACTACCATATTTTCCTACCACCGCCCACAATTTGTTTTACAAAGTTTACTGTGTGATCACAAGCTTTCCTTTTAACAATACTAGGAGTACTACTTGTAAATATTTACATGACACAGCCTTGTTGTGCAGACAAAGCGCCTCCAGGATGCCATCGATTAGCAGCATCTTTCCTGGGAGATACTTCCTCTCTGCAAAGTTAGGGTAAGACAAAAAATGTTAAGGCGGCGGGGGTAAGGTCACATAATAGGATTGATTTAAAATGTAACTATACGTTAAACAAACAAACCATGCAAATCTCGCAAGCAGACCAGTGGTTTGAGCTTCTGAGGAATCTTAATCTTGTAATAGGACAGATAGATAGTAGGCTTCTGAAAATTTTCTCACAGTTACATGCTGAGACGACAAGAAGCATCTGGAATCAGGTTTCCGCATCGTGCAAAACTGGCTTTGTCTGCCTTTTTCTGCTGCTGCGTTTTGTTTGTAGCAACAGAAGCATTGCCCCTGTCAGCACTACTCTTGCTTCTATCATTGTACTGGAGAGTTTTAGATTTAACATTGTTCCGCTCAGTGACCTCCTCTCTCTTCATTACAAAGCAGGCAGATGACTCTCTTAACTGTAGTTTAATTCATACGCTACTTGGCTGTTTTAAGAGTAAAAACATTAAATAAAAATTGTTTTAGACAGAACATAGCTAAATCAGACTAATTTAAAGACTAAGAAACCTTCAAGGAGCGTGAACTTCTACATCATTTAGCAAACAGTAGTCTCTTCAAACTACACTACTGAGCTTTTCTGTATTTGGTAGTTGCATGCAGACCCAACCCCCCAAAGTTACCAGTTTGCTGCCCACAGTACGGAGGACTGCAGTCAGGAAAGAACTGACTACTGATGGACAAATCTAAAAACATTCACTCTTTAGTTTCTTTCACCTACCTTGTCAATGGAAATGAAACACATCTCTTCAACTCAACTTTAAAAAATCCAGTTCTTTATGCATTTTTTTTTTAGGAACATATTCAGACGCAGCAGGACTCGACAAGAAAATCCAGTTTTATTACACAATGCACAGAAAATTCTTTGAAATTAGAGCCATATAATAATAATCTGAATTACTTAGAAGGTTAAAAAAAAAAAAGGATTATATCTTAAATGTGTATAATCCTGTTTTCAGGATATACTGAAAATATCCTCAGGTAAGAATTATTTTGCTTGCTTTTAAAAGGAAGGATATGAACTCTAAGTACTTTTGGCAGCAGGTCATTCCACAATGTTCCTTTTCAGGATTTCCTCATACCTTCTATAAAAGATGATCTCTGTCTGAAGTATATCAAGATATCAAAAACAGAAATCCAATTCTTCAAGTCACTGATCAAGTTATTGTACTTTCTCACTCTATTGCAAAAGTGAAGCAAATATATTTTATCCTAACACATCTTCATTGCAGTCTAAACCTTTACTTTAATAAAAAGGCAGAAACAGGTTGGAAGAACATAAATAATCAAAGAATTGATCATTAGTAGGAACTAATCTTTTTTTTCCCCTTTGCAATTCTATGCTGTTCTTATCTTCTACCTTCCTCCTCTGCTTTTATCCTATCTGATACCTGGGATAAACGGATCCAGTAATGTATTGATGGGTATGGAATAGCACAGAGGAAAAAAAAAGTTGGCCTTTGAAGTGAAATGGAGGTTTCAAGGGTTAGCAGGATTTGTAGATCAACCAGGAGATGCTGCACTATGTAATACCCAATATTTACTGCAAGTTCTCTGTGCCTTTAATAACAGCACTCCAAATCCTGATTCATATCCTGCAGCTTACATGAGCTCATTTTATATATGATACAGACAGAATGCATGTTTATATATGATATAGAATGTGAATGGTTCATATTAAAGAACCAATTTGCATATAAAGGTCAGTGAAATATTTTATAATTCTTTATAGAGCTATAAGTAAAATCCAAAGGGAGGTAACTTTACTGCCGGATGCACGCTGTTGAGTTCGTTCTTTCTCTCTCTGTCCAGTTGTTCTTATCAGGGTAACGTTATGGTAAGAGTTTCCTCTGAAACAAAGAAAAGTTTTTTTGTTTTTTTTTTTTGCACCTAGGGGAATTAGAAGGAAGCACAAGTGTAAGAGGTGTTTATACAGCACCCTCTTGTATTAGGAACACAGTATTACAGGATGGTGACTAGTGGAAAACTACAGGATACTCTGTTGAATTTTTTTTTCCCCTCCAAGTCGTCATACATTCCTTTGCTCCAGATCTTAGTAAGCACAGAAGAAAAACAGTGTAACAGAAAAAAAAGTACAATGCTATAGGGAATAGAGGAAGAAGAAAGAACACACATTAGAAGAAAGTGAATGGCTAAAGTCTTCTAGAGATTTCTGCTAGGGACTGTAAAATGAAGTCTTGTGTACTCATTTCTGTAGAACGGTTGCATCACTTCACGATCGTTTGAACCTTAGCTCCAACTAGGGCAGACCACACTGATAGTTAGATTTCATCATGCATTACATAAAAGCTTTCTTACAGGAAAGCATCAACTGTATGATGGAAGTACCTACTTTATAAAGACTGTTGATATGAAAGCTGTGTAGTTTCAGCTGTTATACACTGTTACATAATTTGGGATCTTTTTTCTGTTTGCCACAGGTTCCACAGATTCCTGCTGCCCTACCTTTAAAAAAAAATTCACACCATTTCAGATTTGTATCTCCAATAGAGCTGCAGTACTATGTTTCCTCAAAGCTTAACACAATCATATTAGATGTTTCTCTGCTGTCTTGATAAAGGTTTTTCTTTTTTTTTTTTTTTAAAAACGTATAAGGAGAAAGCATTCAAACAAAACATGGAGGCCTTCCCACCTGACTCCTTCCCTTAACTTTGAGGAAAGAAAATGCATTCTCTGAAAAAAACCTTACATTCATTGTATATTCTGAGTATAAAATGAGAAAATGTGTTTTTTTATATTAAAGACTAAATTAGTAAAGCAAGAACAAAATATTTGGATTAAAAAAAATACAAAATTTTTCTCTTTTCCATTGTCCATCCCCACTATGTTCCCCAATCTAAAGATCAATAAATTTTAGGATATTAATACCCTTTGGTAGATTCCCATTCACAGGAGTCATTCCTTCCACTTTGAACATCTTCACCTAATTCCTTCTGGAGTTTCTGCCACTTCTTTGTCAACAGGCCTACTAATACATCACTCCCACTTAGATGTTATACTGACCTGAGTGTTGCCAACTACGATAATCTAAAACACACACACACACACACACACACACACACACACACACACACACAATGCATTAGCTGGATCAGCAACAGCTGCTTTGAGAGATTATTCAAACCCTTTTAAGTTGTCACTCCCAGTGGGATTGGACCATCCATTGCAGAAGAAGAGAGATAAATGCATTTCCCTTAGCTGACCACATATTTATATTCTAACCACAGCAGCAAAGCAGCTAGGAATATTAAAAACAACAACAACAAAAAAAGGGCCAATGGTAATGGAAAAATTAGCAGAAATGCGTGTGGTGGCATATACAGTCAATAGGTGTTCCCCACTTCTGGGAACCACTGCAAGGGTTATGTTCTGAAGACAGAGATGAAACCAATTTAAAAAGAAATAAAGTGAGAGGAAGAAAATGAACTGCCGTTATGCAATCCTGTGAACATGCCATACACCACCTCTGAGCGCCTTTGGTTTTTCTTCTTGATTCAGCAAGAGATTTCAAACTCTACAATGCAACATTATTTATATGCGTAAGTTTCCTGGGCATAGACTCAATCGCCTCCTTAACAGGAGTATGAACGGGCAGTGTTGGATCAGTATCTGAGAATTACAGATATTCTACAGCTCAGAGTCAAGTGCTTAATGCTTAGGAAATTCAGTCCCACACTTTGGAATTTCATGAAATTTTAATATTTGGAAATAGTATTGTTTATTTGTCAAAGTTGGCAGAAAATAAACTGCATTCCCTGTAAGTTTTCTTTATGAAGGGAAGCAAAGGTCATTACAATAATTTATATATTTTTAAACAATGAGGAAGGAATTAGTTATTTTAAGCTGATTTTAATTTGGGAGTTTGCAAGTATTTTGTATAAAGCTTGATTTTTTTCCCTAGTCTTTTTCCTTAACAGCATGGATAAATAAAGTTTTTTCATACATTACAGTAAGTTAGACCCTCACAGCAGACCTACTTTCCAGCTCATAGAAAAGTGAAAGACTCATAGCCCAGTAACACATAAACTAAGCTAATCTTAATTCAAGTCTGTTCAACATATACTGCTGCCAAAGCACACTGATATAAATGATTAACTTTGACATACACATAGAATGTTGTAAGCTATTCTGAGGCAAAAGACCTTTATTGCACAGAAGTTGTGACCATGACTTCAGCTGTGAAAAAGCACTGGCCTTCTGCTTCTATGAAACAAAGATGAGTATTTCATACTTTCCCAAGACGTTTCTTAATGAAATAACCCACTAATCTCTGTGGTCTTTGTTGATACTCCACAAGTATATCATGTGAGCTACTAATCTGATCCCCTTTGAGCCGATTCAGGAGAGTGACACACACCACAGCAGCTAGAAAGGAAAAGACAATATTAGTTAGGAATGACATTTTGGGACTCTTACAATCCAGAAGCATAAGCTTGAATAAAGAACTGGGATAGTAGAACATATGAGAGAAAACAAACCCAAGTAAACGGTGCACAGTAACAGTGGATGATATTAAAAAGTTAAAAATAGTTTAAGACAAATCACGAAACCATTAACAAAGCAAGTGCTCTCAGGCATGTGCAGATACTCATTGTTACATCACTAATTCTTCTTTTTCTGAATAGGAATTATATTTCACAAGTATCCAGGTCCTAACTGATAGGAATTGATCAGAGACACTGTTCTAGCAGACACAGTTACAGCCCTCTGCCATCTACCTTATCCCTAACTTAAACCTCTGTCCTGTAAACCCTGTCATTTAGGATCCAATAATTGAGTTGCTTTTACATTCACGGAGGCAGAGCAGGGCAAATAGATGAGAATCTCTTAGATCATCTCAGGCTAATCCACAGCCACTCAGGTAATCAGAGCCCCAAAGCTAAAAATCCTTCCTTTCACTCAAACTGAGCTCTACCACCTTTCTTCCATACCTGAAGCTTCTGGTAACAATTTGCAGGGCACCGCCAGTAATATATGTTACAGACCCACAAAGTGCAGAGCGCAACATGGAGCATGCTCTCTAAAGGCATAGTGATATCATGGGTTGACTTTTTAATCACTCTCAGTAAAGAACTGAGGGTGTTTGGCATTTCTCAGACTTCCCTAGTACTCCAAATATTCTTCACTGGACATCTCAATTTATCATCTAAGCTTTGTGAGGGAAAGTTAGAGACTGTAGGGAACATAAGTACAGGTACACTGTATTACATTATTTTTAGTCACTTAAATTTTTGTTTTAAACTTTACCGAAAATTATTTCGGTAGCTTGCGTAAAAAAATTAAAAATTCATTCTATAATTAGGAATGGTGTATTCATAATGTTCATAACTATTTAAGAATTACAGCCGTAAGACTATATAAAATACCTTTTCAATTTGTTATGCAAGCTCAGAAAGTGATTTCAAAGAGTTTGTGTATATGAGAACCACCTGACTGATTAAATTAACCAGTTGCTTCTTGGAAACTTCAAATACTAACTAAAGAAAACAAATTAGTGCGATATGATAATTAGGTACTTTTATTTATGTGCTTACCAAGGACTGGAATAGCAACTGATAAGGACTAAAACTGTACAAGAACTATGTGAAGAAGTTTGCATGAGTTTTGAATACACATGACAAGTCATGCAATCATACTAACAGAAACATAGCCAGAGCTGAGATTATATATTTACCAACCAGCATAAATATAGATAAGGTAGAAGGCATATTATTTTAACATTTATTTGCAGTTCTATGCTTTAAGTCACCTGTATTGCAGAAAATACCATATAGTTTCAATAAAGTAGCTTTAAGCTATTTTACCTTTAACACCGCTGAGATTACACATTGCGGCAAAGACAGAAGATTCCATCTCAATGTTTCGCACTCCAGAATCAAAAGCTTCCTTCAAATATCGCAGTTTCTCTTCTTCAGTGTATAAGCAGATTGCACCATCTAACCGGCCTTGTCCTACAAAGCCATTTTATAGAAATTTTCAGATGGATGAAATCATAGAACAAATTCTATGTTCATTCAAATTCTAAAACACCTGACTATTGCCATTTCCCTTATACAGTGTCCAGCTTTTACTATTGCCCTTTGTTTTCACATGCAAGAGAAAAAAAGGACAAAGCGATTCTTAGCTATTGCTAGAGCTTCTCCATATTACTTGCATTTGTTATAATGCAAATCATAGTAATGTAATTGGTGTTCTCCAGCTTCATTTATCAAATTCAGAAACAGGAAAATATAACAGGCAATTTCCCAGTGTGAGGTATGTCTCAATTTTGCAGCAAACTATACAAACAATAGCTGGATGGAAGTACTATGTATTTTTTGTGTGCTTAGCCATCGCCTAGGAAAACCTCCAGGCCTGAAAATGCTTTCCTGATACAACCTTAACGGTGGAAAAGGATGAACGTTTTATTACTTACTGACTCCTTAAAGTAAGAGATAAAAAGTCTGTTTAACTAACTACCTAATGCTAATGCTATTTTTGGAGAAAAAGGTTTTTTATTCAAATTAGTTAAGATGAACAGCTGCAGAAAAAGCAGTAGTAGGCTATATAAAGTTAAATGACAGTGCTTTACTCAGTATCTTTCTGTTTTCAGGAGCTGTAGTCCCAAATTAATGTCCTTAAGCCTGTTCTCAATTTTTGCTGTACAAGTTGAAAACCATCCTGACACTTTTTTCCAGTGTAGCCAGGACTCGTAATTGGTGCCTGAGAAGATGCACAAAGTGACATTGTCTGCTCCTGACCAACCCTGAACACCGTTAGAAAGATCCTGTGTTCCCCTGTGCAGTTTACCTCTTGTGAGATAACCAGTAATACCTAGAGAAAGAAGCATCAGATACTGTCCACAGTCTGTTCTTGCAAGATTTGAAAGATTTTTCTTAACAGACTTAAGGAGGACCGGAAAAAACATGTCTATGTTTATCCAGAGTAAGCCTTGGAGATGCGCCTCTTCTCCATAACAGCATTGACACAAGTTAGCAAAATATTGTGTTGAGTTGCCTGATCCTTGCTTTGCTCCAAATGTGCAGGAGAAGAATTCCCACACTTCTGCTAGAAAAGATTGACTTTAGGTTATTAACCAGTGCACAAAACAAAGACAGCCATGAACAATTCTCATTCCTCTAATCCACTAGGATGCTACAGTAAATCACAAAAATGTTGTGACAAACACTCAAATGACAAGCACATGGAAAGCATATAATGAATTACAGATATTTCAGAGGATCAGTTAGAATTAGGGGGAAATAAGTCTCCGCAAATTAAAATGCTGTACAACAAAATGCTTAGCACAACGGCTAATCTTAAATACAAGAGAAATAGCTCAATTATGGGCAATAAGACAAAGTATGGAATGTGGACTCACATTTCTCAGTGGACCGCAGCCTTAGTGTTAAAATGCAATTCAGTATGTAGCTGCTCATGCTTAGCAATACACTTCTGTTAGTCCACTGCCAGCCTTACCTTCATAGAAATCCAAAGTGCACATAGTGTTTCCAATGACTGTATTGAATTGATTGATTTCTTTACTGCACTGCATCAGCTCCTTAGCTAGCTGTTCATCTAGATCTGTACTGCGAATTACAGTCTTTCCCAGGATAACCTGTTCAAACTGAGGTTTGAAGGTGGCATCTACAGACTGCCTAGTTATTACCACTGAGCCTGGCTCCAGACCTGCAGTAAAAAGAAACAGATATAGCTACATAATGTAGTTAACGGCTTAGTTTCTGCACACACATAAAAACATATACCATGATCCAAACCTGCTCCTGTTAAAGTCAGTAAGTTTTGCCCCTGAATTCATTCACAGAATATTTTTGTGCATACCGAGCTGTTTCAGCTTGTTGTTATAAATTCTTTTTTTTTTTTTTTAAAGAAAAATTTCAACTTTTCCATTGTATATTCTTTCTTATCTAACACTTTTCATATAGGACAGCAGTGGCCTTCTCCTCAGTTTTTCAAATCTCAAGTGCATTTTGCCTATCTAGAGAGGCAGATAACTGCCTTTTCTTGCGGAATTATGGAAGAAGTGAAATAATTCTTTCTTCTGTATGGATGGATAATTAGGACCCAGGAAGAAATAAAAAAAGATACACGATTAAGTGTTTTCAAACCATCTCCCCGCTCTGCACAAAGGAGGAGGAAACAGTTCTGGCTGTCAGTCACTTACTTCCACAGGGATGCTTTACTCTCCTACAGAGACACTTTAGTTTGAAGAAAAAGGAAATCAAGCAGGGAAATACCTATTCCACCAGAAGTGCCAATGCGAATAACGGTTACGTTGGAACACTTTGCATGATGCAACAGTTTGATCAGCTCATGCAACATGATGGAAATAGAAGGAATGCCCATACCATGCTGAAATGAAAGCAGAAATTCATATTCAATATTCACAAACAATACAAAATAAATTTGGAAGAAGGAGTTAAACAAAATAGCTCCTTCACGATACTTCTTTCCAAAAGTCACTTGACTCATTCCCATACAAACCCAGCCTATGGGCCTTTTGGAAAGTTACTGCAGATAAACAGAAAGACTCCCACCAACTTTGAGGGGTTAAGAATGACGTTTAATATTTCCAAAAATAATGAATTTAAAATTATTTACATTTTCAAAAGTATAAGCACTGTCATTTCCTAATAGCTTACAACTGCATTTCATTACAAAACTTTTCTTAAACCTAAGAACAACCCCACACTAATTTTTACCGACCTGAAGTGCTGGTGAGTGTAGTTGAGCTAAAATCTTTCAAAATACAGACATCGTGGTTTAGTCACAAAGTTCAGCAAATAAGTTCACCTTAACTTGCACTGAACTGGACCTTTTTGAGTATGGCTGAAATAGATTTACAAATTGACTCTATCTCTTAGGCATTTAAAAGAAATGCACTTTCATATCATCTACTTTGAACACTATCATTGAATTGCACCCCATATCTGATGTACATCAGGATATTTTCACATTCTGATTCTGCTTTTTGAATGGTCACTTACACTGACTGATAAAACAGGGCCCACTTTGTACATTGCATAACGGTCAGTTCCCGCACAGATGTTAGGATACTCATAACCAGGGCTCCCAAGTCCCAGCTCTTCAGCTATGTAGGTGATAAAAGCTTTCATCCGCGAAGGACTTCCTCCAACACATACAAACTGGTGTAGACAGTATTCAATAAAACACAATCAGTTACATGATTTGGTATATCAAAGAGCAAAGATAAATATGAGCGTGCAAAGACCTCCAGTTAATAAAAAGCTGTTCCCACCTATGGTTCTTCTCCTAATCATTCTAAAAGGCCACGAAGAAAAACGAGAACAGGGCTTATCCAAAAATCACTCGCTCCCTCAAAGGCCTTCATCCTGTTTAAGCTGAAAATAGTAAAAGCCTAATACTGACTTCAAGGCCCCCCCAAAAAGGAGTTCTGCCTGAATGCACACTGCAGCATTTGTCTTTCACTGTACGAAAGGACAGAGACAAACACAATTATCCCTAATTCTGTTCAATTCTGACATCAACAAGTAAGAACCCGCAAAATCCTATCCTTTTTCATTCATTCCTTAACTGATGGCGTGCTGCCATATTCAGTCTCATTTTGGACATAAGTTACACTTTCACCTTCCGCAGAAAGGCTTAGACTTGCTGAATGAAATGAAGCTTCTTACCTTTACATCTCCAAACAATGCAGGAAAATCATGGGTACCAGTCCCAAGAGCAAAATGGTACAGGATGTCTTCTTCCATTTTCTCCAGGTGAGGGTTGCAGAGGTGGATAAAATTCTCTCTATCAGGACAGCATCATGGAAAATATTAAGTATATACAACAGCCTACATTGAACAGACACTGATTTCGCAAAGTCAAGCAGCAAAAGTTGGAAAATGCACAGCTTAAGGCTGCCTGCACAACCTTAATTTGGTTCCTTATGCATCAGGTTGAGGAAATCCTAAATGTCATGATCACCTTAAATCTTGTGATAAACTGCACAGTCAGTGTTGCATTCATAGCACAGGATAAAACTGCTGAAGAAAGACACAGATGACAGAAAGCAAATGCTTTGAAAGAGGGTGGGGATTTATGATGAGCAGGGAACATTCGTTAGACCTCCTTACTACACAGACAACCTGCATCAACGTTAAAAAGCAAACTTGACCTGTGTTTTGCCTGACCCTCCTAGCTACTTGACAGGAGTGGGAAGAGTTGGGATTATACATAGATCCAAAAGGAATTTCTAGCAGTTTGGCTCCATCTGTAGCTGCATCCCAACCAGCCAGGAAGAAAGAACCTGACATGGCAAGAGGCCAAGAATACAGGGGCTCAAAAATGGGAGAGGAAAGAAGCAAACGGACATCAGAAGCAAAGAGAAAACCACAGAAGAAAAAGAATGCAAGTGAAAGGGAGAGGGAAGAGAAAGTAAAAAGAAATCACTTCCTTTTTAGAAATACTGCTTATGGTTGCTTACTGTAAGGAAGGGATATGGCTAAAACAAAGGCCTTGTGAAGAACCAGGAAATGTCAAGGCAATGAGAAAAAGCTAAAGTACTTAACACGTGGGATCACCTTCACAGAAAATTCAGTCATGGACAGGGAAAGTAAATGATTCAAAAAACTTCTGCCTTCTGTGCTCGCTATCTGATGTTCAGTCAAAACAGGCAGGAAACACTAGTTCAAAACCACAGGCTAAACTAAAATACTGGCCAATACTTCAAAGTAGTTTCCAAGAGATGAAACCAAGCACTGAACATCTTCCAGACACAAGATGACGACAGTAATTTAATGAAGGCTCACTGCAGTCACAGGATGGCTCAGCAAATTCAGCCTGCTTTGTCAGAAGAGGAAAAAAAAGAAACATTTTGCCTGGAGTTGATGCAAAAAATTGTTAAGACTTTGCAGGAACAACTCTGTAGCCTAAACACAGGCATTCAGCGCTATTTTAAATGCTTTAGGCTACCTTGTCTGTCTTCTGACACCTCTGCAGAAGGGTAGTGCTTTCCTGTAGGTCCTATGCCTATCTACCGGTCCTGTGTAGGATGTACTGGTTATTTTAAGACGACTAAAATGGTCTAGATGCCCATATTGAGGCCACTAACTTGGTCCTCAAAAAAAAAAAAAAAAAAAAAAAAGAAAACACCCAGTATTCCAAGTATATCAATTGCTTCTGTTCCTCAAATTTTCTCATGTCACTAGCTGTCCAGCAGCCAAAGCGCAACCGAAGTAAGTGGTATCATCTCATTCCACTCTTTTCATCCCTGCCCACCAAACACTACCACCTTTATGATTACACTAGCTCAGCTCATGTCTACATATGACATAGACTGGATCCATGCGATGACTGGGTTAAGAAAATCTAGTATTAAAAAAGGTGTTTTTTCAGCCTTGCTGATAATACATATCCATGTAAGGCATAGTGAGATACTATAATTAAAAAAAAAAAACAAAAACACACATACAACAACAAAGGGGCACTAAACCACCAGTGGGAAGAAACTGAATGCAGAAACTATTTGTCCGGATCTAACATCCACATAACAAGTTCATACAATTGTGACGTAAGATTCCCAGGATTCCAACACATCTCTACCGGAGAAGCAGTTTACTGAAGCTAAAGGAGCTAAAAGAGAAAGATCTGACCAGACTCTGAATGCAGAGAACTAAACACGATTTAGCAAATATCTTCTATTTAACAAAAGAAAGTGACTGAAAAAGCAGCCTAACAAAGCAGATGGTTTGTCTGCTCCTTAAGTAATGACTCCTTTTCATCTCCCACTTGCCCCATTTGCCTCCCTTCTTACAAATCTTGTCTGTGGTGGAACTAAAGGCTTTGGTTGCCTTTCTTCTTCCCTCTCTTTCTCTCCATATCCTCTGGACACAGCTGGCCCAGGAGATTGCCAACTCATGTGAGCAGAATCCCCAGGCTGCCTCCTCTGAACTATTCTCGTTGGGTTTTTTGGGCATCCCTACCTCTATTTAATGGGTGACTAATGTAGATCAAATAGCTGGCTGTGCTGATGTTCACTGGCATGGCTTGTAGATACGAATAGAATATGGTTTGAAATCATTTTAAAATTTGCTCTCTGACAAGCAAAAAACCATTTCCTTTATGAGTTTACCAGCAACAAAAAGCCTCGCTCTCTGAGACACAAGGAAATGAACCGGGAAAAGGCGAGGCCTGTATTAAAAGCACAATGAAATTTTTTGTGCCATTTGCCAACACCACTGTTCTCAGGCCTGGCCTAAATATAGCTTCCTTCCTCAGCTGGGTCTACATTTTGCCTTTTTCATCTCATATCCTACCAAAAACACTCTTCAACCCACAGTCTCATTGCAGTTATGTGCTGTTACTAACTGGTACTCGTTAGCTGCCAATCCAGATCTAATTGCAGACTTGGACCCTGGGGTTAAATGGACAATAAAAGTGAGAAAGTTATTATGTGTACACAGGACCAATGCCATGGATTTACAGTAGAGGCAAAGTTTGCCTGATAAAGATCCTGGACCATAACTCTCAGGAGAAGAAAATTTATTCCCTCACATGGTTGTAAAGCACCTAAAACTTCTGGGGTCTGGCTTACACAGAACATGAATACCGGAGGACTAATCCTGTACCTGCGGTTTCATTGAAAAAAGTCTGCAGTCAGGATGAGACAAATAGATTGAAATACTTGTTCAAATTCTTGAAGCAGGTAGATCTAGCCAGAGACAGAAGCCAAAGTCGACTTTTGAGCAATCCATTGGAATGAATGAATAAATAAATAAATAAATAAAATAAACTTATTGGAAAATTCACTGACATGATAAACCAAAATGGCTATCCAGCAAAGCCATCTGCACTGGTATGGTTAATGCAGATAAAGACTCCATTTGTCAGAACAGCTTCTATTAGAAACTCAACTAAATGCATTTGACCTGCTAAAGGACTTCTGTTAGAAATAAATCTTATCATTAAATTATATTGTTATTTCAACAACTGTTTAAGCATAGACCTACTTACAATTGATATTTGCACCACACTGTTTGCATTTTGCACCACACTGTTTGCATTACATCAAATAAGCACGCAATGAACCATATAGAATTTTAGAGTTCTGAGAGAAAGTTAAGTGTAAATTTGAACAAGATACTTAATTTGAGTTTTTAATCTTACTTTGAAGACTGTTCATCTTCAGTTTTCTTGTCATTTGAGATACCAGGAGCCATGTGTGGTTAGACCTAGAACTGTATCAAAAAATAAGATGTAAATGCAGCAAAGTAAACGAAGTAAAGATGCGTACAAGTTGCATACCCTTTTACATCACAGTAGTCCCATATATAAAGCTAATGTCATCAATAATGATAGAAACTGTCCATATAGATCATACTGCCACAAACATTAAAACCAAAAAAGTTATCTAGCTTCACTGTAGCTCTTCTTACTCTAGCAAAATGAACATGTCATTTTTACAGCCAAGTATCGCCACACTCAAAACGCTGTAGCCTCAACTAATTGCTTCCTAATATAACCCCCCCCCCCACCACTACTATTTTTATTTCTTAGCATGAGGAATGCCTGGCTCATGGGCCAGAGGGACTCCCAGCTCTTGCAGCTAACAAACTAATCCTCTTCTTCTGTACCTTCCACAGTGACAATCGCTGTTGAACTAGGTTTTTACCTTTTACCTCTGGCTCTCAGAAGTTCTCCAAAGTTCTCCCTAACTGCTATATGCCTAAAATCTGAGCCCCAGGAAGCATCTTAGCCATAACATCCCCTTCATTAAACTCCTCCTACTGACCTTAATAGCATGTCTATCTGCACCAGCCTAAGGGCAGGGACTAAACCACACATGAATCCAAAAAGTCATAGCATTCTAGTCTATCATCCATCTTTTTCTAACCTATTACCCTAAACTATATCATGAAACTTCTCCCTTCTGCATTTCCCTTAACTTAGAATTCTGTTACAGTACTGGCAGCATAGGCTTGGTGTTACATTTGTCTATTTATAACAACAGAATGATTCATTTGTTAGTATTTTTCAGAAATGACTAAGGCTACGTGCAGAAGTCGGTACGTTCTGGGAATCCCTTACAGGAAGTCTTGAATCACAAAATTTTGTCCTGTCCTCCCCAGCAAATAGCCTGACAGCATATACATACTATGCAGATAGACCTGTAATCCTTAAGCGTTGTCAACCTAGGGATTACACTACAAGGAAATAGAAACCGATTTTACAACAGACTTACAAAATGCATGAATTTTTAAAGAGGAACAGAAGAACCAAAGAGCCAGATGAAATAAAGCTGAAGTCTATATGTTAAAAGTCATTGAATAATGGAAATGTATTCAAATTCATAAAGAAGATTTATCTTTTTCATTTACAATAATAACCTTCATTATCTAGTATATAAGAAGTTTTGGTTAACTTATGCTAAACGTATTTTAGAATCTACACTAAATGAGATAAAGTATAAGAGCCATTATTTAGAATCAGTTATGCATCCCTACGGTTGTATGATTAGTCAGTTACTACAGGATATTACTCACATTACTCTCACCACTACTATAAAATACTACATACGTTACAGAACAAACGATGCCTTTCGCCCAAAGGATACTCCATTACAAGAAAACTAGAGTGCCAAGACTTCTAATAGCAAGGAGTTACATTAAGAAGAAATAGCAAAAATACCATTAATATTTTACTAGTTATTTTTAGGTACACAGAGGACAAATATCTTCAAATAAAAAATGATATTCACTTCTCATCCAGAGTATTAAGCAATCACATGATTTTTAACAGTATTTTTGGTTCCTTGCTCACCTAAGTAATGATGTACTTCAAAAAACTGAGAACAGAACAAAGTTCTGACAGTCCAAAGGTCCAATATACTCTCTCCAGCAGTGCTGAACGGATGCCTGGGCAAGAACAGAAGAAAAGTATAAAGCAGTTCTTCCACGGTAGACCCTTCCAGCAATCAGGTGGTAGCTGACAGCCTGACAGATAAAGGGCTACATACATAGCTCTCATAAAGCTCTCACAAAATTCTCACACTGCTTAAACAAGCAGAAATTTGTTATAAACACGTCAAAAACCTTAACAATCTCCCTTGGTTGAAGTTAAAACTGATGTTGAAGAACAATGCGTTCAAAAGGAAAACCTGAATTATCGGTATCTTTAAGGAGGAGCTCTAATGTGGTTTTGATCCATCGTCAGGAACACTGAAATCACCGCAGAAATAATTTTCACCCTGCAGTTTCCCCTCTTCAGACTGTACGACCGATTATACCTCCCTCGCGATACCGATCGCATCCGCACGATTCCTTCGGCTCTGTAACATGGAGGAACCCCCACGCAATCCCCCTTAACCTACACTAGGAAGCGAAAGTACTGCCTGCACACGTATCCCGCGGAACACCCACCTTCCAAGGCACAGCAGCGCTCGCACGTCCCGACGAGGGCTGTCTGCGCCGCGCTGCCCTCCCCGCTGCGCTTGGCTTTCTCATCCGCGCAGGGAGGGGCGAGGCGCTGAAGAGCAAGCGAAACCAAGGCTGCTGCCGCCGCCGCCGCCGCCGCAGCGCGACGAGGCTTTCGCTGCCCGGCAGCTCGGCGCGCCGCTCCCCGCAGCCGCGGCGGGCGCCTCGCAGAGGGGGCGAGGGCGCCAGCCGCTCCTCCCGCGGGGCAAGCAGGGGCTCCACCCCACACCCTCCTCCACCCCCGCCCGCACGCACGCCGTCGCCCCGCGGCTGCCGGCGAGGGCAGGTAAGAGCCGGGCGCTCCCCACGGTGGGCGAGGAGGGGCTCTGCCCTGCCCCGCCCGCCGCACCGGCTGCCGTTAACTCGCGCGCGCCAGCGGCCGCGTGGCGGGAGCGCGGCGGGCGGTTGCCGTGACGACAGGGAGGGCGCGCGCCCAACGGCCGCGCGGCGGCGGCGACACGGCGACGGACGGGAGAGGTGCGCGGGAGGAGAGCGCGACCCACGGCCTCGGGCGCCGCCACCGCAGGGCTCCGCCGGCCCCGCGGCAGAGCTACCGCGGGACCCCAACTCCGCAGGCTGATCTTGCGGTGCATGTAATAGAAAGATATAAACGCCTGCTGGAACTCTGTTTTTGCGGAGTTAGGTTGTAGGGATACTGGTGGTGTTCTAACTGATGGCATACAACAACAGGAGCTGTTAAATACACCTAATATAAGAGTGAATGTTGTTGGCATCACTATTACTCAAGAATTACTTCAAATTTATGTTCTTGCAGAGACAATCCAGGATGTCTTTAAGTGTACTACTTTTACTAGCACTTTGCTATGGCAAGAAAGTTGCTGAGCAAAAAAAGAAAACAGATGACTTCTGCCGTTTGAGCATCCTGACGTTTTCCTGTACTTTCCTGGGAAACGCTAACTCAGCTAAACCTACAGTCTCTGCAGGCACCGGTATTTATCGTTGTAGATATCAAATTCAGCAGATCAAGTAACTAACAGCTACAAAGCAGGTAAGCCCTAAGTGTTAGCTTTGGAGGGAAAGCCAGTGTTAATTTGCAGACTACTGCAGGATATCAAATAATTTATTCGGATATAAGACTTGAGTCTTTTGATCTGTAGCTTAATTGGCTGTTTCAGCACCCACTGATAACAATGTACTAGTTAAAATGAGACTTACACAGCATCAAAACATTACAACTGAGGGGTATTATAACAATAACTTCATTTATATCCAGCACCTTTACTATACATAAACCCCTGCGGAGTGTGACACTGCCATGTCAGGACAGATGATCTTTTAGGGTTAACAACTTGAGCACCAGTCAGCAAGTTTTAACGTGATGATTCTGCACGATGGAAGCACACTAGCCTGCAACATTGCTTCAAAGGGTTCTCACAATTCCCCTCTGTCTAACTGAAAAGAATAAATTCTCCACAACTTAATATGAAGTAGCTGCTATTACGGCTCCAATTTTTGCAAAGCAAGGAAATCAAATGGGGCCACAGATCCTAATGCCAGACAGGTGAGCACAGCACAATTGTAGCTGTGGCATCTCCAGCGTTATTTTAATATGATTGATCTTGCTAGAGCTAGGCTAATTAGCTTGAGACAAATAAGTGAAACCAAGTTGTGAATTCAACTCACGTGATTTTCAGTTTTTAAAGAGTAGTACCTGTTGCTCATGAAGCACTAGTGAGGATCCTGAATGACAGCTGACAGCACTTACAAAAAGGGATCATGAACACAACAGACATGTAGCTACAGAACTAACATCTGCAAATGGAAATGGAGTTGCAATCTCACAAGTATTGAAACAGGAGGCTGAAAAATACACAGAGTCTGATAAACACCTTCCAATGTGCATCTTCTGTCATACAAGTCAAATGTCCAATTTTTATGTAATCTGTTAAAGAGAGTTAGATCAAATATGTTAGTTCTTCTCATGGAAGATACTCTTAGTCTAACACATCTGATTCAAGCCAGAAGCTGAGACAATTTCCTTTTCTGTCAATTAGCAAGAAAATCTAAACCAAAAACCAATGAAGAAAAAGAACACTCTCTAAGTATAAATTTAACATTCTTTTGCATAGTTGCTGAGGATAAACCCAAACGCCTGCAATGTGGTTTATTAAAATCACTTTTCTTACTGGAACCACATTTTAATCTGTCATACTGGGGAATTCTTAGGAGATACAGTGACTAAAATTTCATTTCCTACAGGGTACCTAACATTTATACAGCTAGAGTTCAACAAGCAAAGCACAAGGCATTCCCAAAAATGATATATTTATCACAAATGCATGTTCTGGGACATTTTAAGTCAAATCTCTTAGTTTTGTATCTCACACCAAAAGACTTTGTATGGGGATATAAGAGAAAGAAGTCTGCTGCATGCAGATCTGTTTCTAGCCATGAACAGTGTACTAGAGAATTTGCTCAGTACACTAAGAAAATCAGTCACTTGTTCAAATCTCTAACCGGTTAAATAGATGCACAGACTCCTAACACATCTTCTGACTTTCCATTCCTTGGATATTCATCAAAAGTTGAAATTTAGGGTAGTGAATAAACCAAAATAAGCACTATAGAACAGTATTTTTAATTATATGGAAGAAACTGTTTCTTTAAACAGCAATATTTCCCCTTCCTCTTAGGGTCAAGTGAAAAGCCTGCTTTGCCTTTCAAGAGGTTTGTCATTCAACTATGTTAACAGAATAATCACTGTAAATTACTTCATTTGTAAATAAAGAATAATCAGGTTACCATAGATACTTTGACTGAAAAGTTTAATAAATAATGCATCTCTGAGTCTAGTAATCAGTTACTACAGCAACCCTTGTTCTCAATCACCTCTAGAAAACATTATTAAAATTTAAATTGGTTTTAAGCCTCCTGTTTTTATAATGACTGTCTTTGGCTTTTCATTCCATTTTGTATTAGTGGGAAAGAGAGATCTTAAGCAAAAACACAAAATACGTTCAAAATTGGTTTTGGAAAGGTGAAAGAGACACCACTACATGTTGGGATCGTTGCAAAAATAAACTATAAAAACTTCAATTTGCCTCACTTTTTAGTTTTTTACATTGCATGGATGAGAATCTGCATTTATGGAAAGTAAGGCTGTCCTTTTATTCTCTAAATAATATCCCTTCCTACTTATGACAAAGCATTCTTATTTGTCAGTTGATCCAATAATTCAGCACAGTTGGTCAGGCACTCACCTAACCTCAAGTCATTTCGGTTGTTTAGTATCATTAAAACTATTAATAGGAGAGCAAAAAGTGCTAAGACTGGACTTGTATAGCTTTATTTCTCTCTTTTATACAAGCTATTACATAGTAAGTAACTAAGTAAATTAAAAAACACTCAATTGCAAAACTAGAGTACCACACTATTTATTTGTTTACAGGAAAGAAAAAAAAAAGGGCTTCAGCCTACATCTACATCCTTCACCTACTCAAATCTACACATTCAACGGCAGATATTCGTATTTTAGAAATTGATACAATGAAGTCAGTGACATTTTAGGTGCTTAAGAAATGCATGGACAAATTTAATTTTCTTTGTGCAGCAATGTAAACAACACAGATTGACGTATATATAACCTTTATCTTTGAAAACACGTTTAACTCTTGTTTAACGAGGCGTAAGTAGTAAGAATAAAGTACATATTCAGTCAAATTAAAATGAAAACAACCATTCAACTTTGCTACAGTTAAATGAGCACATGTAAAAGGAAAATTATTCTTAGGTAACTAAACTTCCAAATTATTTTTAAATCTCTACCTGGAATTCTGTTTTAAAGATACTCACATATTAAGTAGCCCAGATGTAATTTATAAACTGTAACTGTGCTTTGGTTTTATGTTCAGGCTTGCAGAGCAATCACTGTATAAAAAATAAAAATATATTATAAAAACATTTCATGTCTTATTTAAAGCCATTTGGCTTGCAGATGGAACACAATACAACTAAATAAACATTTCAGCATTAAAAACAAAAAGGGCTAGATTTGCTAAGTGCCCAGCTTTTAGCTGCAGTGTATCTCTGAAAAAAAAAAAAACACTAAAAATTTTTTCTAGATCTAGCAGCTTCCAATGCTTTTTCTTTGGAACTGCTGACTTTTAAAATCTTGCCAGTTCCAGGACTCCGTTGACTCAGAAGTAAATAAAACAGAATATAATTACTGGGATAAGGTGAACTTAAGCAAAACATTTCAATCCTTAAATTCATTTGGAGTTTTTTTGATTTGCTGCTTTACTCTGATTTGATGTACTTGGCACAACTGGTAACACACACTTCTGCTGTAGCTCTCTTATTTTGAGCACAGAAACACAAATTCCAAGGTTCTCCATGTGCTCTTAATAATGGCAAATCTGAAAGTCTGACACAGCACTTCAGGTTGTTAATGTTCTATCTCAAGGTATTCAAACTGTGATCCATGAAGGCTCAGTTGGCTGACAGTGCAGATCAAACCTCTCCTTCATTTGACGAAGAAAAGCTGAATATATACTTTAATGGCACTTCAAAAAAACTTTGAAAAATTTGAGGAATGCCATGTGGGCATTACCTAATAGTGAATGAGGCAAAAAAGAGACAATTTTAAAAATCTGATCTGGTGCACACCTAAAACATCTGAAAGCCTCTACAATAAACCCTAAGAACGTTATTATAGTAAAATGAAGTAACAGTAACGAGTGACTAAATTAAGCTCTCAGTTTTCTTTCTGTCCCTTCCTCTAACAATTGCCTAAAAAATTGAACAGCTTTGGACAAGAACTCCAACACGGAGATAAAGTGTTGGAAAGTAAAGAGCATTTAGACATCAAATGATTCAAAGTAATAAAATTGTGGTAGGGAACTTCATACATAACTTTCTCTTGAGAAAAAGAAACCCTAATATAGAAAAGAATTATTAGAATTTTCCCCAGGAGGTAAGCAGTGTTATGGAGTAATGCAGTATTACACCTACACAGGAATTCAAATTTTATGGAATAGATTCAGATGACTTTGCCACAGCATGCACCTTTAAGTCGCTATGAATAGGTTATCTATAAATTTGAAAATACTTTTTCAAATATACTATACTGTTATTGTTTCATAGCATTACCGTCTCCAAATTTTTGATAAATTTGTACTGAACACCTTAGAGAAAACTTTATACAAAACATTGTTGAAATGGATTCCTCTAAGAACACAAAAAAACTACTACTCAACTGATGAAAATTAGAAAAGGCTTGGCTGTCTTAATCAGCTTAACTCCAGAGTTTCATGATCATCTCCTATTTCCCTTCTCTCTCACATTGTTGATCAGTAAAACACATACTAGTGAGCAGTATGATAACATAGAAGTATTTCCTATGATATTTTAAGTCAGAAGAACAAGGTGGGACTGAAAAATACTATTACTGCTTATAGTTTATGGCATTTAAGTATGCTCCAATAGGTCCTCAGAAACAGTACTCATTTTAATGTTGCAGTTTACCATTGCTGGGCAGAACAAGTCCTGCCCTCTACTAGACTCTTTACAGACATTAATAATAAATATTATAATCTTATCCAAAGATTGTATCAAAAACATGGTTGAATTCCCAGAGATAGGTTCATATGACTGGATGATTCTGAAGAATTCATAAAATGGTACTTATTTTTCCTGAAAACACTGTAGATGATCACTGCATTAAGTTTAAAATTTTACAGTTGAAATCCTGAGAATATCAACAATTTGCCTGTTATACATACACAATTTCTTCACACAAACTTATTATTTAGTGCCTTTCCATAGCGACAGTTTTTCTACTGATTAGGTTTTAATACTATATGTCCCAGCTTTGGCATCCCTTGGTACTCTAACCTGGAAAATTGTATTTCATCAAAAGCTCTGCATTCACACTAAAATTAAAGGTTTCAATGCATCTGAACATAATTCACAAAACAAATTTTAAGTGGAAACTGATTTAAGCTAATATTTCTTTGTATTTTTTCCTCAGATACAGCTTGATACAAATCAAATGTCTTCATATTTGGAAAAATGTACTGAATGATCAATAAGTACACATTTACCCATTGTCATATGTTTTACTTCTTTATTTTTGTAGATGCAACTTAGATGCCGGAATTGTTAGTTAAAGCGAACAACAGAGACAGACTCAGATGCTGGCTCTACTGAAATCAACAGAAAAAATCCCACCAGCTTTCACTGAAATTTTGGGGGCTTAGGATTAGTGATAGGTTTACATTTCCAATCAATTTTCATAGCAAATTTTTAATAAAAAGTGAACCAAACTCTCTAAACATTCTGTTCGTGGAGATGTAGATTCAGTAATGCACTAAAATCTTCAGCTCTGGATTCCAAGGTGTAGAATGTATTGAGAGTGCACTCTGAAAAGGAAAATAACTAAATTACCAATTTCATTTATTAAAAACTTCATTTGTTATAGTATAAGCAAAAAACCTTCTTAAAAAATTCACCCACTTTCTAACAGGCTTTACGCTAAAATATTTCTACTTGCACAAGATTTCAGGGATAATTCCTCATTCAAATAAATAAAAGAGTAATCATTAAAATGTCAGTATCTAACTTCAAGAGTATCAAAATAATTAATATACATTGCTATTTCAAAGTACAATTTGTTTGCCAGTGTGAATAAACAAAGAAAACTAACAATTTTTTTCCGATTCAAAACTTAAAAGATATATAAAATTATTATTTAAAGGCTGAAAGTGCAGACACCATGCATAGCTTAGAGAGTCTCACTGTTACCCTAATGATCCATCTTCTATAAAACAAGACTGTAACAGGGAATGCCCCTGGGTCTTAATTTAATTCTGAAGACTACGACCAGTCCTTATGCAGCAGGTGTAGCGACAGAATCATGTAAGAGCCAAATATCTGGACTAAATCTGCTTGGGGACTAACATACCATCTTTCCAGTGCAGGGTTGATTTTTCTACCCAGAATAGCCATATCAGTTCAATTCTTTCTATTGACAGTTAGTCTCGTACCATACAGTTCCCCTTCACCTTCCTTTATGATACAGGTCATAAGTGTAATCATATGCAAACCAGCAAGTTTCTTTTTTTTAACTACATTGATATGGTAGTCGCGTACAGTCAGATCAGCAGCAAGGTAATCCTATCTGACAAGGAAAGGAACACTAGTCTCATTTAGGAGAGAACTTCAGTTTTGCTTCTTGAAACTGTATTTAGAAAAGGTCTCAGTGTACACACTGACAGCTGTTGCCTATGCTTTTCTATTCCCTGTAATCAAGCGCAATGAAGTTCATTTAGGGTATTAACCAACTGAGGTACACAACAAGGGAGCAGTTTAACTAGAAATGTAATCTTATCAGATAAATGTAATCTAGCAGATAAACAGCTGACTTCCTCATAAACCATAAAATGCTTGACTTTTCCCGATACTCTTTTAAGCTATTTATTACATTGCTGAAATGGTGGCTTTCACTTGTTGCTTGCAGGTACTGTGTCAGGCTGTGACGGCTCTGAATCTGCAATAAAAACGATGAAAGTACTGATGATGCCTTCAATCATGTAAGTAACAAGGTCAACTAGAGTTTTTACTTTCTCTTCCTCCTCTCAAAATATATACAAATTCCAGTAATTTTACTTTCTGGCTAAGTAGGTAGACAAGGTATACACAAAAGTTTGATGTAAATCTATAATCCAAGGTAAGTGTCCTGTAGTTCCATTTTATCTCTTTCTGGTATTTCTTGGGTTTAAGCCTGTGCTGTAGAAAACAGAGAAAGAGCCATCACAGAAAGGAGCTGCAAGATCCTTTTTCTGCCAGCTGCTCATAGTTATTAGCATTGCGCATGATAAAGTAAGATTCGAAAGCATGAACACTGTATAACATTTTTACTATAATAAAACTGCTTCAAAGCCACTATATTCAAACAACTATATACATTTATTTTTATGAGTTTAAGTATAGCAATCTATTTCCTAAATACTAGTATCAATGATAGTTGTAAAGCAGTTTTTCAGTTAAAACTTAAGGGCCAAGGACTATTCACAACAAATATGCAGCAAATAGTTCACAGTCTGCTTAACTTTAAGCGAGGAGAGCTGTGTTTCTTCCAACGTTTTTACAAAAAAATACATCACAGAGAACCCCTGGATCAAAACAGGGCATATTTCTACAATTTTAAAGATTAAAAAAAAAGCCATGAAAGTCCCTACCTTCTCTGACTACAAGCAAGACTCTTTTTTTTTTTTTTTTTAAAAAAAAAGGTCTTTGGGTATTATAAGCCAAGCATGGTAATTCAGTAAGTTTTACCATACTCAAAGAGATACACAGAAATTATTAGGGCTAACTTTGGCTGTTACCTTGAGATCACATCTTTAGGGGGCAGGGAAGGAGATAACCCACTTGTGATAATGTTACCTTTGGATTCCTCACTATTTTCTGATGCTTGTTGAACATTTTTTTCCCATTCAGTGCGCTGCTGAATCCAGTCAGCCCCATAACCATTGCTAATTAATTTGCTGAAGTTTACTGCTTCACCATTTCTCTGAGCAGGCCTGTAAAGCCAAACAAAATATACTGAGGAAAAAAGATGACATGAGTAAACCACAATGCAGATTAGGAGGAAAAAAAGTATTTTGCGCTGCTTAGAAGCAGTGACCATATACACCAAATAGTTTATTTGCAAGTAACGGTATGCAGAAATATATAACATGATAAATACAATCATTTAAGAAAAAAACATATCTAGACCTAATTCACTAAACATATTTGCATATTTTTACATAAGAGCCATGCATTTTATTGGAACTTTACATGTATAATAATTACAGAATTCTGATCTTAGGAAAAGTAATGAAAAAGGGAAATCACATGAAGAACGTGTGAGTTAAAAAGGCAGATAGGGCCTTTATTATTATAACATTATGAAGGTGGTATTTTGTCCTCAAATTTATTCACTTCGTTCACATTAACACATTTCTAAATTAACACATTTCTAAAACACACTGAGATTACTGATGTCTATGTATAACGTATTTTTAAGACTTAAAATTCTCTGAAGCAGTTCAGATGTGCACACAGCTTGATGTTGTAATCATTTGCTTAGAAAACTGTTATATCTTCCAGGCGTTCATTATAGTATTTTTGTTGTGCCTCATCTTATGTTAGGCAATAGTTAATATGATTGCCTAAGATGGTAGTCTCACTTGTGTCTTTGTAAACTATGCGCACAGAAATAACGATGAGCAATGCAGTTGGTATCTGTTTACTGGTATTGAGAACAAAACAAAAAATGTAGAATATAGTAAAAAACGTGGAGCTACATGAAGTTCTACCATACAACTGTATGCTTACTTTTCCTAAAGCAAAGTTCTATTTAATACCTTTGCCGTGTAAGTTAAAGCCCTATTATTTTAGTTGTTTATAAAACCGTATCAGTACTTCAGATGATAGCAAGTTTAGTAGCAATGAGGACCCATAAATACATTCATGGATCTATACAATTTCATAAGGTTACTCATATGCACAAGTGGTTGTAGGATTAGGAGTTTAATCAATTTCATAAATGTACTACTTACATAGGTGGAAAGGTAAGCTTATTTTTCCCACTGAATTCCTTGTTTGTAGAAACATTCTGCATTTTGCTGGGATACTTAGGGTTTATAGCCGGAAGCTTTACCTGTGTTACAGAATTCTGAATTTAGTAAAGTAAGTTATGATAAAAATGAGTAAGAGGCGTCAAAAATGAGAGTTATACTAAAGACTAAGAATCTTTAAATGTTACTGTCTTAGGAATATTATTTCCAGCAGTAAGTGTAGAGGAATATAAGGGAATATTAAAAGATAATAAAACACTTATTTATTCTAGATGAGATCAACTGTCTGCTGTCTGTTCAGTATACCAATAATGCAGAATACATTCATCCGTGAGCTTTTTCCTTGCAGTATGCTTCTACTGAAAATTAAATTTCAAATGCAAATTTAGCAATTGCTAAATTAAGTCAAGTCCATTAACTTGAGGTTTGAAATTCCAACAAACTGAGGGAATCCTACAATGGAGAACTATATGTTAATATATATTACTTTTACCTGTCATTAACACGTAAAAAGATGATAAAGAACCTCAGTTTTGGCTAGAGGTTATAGATTTCACCTCTCTGATGATACTGAAAAATCCCAATAAGGCAGACAGATAATAAGACACCTAGGAAGCTAGTGAAATGGCATTACAAAGTCTAGGAGTAAAAGTTAGAAAATGGAAAAGGAATGGAAAAACATCAGCAATACATATTAACACTGTTTATTTTAACACCTATCAAAATCAATGACTAGGGAAGGGTCAGACTTCCCTCAAACAAAAAAGTTAAATATCCCCAACAACTCCCAGGTATTTTTCATTAATATCTGTGAAGAAATTTGAGGACTTTTTAAAAAAAAAAAAAAAGAAAAACAAAGTCTTCAAAGACTATTTACAGCTTCCTTCACTTCATTAAGAAGAAAAACCCTGAAGATGGCATGAACTATTTTCAAAGCCTTTCCTTTATCATAACATATTGTTTTAACCATTCTATCTTTTAAACATCCAAAACAGGGGAGGACACCACAGAATAAAAGATACTAATGGTAGGTTATTTTTTTAAAAATTTAGAAGAGGGCAATCAGAAGTGAAATACGTTGCTATATAGAAGTACATTAACCATAAAAATCCCTTGCATCTAAATGGACACACTTACTACAATAAAATTAACCAGAGTGAAAAATTAGGAACAGAGCACCAAAAATAGATGCATAATCAGCAATTTCAGCTGGATTGCAGATACTATAAAACATTTTACAGGAAAATATCAATGAAGAAAAATTCCAAAACACATGTAAATACACTACAAAGTTAAAGAGCACATGCAGATTCAGTATGGAAAGAATGAAGAAAAATATAATAGCAGTAGTACACATCTGATCCATGAACTAATTAACAAACTAGCCAAAAAAGTGGAAAGACCAGTTTTTGGGGAGTGTAGATGATTTTCTTATTTTCTGGGAGAAACTGATTCTGAAACAGGAGGCCAATCCAAACTATCTTGTTAATTCAGTGCAGAGATTCCTACGGACTTCAGGGGAGACAGTTTCACTAGAAGAAAAATTCCAGAATCTGGTAACAAATAAAATTGATGGGCTCCTATATTGCGGACAAACAGACTGTTGATAGCTTAAAGATATGAAAAAACAGGGTGCTTTTCAAATAAAAAGAGATAATAGTAATAATATTATGCAGGATGTTGGATGAAAACAGGAGGGTGTTTTTTTCTAATTTGGAGGTTAAAAAAAAAGGGGGGTGAAAAGCTGCCTTAAAACTGCTTTTCACATCCATGAACTCTTACTTTCCGAAGCAGTCCATTTGTATTTTACATTTCAAAAACACTAACCTAGCGAGCACGGAATATTACTGTTGTTTTCTGTTTATCATTACACCATTTCAGATATGACCTGGCATGCAAATTTCAGATCCAGGACACAGTCACTGAGTGTTCAAACTTACAAAACCAATTTAATTAAACAAGTAGAAATCATCAAGGCCTAGTAGCTTTTGGTGCTTTTTCACTGCATGGCACACAAGGCAACACAGAAACACAACCTGATTGGATATCTGGTATGCTCCAAGAGTAGATGGAAAGAGAGGAGACTCTTCTTGGCATTGAGAAGAAGAAACATTTGAAAAGGAAGCCTAGAACTTAAAGGGTAAATGAGTAAAAAATAAAAAATTAAATAAATCTAGAGACAATTATCAAAATAAGTCATGGAAAAGAAAGGGAAAAAGAAAAGTCAAAGAGAAGAGACTGAAGACAAAGATGGTGGAACTTGCACATTGTTTTAAATGCTCAATTTCTTTTCCTCAAATTAAATGACTAATAAAAACTGCAAGTACCAAAACATTCCATAGTGTTCAGATCTAGTAACGAGTGACAAAGGGAACTAAGGAACAGAATAGAATTTGTTTTTGAAGGGAATCAAATCAGGTCTGGAATCCCATCAGGTTGTTACTTCACTGTGCAAATTCAGCACTAACAAACAGGCCCTCGTGCCATTACACTCCAATGGTTATAGCAGAGGAGGCACCTTCACTTTGACGAGTCTCTTATTTAACAGTCGCAGTGCCTCCAAGAAAAATCAAACTAACCACGTAAGTCATTTTTTCACACGTTCTCCATTTAAAACGTTTTCTCCTTCTGTGATGAGACGAAATTACTACTCACATTTATTGTACATGTAAGTTTATTAGATTCATATTCAAATAAGCACCCATTGTGATTTGTAGGTCAACTACTTGTAGCAATGCCCAACAACTCTGGCTGTGTAAATGTAGTCCTGTAAGGTGATAAAAAGGTAAGTTTATTTAATCACAGTTTTCTTCAAATAAACACTTCCTCGGGCCTGGGTGGTATGTGAAGAACAACCTATACTTCCTGCCAACTTGGAAAGCTAAAACCCCCTGAATGAAATCCAAGTTCCACTGAAATCAGGGGCAAATTTTCATATTATATTTCAAATTTCTCTTTGAGGTAAAATCCTGACCCTATATAAGTAGTCTTTTCCCTACAGCATATATAAATATATGTGTATGTATAAAGGCAGGCAGATAACTTCACCATGCTGGAAAAATTAAAAGCTCTCTTTGCTCAGGACATGTAGAATGCTGATATGACCATAATTATTAGATATACATACACACACACGCACCCCTCCACTGTCAAGGCTAACGTTACACCAAAAAAATACTGTATCATAATATGTCATGTCTATCCTTCACTAGAAGCAGCAGAGAACTTCAGCACAGTGGGAAAACAAAGCACTTAAGAGGATGCATCAAAAGTTCAAAAGGAAATTTTCCCACTGAGGTTCATGATTTAGTGGTGCTTTACCACTAGAGATACCAAATGCATAGCCAGAAATGCATGATCACGTTCTCCTGTCTTTGGAAGGAAAAGTATCATTAATCAGAGTTGCACAAACTGTCTGGGCATGGAGATAAGCCTCTCATTCTTCTGAGAACCTTAATACCTGTATATCAACCATGAGCAAGATATGACCTACTTTTTGAAGGAATACATAAGGTTAAGTGTTTGGCTATGAAATATTTTCTATAGAAACTAAAGGCCCACTCACCACAGCTCTAGTAAAATTTCCATATGGAAAAAGCAAGATAAAAAACTGAGATGAAGTTACTTGTACTTACTGACAGATAATAAATATATACCTAGGTATGCCTAGCAGAACTCATTGACACTTTACAAAAGAGATCCCTATCATTACCTCCGTTTTACAGGAATACTGAGGCATTGCAAGGTGAGGTGACTTGCACAGGCTAATGGAGCAGACTAGTGGCAGAGCTGGGAATAGATGGAGTTCAGGTATCCTGCGTGTGCTTATTTACCAGGCCAAACTGCAGATCAGTTGAAAAAACACTGGTATAATCTAGCTTTGTTTCTTGTGTCCCCTGTACACTGAGGGAAGATAGCAATGAAAAGGTGAAAACAGCAATGAAAAGGTGAATTCTATGATCAACAGGGAACTTCCAACACTTCTACTAGAAGCATGTTGACTGTTATGGTATGAATAGCGTTAACTATCTAAAGGGGTTCCTCCTTTCAACCCTTGAAGAAAACATCCTTTAACAAAAAGTTCAATGCAAATGCCTAGGAGATATCATTTCACACATGAGGTAGTAGTCTTAGTGGCATAGCAGAAATATTCCCCAACTCTGACACTACCCCTCATACTGCTTCTAACTTATCTGTCACCTACACGCAGCCTCTCTCTTTCAGTTAGCAACATTTTCAACTCACCCTGGTTGGTCCACAGGGTCTGTAGGCTAAAGGAGGTTTCAGTTTGGCCTAATAATCTGTCACTTCACCATGCGCACAAGCTAACAGTTCTTTGCTGCTTTGTATAATTCCCAGAAGTATCTCTGCAATTAAGGCATCAGGAAGGAACAACAAGATCTGTGCTGAGGCACAGAGAACCATATGATGGGTGCTGCGGACCTCCAGTCTTGCACATAATTACGACCATAAGAAAAATTTTCAGTATGAGGAACGATGAAGATTGCAAATTTCAGCACAGAGTGGCATAAAAGCTTAAAAATCCAGAGCAAGGGCCCGCTTGGGAACGACATTTTTTGAACTGAGCACAACTGGTACCCTTAGAGGCTTAAATGTTTTTGCACTTGTCTGTAAGGACACCCTTTGAGATTTCTCTCTGTGGTTGCACCATACGTCTCTGTTCTCAAGGACTGCTTAGTCAGACTGAACCGAAAAATGTTTTCTATGTATTTAACATCAACGAAATACTTCAGGTGGGTTGCTTCTGTAGTATCATCATATAGCCACACAAGTAAATTCAATATTGGCTACACATTTGTTTGCAGTGGTTTTTGAATACCTCTGTAACATTTTAATATACAAGATGTAGGGTAAGAAAAGCAAAATAAATAATGTTTGCTAGGACTAGTTCCATTGTCTTAATGAAAGATTCCTCAGGGAAGTACTCTTAACAAAACACAAGACAGAAACCTTCTATAAAAACAGACAACTAGTAGAAGTAGCTGTGAAACAAAAGCACGTATGATGTCTCAAGGTTTATGAGACACTTCTCATGAGGGTACAGGAAGAAAGGTACCAAGGAGGAGGACAACCATTTCAGAGATGTTTCGGGGGGGGGGGGGAAAGGGGCATAGAAGGAGCTAAGGAGCAGAATGATCCACAGGTAATCTTTCTTTTTAGGCATCTAATCATAAAGAGTCAGGCTTGGGATTTAGCACCTTGGCTGCAACTCACCTTCAGCTTTCAAAACAGTAGTGTAAATTATATCAGGAGATTGGGAAACTGAGCTGAATGTAACACATTACCAAAAAGAAAGTGGATATATAGTGGCTATAAAACAAAGGTGACTTACACTGACTGTGCATGGAACTGGATCTTGATCAAACTCCACCCTAACAGAAATGGACCTCAAACTCACTTTAACAGCCACCATATAAACCTGAATTGAACCTACTCTTATGAAAACTAAATTTGACTCAGGGCACTGAAGATAGTGCGTTCTTAAGTAAGGGAGCAAGGGACAGTGCTTTACCTCCCTCCTGTTTTCATCCTGTAAGGGGCTTCCACGGCAGTATGTGTTTCTGTTTTCAGTATTCTAGGTTCCGTTTCCGGTATTTTAAATCTCTGATGGAAATAAAGCTTTGCCTAGAGACATTAGGCAAATTATAGCTTAAGCATACATTGTGTGTTTGATTGTTTGCACAGACTCAGAGAAGCTTGACCTGAAAAGTGAGGTTTACCCACTTCCACAAGCCATTGTTCCAAACTTGCATTAGTTACTCATCTAAGCAAAGGCAAAGGATTTTCCTAAAACGTCAAGCACTTGCACTTGTATTTAAGTGGAAGATAGCTACTGATGTTCAAGTATATTAAAAGTCCTTCCACGTGGGCTCCAAAGAACTACATAACTGAGGCACACAAAACCAGAGAGTATATTAAAAACCAAAACAACAAGAACAAGAACAAAACCTATCAGGCTTACACATCTAAAAGGGAAGGAGGGGAAGAGGAAAGAGGGAGTGTAGGAGATAGGTTTCTAGGAAAAAACCAAGACATCACACAGAAGTTTGTTCTAACCACAGCCTGTGCTATACTTATTTTGTGCTGGATACATCATCTGTTTATAGACTGGCAGCGCAGTATCTTTTAGTTTAAATTGAAGAGATGCTCTTCAGAAAACGGTTGTTATTTCAACAGTCTTCTGTTCCTTCTTCCTCTTCCTTTCCCCTCTTCCCCCTTCTTTCTTCCGCCTCTCAAGACCACTGAACAAGAATTCTATTGGCAAAGAGTAAATTGTAGGGGGAAAATAAAGGACAAGACGACAGAGAACTCTTGGCTTTCATATACACTTACATATATGCACCATATAATGTGATTGGAAGTTGCATTTCTGGCTCATATGCTGTACCTGGAGCACTTAAGAGAAACATAACTTTACTATCATTCTCTAACCGCAACACAGAGAATTGTTTCTGGAACACAGAAATTGCAGTGGACTATAACTTCTCTTTATTAAGAACCAACAAGTCCAATCAGAAGCATCTTCACAAGCTCTACACAGAAAGCATCATCACAAAACGTCTCTCAATCATACCTTTTTTTTCTCTGCGTTCTCTTTGTCCTCAGCATCCCGTTGCCAAACACTTTTCATATCAAAATCAAATGGCGCTCTTCTCGCCTCATAGTTATTACTACGATGATCATCAGCCTTAAACTCTTCATGAATCATATAATTTGGTATAGTGGAAACATAGCTCCTGCAGACAAAGATTTAAAGTTATTTGTACTATGGATAATTATCTTACATTTCATTACAAAATATTCATTTGAAACACTAAGAGATGAATAGAGAACCGAAAAAGTTATGCGGGATCTCAGCAGACTTACTGTGGCTCATTGGTTGTTGGGGGATTAGAGCGATGTGAATACCAGTCAGGTGCAGCATATGCTACTGGAGATGACTTCCTTGTAACAGGAGTGTAGTGCTTCAGTAAGTCTTAGGATAAAAAGATAAAAGCTGCTAATGGTATGACTTCTATCTGGTAATAAAAGCATTACCTTTGTCTTCAGGTTGCTACTTTATCAGGAAGAGAATCTTCTTTATTCAATGTTATTCATATCCCTTGATAAAAACGGACAATCACAACCTTTTAGCACTGCATTTCAATTTTACTAAGTAGCTTGTTTTAAATGTTTTCACGCATCTCTACCAGTATCTGGTAATACGTATGTCTGTATTTGTCATTCTACTCTATGTGCAAGCTATGTATTCAGCTTTCTTACTTTTTTTCCAATAAAGTAAAAAATGAAAATATAGAATATCCCGGTATAAGGCCAGAGTATGTACAGAACTCTAACACGCGGAATGTCATTATAAAAACCAACAACAATAAAATGCTTTATAGACTTCTACAAAGTTTTCTGATAACGCCTTTTTGGGATGAGATCGTATTCACCAGAATACGTATTACTTAAATAAAACCAACGTAACTTGTAAAGACTTCTCTATAATGCAGCTAAACTGTCATACTGACAGGAATTAGAATAGACATAGGACAAGACTACTGATTTTGGTCATGAGTAGCTAAATTAAAAATAGGCTAAAAGGATTTCCTTTTCTATCACATTTTCAATCAATTTTTTTCCATAGTTTAACTTCAGAACTCCAGGGGATTCTTCTGAAATACACACAAGCTTTTTCTACCACAAGCCAAACTAAAAGAAAAAACAAACAAACAAAAAAGCAGATGTTCACCAGGTTGGCCTCCTTGCTTTGCCAGCTTTACATATTCTGAATCAGTATCTTTGATCCACTTCCTGCGGCCCCCAAACATCTTCTCGTTGTAAGGTTCTGCAAGGTCACTCAGACCTGGAATCTGAGATGTTGGCGGAAGTGGGATTTCCGAGTTCACCAATTTCTCTGGTTGTTTCAGTGGTATGTGGTAGTACCATTCTACAGTAAAAAAGAAAATACTTACAGTAAATGTTTACTGCTAACATCCTTTTTCAAGGAGCAAAAGTAACAAACAAATTATGTTTGTTACTTAAGACTGAAGAAAGTGTGTTTTAAACACAAGTGACATGCTTCAGTTCAGCTGGAAGATAAAAGACAAGGCACACTTATTTCAGAGGACATAGTACATGCGACTTCTGGAGGATCAGATGCAGTAAAGGAGTGCCTTCGTTTCAATTTTGAAATAGTACTAAAGTTCTCAGTGAAATAATTCTAATACACAGGATCATGTATTTTCATGCAGAAAACAAGACCAAGGACACCAAAACCAGTAACAGTTACAGAATACAACAGAAGACAAAAAATCTTTTGTTTCCTTTCCTCCTCACCTATTAACAAAAGCAACAAGACAATTCTGACTTTTCTGTTTGCAGCCTTTAATAGTTTAGAAAAAAAAAATCCTTTCTCATCTTCTAGTGCTCAAAAAATCCTCATTAACGGGAAAATAGCGTGGCAGGCAAGAAAAACTAAAGAATTATGCTATGAAAGACACAAAGGAAACTTAGAGAAATGAGCCCAACTACCACAAATGTAGTTACAGACGTGTAAGCAAACTATCTTAAGGCAGACAGCCCTTTAAAGGTAACCTGTCCTATCAGGTAAAATATTAGCTATGCAGAAACTCAGCTACAGAAGAAAACCCAAGGAACTTGCTTTGCTCGGTGGCAGGGCTGAAGAAATATTGGACTGTGTTTTCTTCCACTTCACAGAATAATTGGTCCATCAGGAACTGCTCTACCTAATTATCTCAAACGTTCTCACTCTTTTTAAATTTGCTAGGTTACCACCATCTTGGAACTCCACATCATTTCATACCTTAAGACTGAAGAGACTTTTTCAAAAGTTGAAATATAAACTCTTTTCAGTCAATTGGAAATGCAGAGAGCTGCATTTCCAATGGAAATGCAGAGAGCTGACAGGAAATTTCCTCCAAAGTAGGTTAGTATTCTCAGTTTAACACGCTAACCTCCACTGGGATTTAACTAGAGGACAAAGCGTTTTAGCAGAGGTTCCTCCTGCCCCCGACATCTTATAGACAACTTCTGCAAAACACAAAAATGCCGAAATTTAAAATGCAACAAGATAAGTGTTAAAATTAGTCGGGAATGGCAAACACATTTAGAGCTCAGAAAACACTTAAAAAAGAGGGAGAGCCAGTCAGAAGTCTTTAAAATTCGGCTATCCCACCACAGCTAAGAAAGGGTAAACGATGAGCTCCACATTCTGCCTTAAGATCTCCCCACAGCCTAGCACCAAATCAATTCCTTCCCTACCTCTCAGGAAAAAAACAAACCCTGCTTTCAGACTCTGTTTCCAGAATTACATCAAATAATACACCTTGCTAGGCACGAAAACACAGAAGACTCCAGTCTGAGGTGTGTGTGCCTCAAGGCAGAACAGCCCACTGACACTGGCTGAACCCTAACGGGCCAGTAACTTCCATTCCAGCAAAGCAAAAGACAGGTCGTTTTACATGGCGAAAAGCTTACTTAGGAGCAACCTAACATCTCCTCACGGCCTAGAAATACTGCCAAGCGCCACCAGAAAGCGACCACGAACACCTTCGATATATCAGCTAGGAAAAACTACAACACGCCTTATCGCCATGGCAACCCTCAGGGCGAACGAGGCGAGGCAGCGCGGACGGCAGAGGCGCGGTACTTGCCGCAAGCAGCGTAGCGGCCGCGGGGAGCCGGCGGCTCCTTCACGGCGCTCCTCATGCCGGGCACCTGCCTCGGGGAGAGACGAGAGCGACAGCGGCTCCGCAACACGCAACGATGCCCAACGACTGCGCGCCGCCCGCGACCCCCGCCCCGCTCCTTCCGACCAGCCCCCAGCGAAGCCGCCTCAACCGCCCGCCCGCCGTCTCCATAGCGACGGCGCCAGCAGCGGCGCCAACTCCAGACCATTCCCCGAGCGGCGCCGCGCCGAGCCGCGCAAGGCGGGAGACGCGCGCGAGCCCCGCCCCCTGCCGCCATGCTGTCCGCTTGCGTGTAGCGTGCGGCGGTGCGGTTTCCCTCTGTCGCTTGCTCGACGGTAGAGAGGGCGGAGGCACAGAGCAGCGCGGGCAGCCCGTTCACTACCCTCCTCTGCTTGTGAGCAGCTCAGCGTGGGCCCGGTGCTGGGGCTGTTCTCGAAGGCAGACGCAGGCTGCCTGCACTCCGGGATCCTGCACGGGCTGGGTCGGCAGTGCCGGTCCCTGCCAACGCAGATATAGTGCTCCCAGCCACTGAGGGATCTGTGCTCCCCCTCGCCCCGCGTGAAGTTTGTGGCCTCTCCCAGTCCCACAGCGTAGCACAAGCCAGCAAGAACAGCGTTCTTCCTCTGCGTGACGCACTTTCTAGGAGGCAGATGAGGAGCGAGGAGTTGAACACCCAACTTCGTCTTAGCTGGCAGGCATGCGCCTGTTTACCCACTGTTTTTCTCTCTTAAGAGCCGCAGGCTTCTGGGTTCCTTCTCAGGATGTTCCAAAGCTAACCAATGAAGCATTGCAGAAACGGGAAGATAACCAAGTCCAGATGCCCGTTTATGCCCGCAAATCATCAGGTGCCCCTACAGCACACACACAACCAAGACAGGGCGCCTTCCAAAGTGCCTCCTACCTAGCTGGACAAGGTTTGTATTTCAACATCCCTAGTGGGAGGAGAGAGAAGGTAAACATATCGAGGGCCGCCGCATGCTCTAAAGGCTCAGTGACTGACAGCGTCTGTAACGTGCCAAACCACGTTTGGAAGACCTCAAGGCTAGGTTTTCGTGTTTATTAGGGATGGCTACGTTAGATTCCAAAATCAAACCAGGGAAAGGCGAGTTAACTGCCTTGGGTTCTTGCCCCGTGACAAACCCAAGCGAGACAATGCGGGCAAACCCCCGCTACAGGCTGAAGCTAGTGGCCCCTGCGCAGCCCGGTCGTGGCCAGGAGCTGCTCTTGCCCTGCCTGGAGCGGAGTGCCACCAGAGCGCCCCCAGCCCTTCCCTTGTCCCCAGGGCCTCTGCCTGCCCGGACAAGCCCAGGCAGTAGCAGACTTGGCCAGAGTCAGATACGCTCCCTTCCCCTCCTCTCAAGACGTCTGCCGTCCTCTGCTGGCAAGAGCCTGGTGCGCACAGCAGCAACCAGAAGCGAGCGTGCAGGCCCAGCCCTTGTGTTACGGCACCAGTTTAATACTGGGTAGGAGACGTTCTTGTTTTGTGGGGTTTCCTCTCTTGTACAGAGGAGAGCAACTCTGGGTTCCTGTCAGGTTGGCGTTGGCCTGGGAAGGTGCGCTGCCTTTTCTACTGTGATGTCACCGACTGCCGTTGACATCACAATCTGTCGCTGCTGTGTGAGGTAGCAAGAGCAGGGCGACAGCTCAGGGCTGGCCCCGCCGCTTGGTCACTCTGTCGTGAAGGCAAGGTGAGCGGAGCGATTTTGGCTCCCGCCTGAGCAAGTGGAGTGTTTGGTAGCTGCAGCTTTGCAGCTTTGTTTAGAAAGCCAGGCCAGGATGTACGCTGGTATGGGCGTGCTGCTTTGGAGACTTTTACAACTCCTCCTCTCTTTTCCCCAAGTGCCTTGTCCACCTACTCAGCTGCGGTGGGGGGACGGCCTGGTGAAGAACACAAGGGCAGCCTGCGACCTCAGTGTCAAGCTGGCTGAAAGCAACAGCAGATTCTGCGGGCCCCAAGCGCCTGAGCCCTTCTCTTTCCCGTAGGCAAGCTGCGAGCCAAGGGCCTGTTCTCCAGAGCCCTGGAGTCTGCAGGCAGGACCAACGCCAGCTGCAGCGTCCAGGCAAAAGTAAGCTGACGCGATCCTTAAGCACAGCTCGCGCTGCTGATTTACGTTTACAGGAGGGATTGGTTTCACGGAAAGAGAAGGCTGTTGTGCAGTGGCGACGAGAAAAACGTGTTCGCACGCAACTACACGAAGAGAGCTCTTGGTTCCACATGGCTCAGCCATGCAAAGGCAGGAATCGCAACGTGGAGGCTTCATGCCACAACAGAGGCCTTTTCTCTGCAATGCGGAAAGAGACAATGATTGCCTGCTGCTTCCTAGGCAGCTTTCCTCGTCCAGGTCCAACTCTCTCTACGCTTCCTGTAGCTGATGAAGAGCTTTCAGCCCCCCGTTGTTGTCAGCTCTTGTCAGAGGCAGAGCAAGAGCTCCCAGAATGCCTGGCCTTGGGCTGCGCCTGGATGTCCTCGTGACCATGACAGGCAGCTCTGCCTAGGAACTAAGAGGCTGGCCCTCTGTGCTCCAAACAGGGAAAGGTGACCTTATTGATCAGTGTTTTTGGGCTGAAGGGAATTAGTTTCCCTTCCCCTGTCCTGCTTGCAGCTGCCGAGCACCTGACAGAAGCAGGAGCAAGTGACAGAAGCAGGACAATGCCTCCTGCCCTTCTGCCAACACAAAGAGGACAAGGAGAAGACCTAAGCTAGAAGCACCCACGAGCTCACTGACCTTTTTCCCTCTGGACTGTTTTTCAGGAGCTGTCCGGCTCATTGTGAATCGTTCTAGTTTGCATACTGTCTCCTCAGCGCTTTGTGCTCCCAGTTCTGGGCAGTACTGCCAGGTAAAGCTGAGGGAGACACTTTTCTGGAGAGTGGGGGAGAACTGTATTGGCCCCGGTGCTGACTGGACGGTGGGCAGGAGAAATAGGCGTGAATGATGTCCCTTCCGTCTTCAGACAATCACCTCGCCTCGCCTCCCATAGGCATGAAGTTAGGCCCTAGCTTTGTTGGCCGCAGTTCTCCTGGTCTGCAGTTAGTCCTTCATGCCTAGCTCCCCACTTCCAATCCTTGCCCTACCGAATGCCCCAAGGCCGCAGTGGGTGAAACCTTGCCCCCTGACTGGAGCTCGGGCAGGAGCAGGCCACTTCCCGCGTCAGCAAGGCCAGGTGCAAGAGCTGCAGTGGCTGCTGCTGCTGCTCTGCAGCCTGCTTCGGACCTGCACAGCTCCAGCCAGCTTCACTCTCCTTCTCCTCCCTGCTCCTCCGTAGGCAAATGAAGGCTCACAAGACGATTCCCCTGGTGCTGCTTGTCTGCTTTCTTTCCTTTTTGGTGAGTTTTGGTAGAGCTCGGCAGTGACGAGTGAGTGGGCGGCTCCTTAGGAGAGACCCAGTGCTTCGTTCTGCCCAGCTGCCTGTAGGCGGCTGTGGTCAGAATAGGCCAGCTAGGAGCAGGCAGTCCCTGAGAGAGGGGCTTCTCCCACGCTTCCAGCTGCCTCAGAGCAGCGGAGCTGGGGTGGGGACAGAGTGGCTTGCTTCTCCCTGCAGCTGAAGCCAGGCCTCCTAAGCCTGGGGAGAGACAGTGGCGAGCCTGCTCCCCCCGGAGGTGGAGAAGCTTCCTTCAGGAGGAAGGAGCATGTCTTGGGGAAGGGATCTTCATCTCTTCAGAGGCCCCTGTTGCCTCATTGTCTCTTGGCGAGGAGAGGAGAGACACTGATGGCATGTGTGCCCGACCCGCAGAGCAGAGCAGGCAGCCCTGTGGAGGCAGGCAGCTGGATGAGGTTTCATGAAGCGCTACAAAAGCCCGGCAGATGCCCAGGGTTGGCTTGTCCCCCTTCCCAAGTCGTCTCCAGCCTCCAAAGTGCTTGCAGCCTGTCTTTTGGTGGCACACCAACTCACTCCAAGCTTTGTGACATCAGCTGGGTGTCAGCATGCCTGAAGGATGGGAGCACGCCTGGAACACATCTCTTCTGGCATGAACAAGTCCAAGGTGTAAAGGGAGCTTTGCTTGTGACTAACAGGTGTTTACCACGTGGGGCTGCTTGAAGAAGGAAGCCTCTGGAGGACCACAGCAGCGTCGAGGGCCTACATCGTCTCCTATTTTAACCCCGTCTGTCAGCAGATGACATGCGGATTGCCTCAAATCCAGACTGCTTCTGCCAGCCTTAACTCAAGGGCTTAAAGTGCAGCTTTGTCACAAGTCCCTTGCTTTCCGGGGCGAGGGCTAGGTCCGCGAGCCACGTGGCCAGGTCTCTCAGGTGCGGGTCAACTGGTCCAAACTCCAGTGCCTTAACAGCTCGTGGTAGAGCAGGCAGCCGAAAAAGCACTGCTGTTCCGCAGACGTGGGTCTGTAGGTTTCCACCGAGCGCTGGGCTGCTTTGGAAATCTTGAGTGTCTCAAGCCTGGCTCACTCAGGCCGTTCAATGCAGCAACCACCAAAATATGTGGGCGTGTGTGCCTAATTATTACTATGGAGTTGCTTGCTTAGGGCCTTTCCTGGTGGTCTTGAGAAAGGAACTGTAACGAAAGCACACTTGGACATGGAGCAGTAGCCAGTGCGGTAATAGCCCAGCTCTCTAGGAACAGAGGGAGTTCAAGGCCTAGGCAGAATGGGGTGTCGGCATCTCTTGACCTGTCCAGTCAACGGCCGAGAAATGGGAGAAGGCTTTTTCAGGCTTTTAAGAATCGATCCGTTTAATTCAAGGAAACGTCAAAGACCAGCTGCTTCTCAAAGAACACAGTGGCCAGTGTGAACTGCGTTCTCCCTCGCCTGGCAGTCTAGCGTGATAACTTCCCAGGGCATGAGAGTGCAGTACCAGCGTCCCCGGAGGCATGGGGTGTGCACCTGTTTGCTTCCCGTTGCTGCAGAGACCACACCGTTGTCCCTCGCCTTCATTTCTGCAGCAGGCCTGTTAGCCCTTGGACTGCATGTTCCCTTCCTTGTCCTTACAGGAGGAGTTTCCTCTCTCGGGCGTGGATGTGAAGACACAGCGGTAAAAACGATGTCCTCTTGACTAGATGATGCTTTAGAGGAGCTGCCGTCCCGTCTCACGCTAACTTCCCACCGCACAGTTCCCTCTAGGAACTCTCCCTAAGAGCTTTTCCCACTGCCCTGTCTCCCTTTCCCCCTTTCCTTTCTCCGTAGTGGTCAGCTCTGTCTCGATGCCCCTTAGAGGCCTGGAGCAAGGCCTCTGTGAGGCCGGCAGCTAGGCCTGGGCTGTGGGAAGCTGCCCCTTTGTGCTGCTTGAGAAGGGGCATCTGCTTCCCTGACTCCATGCTCGGGAGCAGCTGCTGGGAGACATGTCTGGTTGCTTCCCAGTGCTGGGCCAGAGCAGAAGGCCCTTGCAGCAGCATCTTCCCCTCAATGCAGAGGAGAGGCCAACGGAAGCAGAGCCGCCTCAGAGGCTGGGGGCAGGGTCGTAGCAGTTGCCTGGGAAGACCCTGCCAGCTGGGCAGGCTGCAAGGCCTGAGGCACGGCTCCGAGCAGAGAGGGGGTGTAGAGGTGTATTTCTCGAGCAAGAGGTGGGAGGCCCTTGGGGACCCAGGGAGAAGGCGGAAGAGGCTAGCCAAACCGAGTAACCTGTTTGGCCAACAAGGCGGTGAGGGAGCAAGAGCAAGGTGAACGAAAAAGCCTGAAAGCAGCACTACTGCAAACCAAGCACAGGGAAGTCAGCCAGGACTCATGGCTACCAGCGATGCAGGAGAGCTCTCTCCCAGCGTCTCCCTAAGCAAGTGCATCACTGCCTGGGAGCTGCAAGCCTTCTCCCTAAATGACTGTGCACATAGACACCGCAAGAACAGGGGTGTCTGTGGCACACTTTTTCTAGGCAAGCAGAGGAGGTGTTAGGAGCAACACTCCATGAAATCCAAGCCCTCCAAGGACAGCTGCGTGAGCTGCAGGAAGACCTGCACGTTCTGAGATGGAGCACAAAGGACATTGCTCGGCGGGCTCTCAGCGAAGCCCTCAAGCAGGCTGAGCTCCCGGGCATGACCGGATGGGTAAGAGGACATTGCAGAAGGCTCCCCACAGAGACTTTTTCCCTCACCCCGGCACGTGTTCCAGTAGAATTCCCTGGCAGAGCTAACAAAAAGGCTTGTGCTGCTGCAGCAAGCGTTGCGGGTCTCTGCAGTTCCTTTTCCTGTGGCTCCACACTGCTTGGAGGGCAACAAAGGGCCGGCCACCAAGGGAATGTCACTTGCCTTCAGCTCACCCTCCTCTCACCTGTGGAAGGAACGCATTCCCGTAGCTTCAGCTTCCCGAGCGCGGGAGTGAGCAGCCCCGCTGTTCTGATGCTGGTCAATGAGAGCCAAGCAACCTGGGAGCTTTTCAGGGAATCCACCAGTTCCTCGGGCCAGAGTGGCACACCTGAGTTCACCTTAGCTGGCCTAGCAGGGTGGCTGGGATGTGCCTCTTTGCCTCTGTATGAGCCGCTCTCTTTTGCGTTCCTTCCCAGGATGTTCAGAAGCTAATTGATGAAGCACTGGAGAAGCTGGAATACAACCAAGTCGGGATGCCCGATTATGCCCGCAAATCATCAGGTGCGCCTCCAGCACACGCACAACCAAGACAGGGCGCCTCCTGTCTATGGTTATGGCTATGTTAGACTTCGTTTTCCATGCCGCATGAGCGTAGCTTAATGAGTCACCGCTGTGGGTGCCAGGCGGCTCATGCAAGTAAGACAGAGGTGAATCCACCGCTGAGATGTAGTAACGCTTAGTAGTGTTTTTCAGGCTGACAGGGCAGGGGGGAGAGGCATGACGGTGGCAGCGTTTGTTAGGGCACAGCTACGTCCGCAGCCCTGGATTGCTCCCAGGGGAGCACTAAAGGGAAGCCATGGAAGTAACAGTGGAGGGAAAGGAGGGAGGTAGCGGGGCTGTGACCGTTCCCATCGCAGGAGGTTGTTCAGCAAAGGCTTTTCTTTCGGAGTCTGCCCGGTATTCATCCCTGTCAGGAACGGGAAGAACTGTGCCAAGGCAGTGGGTTGCTTGTTTGAAGAGAGGTCCACAGCCTAGGTGGTTGATGGCCTCCTCTGGAGAGCTTACAGCCTTCTAAGCAGATGCAGTCGTCCAGGGAAGACAGGACGTGATCGGGGCATTCATGGTGTAATTTCCAGGGGCTACCGTCATGCACTCCAAGACTTCTGGCTCCTTGCGGAATACCAGAGGGAGACTCTTCTGGGCTGGGCTGCCCCTGCTGGAGGAGGGGCTCCATGAAGTCTCCTGAGGTGATTCTGGAGGTAGGGACCCCGAGAAGCAGAGAGCAGAGAGCAACCAAGGTGGCGGGGGGGACCAAGCCCGCTCTTGGGAGTTTGCCTTTGCCACATGAACAGGGTGCATTGTTGTTGTTCTTTCAGCCGGAAAATCACGCAGGAAACTGCTGGTCTTTCCCCGGCAGTCAGGGTCATGTGGTGATCAAGCTGCCTAGAGCCATCTTCCCGCAAGCGGTGACCCTGGAGCATATTTCTGTGAGAGTGTCCCCTGGAGAAAACATCTCCAGTGCTCCCAGGGACTTTGCTGTCTATGTAAGTGGTCTCTAGTCTAGAGTTGGGGGGTTTGGAAGAGCGTTCTTAAGCGGTGCAGGGTGGGGGCGGGCGGGCAGGCGGGTGAGCACAGGTCCCGCAATGCCGGCAGGATTCTCTGAGGCCTGCGACTTCCTCCGAGCCTGGAGGAGAAAGAAATTCCTTGGAGCGACTCCGTTTCCCTTACGCTCCTTTGCTTTCTGGGGTGCAGCCAAAGTGAAGCTTCCCCTGCCTGGGGCCACGTGGTACTAAAGGAGGCCTGAGTTACAGGAGGTGGCCCACTGGCTCTGGCACGACTCCTCCCAAATAACCAACCGGCCCTTACTTGCTTTGTGCTCGTTGCTCCCAGTTCTCTGTGCTGCACACCCACAGGTGGCGTTCCCAGCGCTCTCTCCTAGGCCGAATTCTGGCCTCTTCCTTAGTAGCCCTGTGGAAGCTGAGTCTCCTGGCTGCGTACCTCCCGCTCTTGTTTTCTCCACCCCGTCTTTCTGTAGGGGATGAAGGCAGAAAGTGAGGAGCAGGGCACGTTCCTGGGAGAGTTCACGTACGTGGCTGCAGAGCATCCCTTTCAGACTTTCCAGCTGCAGGTACGCTGAAGAAGAGGCATGGGAACTGCGGGAGAGCAGGAGGGCAAGTGTTGTTGGCTGGGGAGAAGCTCCAAGTAGTCGCAGGACAGGCAGGAGAAGACAGCTCTGCTCTTCTCGTTTCAGAACGAACGCTCTGACTTCATACAGTACGTGAAGCTGAAGGTGCTGAGCAACTGGGGCCACCCGGAATACACGTGCGTGTACCGATTCAGGGTGCACGGTGACGCGGTACCCGCCAAAGAGGACTCTGCGTGGCACCTCTAACTCCCCAGCCGCAAATGCAAGATCTTAACAGCGGTCATGATGTGCTAGTTGGTGTGCCTGTGCTGCCTCCTTTCGTTGCCAACTGCTGTGTCCTTGACAGCCCCTCGTTCTTGCCGCTCTGATCCACTGCTTCCCATAGTTAAGCTGTCACCCGCGGAGCTGGCTGTGCCTTCCCTAGTCCTTCCAGCATTTTTCTCACACCGCAAGGGGCTCTTGCTGGAGAAGGAGGAAACCGGGCAAAGCAAGACAGCTTTCCGTTATATGTAAAGGTAGAAATCTTTTTGGACTCGGAAGACAGCGGGAGAGCAAAGCACCAGGGTGCTAGGCTGTGGTGCACCTTTGTCACTGCAAAAGCCCACAGAAGTTTTGCGGGCATCCAGGCAAAGCCCGCCCTGGAGACAGCGACTGGATTGGCTGGAGCCACAGCCAAGAGCACGTGGAGCTGAAACCTCAGCTGTCCATCAACATCGAGGGTCCTGGAACAGCCTGGAGGAGGCCAGAAACTTCTAGGCCTTTTGCCATATAAGGGGTGTATGACCGCAGTCCCAGGCACTCCCCCTTGCTCCATGGAAGGAGGCTCCGCCCAAACTCCATGGGGAGCAGAGGTGAAGGCCAGGGAAAGGAGCGTGAGTGAAGGCGAGGACCTGCTTCACAGCCAGCCTGAGAACCCCGACAGGATTCCCCGCTGGCAGGGACGCCTGCTCAGCGTACGGCAGCCTGGTCAGGCGAGAGGCCGGGCGACCCGCTCTCACCCGAGTGACTGGGGTGCTTAGGCACACGCCGTCCCACAAATATCACCGCCGGTGTAGTGGGGCTGGGGCTCTCCCGTCCTTCCCTTCCCCCCTCTCCATCTTTCGCTCGAGCTTCTCTCTCTCCTGTTTAATTTAGCGTTCTCTTCCCGCGAAATAAGGATTTGCACAGAATTGTCTTGGTGGGTTGGTCTGGGAGTTATATTGGGTATATACTTAGGACAGCGGGTTGTGGAATTATAGCTGTTGCAATTGTCTGCTTGTTAAATATTACACTGGTATCATCTTGTTATAACTTATATTAGCCTTTTGCAGCTACAAGAGTCCGCTCAGCCGGCATCCAGACGAACCTAATCGGTGAGGGGGAGCAAAAGGATTAGGTCCAACTGGGTCGTTCTGTTGTAATAACAATAAAGTTGATTTGGTTAATACAGTGGCACGGTTTCTAGTCTATGGCCGCTGCTTCTGCGCCGCGACACAGGACCATTGCAGCGAGCCACTGCTGTCCCTGGTTCCTTATCCCCTGCGTGACTTGATGCATGTCGGCCGTGGGAAGGGGAGCTCTTGCTGCCTGCGGGCAAGCGCTCTTGTCGGGTCCATCCCCATCTGCCACTCAGCGTGGCTTTTAGGCACAGGCTCGATGGGGCTGCTCGCCAAGGTTGGGGCCTCTTCTATCACCCCCGCTTTAGCAGACCTTGTATTTGCCCCTCTAGGCCCTTGTCTGAGCCGGTACGGGGGTTGGAAGAGGGGGTCTCTGGCTCGGATCACCTCCTACGCTTTGTTTAGCGTGTTTAACTGACTGACCTGGGAGTAGAGGGACCCTGGCAATCCAAGAAGGTGACTTCTGGTCCTGTGTGTGTCGTGTACACCCTTCCTCCAAGTATGCCCTTCCCCTGGGCCCCCCGGCCGTGTGGTGAGGGGGAGTCTTTCTGGCACCAGGGCTTGGGACTGCTGCTGCTTCCTTCTTGGCCTCCCCTTTTTGTCCTCCACCTGTCAGGGACCCCACGGTCTCCAGTGGAGCCATTCCCTCACCCAGGCCTCGACCGGTTCAGGCACAGCCCCGGCTGCTTAAAGAAGCCTTTACAGGGTCGTCCTGGGGTGCAGCGGGCCCATAGCCCTGCATGGCCCCGATCCACAGCTCTTCCAGAGGTGTCAAAGTCGGGGCTCACGGGTTATGAGTCTCTGCTTTTGGACTCACATCAGCGCAGCAGCACACAGACAGGCCGGGGCCTCCTGGATCTCTGTCCAGGGCATCCCTGCTCGCTTGTCTTGGAGATGCTCACAGGCTGCCAGCTCCCTGATTCTTATCCCCCTTCCCACAGTGGTGCAATGCGCCGGGCAAGTCACGTGCCGCCTCCCCCCTCTGCAGGGCTTGTTCTCCCCACAACCACTGCAGCTACCTCCCTCACCGGCGCGGCCTCTTGTAGCGGAGGGCTTTCCTCACCCTCTGAATCCCAGCTCTCCCCGTGCCACGTCTCCAGGCCCCAGTCAGTCTGACCCAGGGCTGCTACTTCTCTCTGCTTCAGTCTGACCCAGGGCTGCTACTTCTCTCTGCTCTAAGCCTTCTCCCAGAAGCAGCATTGCAGCCCGGCACCGCACCAGGGTGCTAGCGTCACCTGATGAGCCCAGCCTATGTTGTTTTGTGCAGTTCGTCAACACTGCTCTTTTCTCTTCCCCCGCAGCTTCTGCAGCACTGGCCGGATCAAACAACAGCTGCCGGAGAGCAGAGCATTCTGTTCTGCCTTTGGCTGACACCAAAGAAGAAGAAATGCCATTTTCCCAGTGGCTTTAAGCAGCGGGGAGAGGGGGAGCTTGGCTAAGAAGCTCATAATCCCCAGGATCCCTTCTGTGCTCCGACAGAGCTTGCACCCACAGACCGCTGCCTTCCTGCGTGCTCCAGGTGGCACTGTTGCTTCCCCGCACTTCAGCAAGGCAGCGTGGGCACCTCTCTGGCACTTGGCTCGTGGCTAATCCTGCTCAGATCGAAAGGAGGCAGTAGAGTCGCCTTCAATGCGAGGCATGATCGATCTGGGGAATACCCTCCATTCTCCTACAGCTGAATGAAGGAAGCAGGCACCTGTTCACTGCAGGGAGGCTTTGCACACAGAAGACTGGTAGGCCTTTTCTGAGTACATTTCTACCTTGGCTCCAAGTCACGCATCACCCGTCTACTGAATTCCACCGGGCCCCCCAACTGTACTGAAGGGTGAAGGCCTGCAGAGGAGAGTGAAGGTGGCCAGCAAGGCAGAGGCTGCACTGGAAATTGTTGGGACACACTAAGACTTCCTCTCCAGGAAAAATCTGTCAGAGCTCACTCCTAGCTATACAGGGCATCCTATTTAAAGCCCTTGAAGCTGTGTGATGTAGTGACAGCTGAACTGTTCCCAAGAAGTCCAGCTTCCTAGCAGTGTTCCCCAGCATTGCTACCTTTGCCGTGTTAGGACATGGACTAGAAACTGAGGGGGGGGGGGTTCAAACAGAGGTGTAGAGGTGATATGAAGAGGAGTGCTGCTTTGCAGCTGAGGCAGGGCTGTGGTGGTCCAGAGCCTGATGTGGGGGCTGACCCTTCTTGCCCTGGCTGGGGCCCTGCCTTGTCATCTTGGACCTGACCCTGACCTGCTGTTGTGGCTTCACCTTGCACCTGCCTCATCACCCTGGTTTTGCCTGGTGATCTGCACTGTTGCTGTAGCTGGCCACGCCCTCTGGGCCTGTCCTGCTTGGATGCTGTGGGAGAGGGCCCTTTCTGGTGATGCTTTGGCCTTGCACTCAGCTCCTGGCTCCCCATCCTTAGGGAGCAGCAGCTGGCCCTTCCTGGTCCCTGACACAGCCTGGGATGCTAGGGTGGAAATCTCTTGACAAGATTTGGGAGGTGCCCTCCCCAAGGGCCTTACTTGTATCATGGATGTTGTGACAGGTGTCGTGGAGTCACGGGTGCCTTGCACAACTGAGTATGCAGACCACTCGTCCTCCTTTTGGGCTGTAACGTTCTGCTGAGATGCAGTATTTGCCCCTGGACTGGAGGGGCTGTGTTCTCATGCCCCTGATCCCGTAGGCAGGGAGCGTGCTTTCTGTGAAACGCAACCTGGAGTGTTTCTCTCGGCCTGCGGAGCTGGTGCGCGCACGAGCAACTCGCACCGCAGAGCTGCGTCCCGGTGATTCAGCTACCAGAGCTCCCCACATCTGTCATGCAGCTGTCTTCAGGCAGCCCTGGGCTGGGAGCAACACGGCCCCAGCACAACCTCGGCAGGGACTCTCCTCTTTCTGTCCGCGTGCGGACCCAGGTTTGTTTCTCCTCTTTGTGCCCATGAGGCAAAAGCGGACAGAAAGGCAGCCTCCAATCACTGTCGGTGGTGTGGGTGTTTGTGTGTAGACGCAGGCTAGGCGATGCTTTGGGAGGTTTTGTTCGCTCTTTAGAGATTGACGAGGCAGCCTTGGTGGAGGCAACCCAGCGAGGCGATGCAGACAAACGCCCCAGAACGGCACTAGGAAACCGTCTCTGCAAGTGCCATTGCTTTCAGAGACTGCAGGAGAGCAGGCGAGCCAAAGGCCTGGATCTCCTCCTGCAGGCAAGGGGCACGCAGCACGGGGATGGGGACAGGGAAAGCAAGCTCTGCCCTCCCTCTGTGCTGCCTTGATGCTGTGCCAGTCTCGGCAGAAAGCCCTTTGCATGGTGCCCCCCGCTGAAGCAGCTCAGGGCAGCGAGGCTCCTGCTGCTGGAGGCGGGGCGGCAGCTCCTGTCTCAAAACGCTGCAGCCTGCCCGGCCCTTTCGGACTCTCCTGACTCTCTGCCAGGACGCTGCGTTTTCAGGAAAGCAACCGGCAAAGGCCCAGGCGGGAGCTGGGACGGGCAGCGGGAGAGGGGCTGCAGCTCCTGCTGACCCCCCTTCCCCCGCCCTCTCCCTTCCGCTTCCCGCCAGCAGCGCCAGGAGCCGCCCTCGGCTTCCGGGCCCGGGCGGGCGGCGCCGGGAGGTGTAGCCGTTGCCGGGCGCCGCCGCCATCATGCGCTTCCGAGCCAAGATCGCGGATCTCGCCTGCCTCAACCACTTCAGCCGTGAGCGAGGGGAGGCGGCGCGGGGGGGGGAGCGGGAGTCGTGCTGTCCGTCTGGTGTCTGCGTGTGGCTCGCAGCCGCGGCGAGGTGACCGCGGTGCTGCCGTTTGCTCCCGCAGGGGTGGTGAACACGGTGGCCAGGCTGGCCAAGAGCTGCACCCTGCGCCTCACTGCGGACAGGCTGTACTTCATCCTGTCGGATAAAGTGGCGAACGGAGGGGTCAGCGTGTGGTGCGAGCTGTGCCAGGTGAGTCGGGCCGAGGACTGATCGGTGGCAGGGGCGAGGGACTGCATTCACAGGGTGGCTTTGGCTGGGTGTTGTGGGGTTTCGGTGGAGGGTTTTGTTGTTGTTGTTGTTGTGCTTTTTCTGTGCTTGCAGTGGGCCTTCATCCTGGTGCCGCCTGTATCAGTTCCTGCAGACGACATCACGTGGAGGCAGGCTTCCTGCTGTGGCTGTTTGGTCCTACGCTTAAGATCCCTAACGTGAAACCTGCTTTTTTTTTTTATTTTCGGTTTGCTTTATTTACAGGGGAATTTCTTTGATGAGTTCCAGATGGAAGGAGTAGCTGCAGAGCACAATGAAATCTATTTGGAGCTGGTGCCTGAGAACCTGTCGAGAGCGTTAAAAACAGCCCAGAATGCTAAGACTGTGAAGATCAAGCTGACTAACAAACACTGTCCCTGTCTCACAGTAGCTGTGGAGCTCGTAAGTCCAAGTATGCTTTCGTTGTCATTAAGTAAAAACACTTTAGAACCACATGACAAGGCAGAGCAAGAATGGCAGTAGCATGCTTTCAGTACCCTTTTCTAATGTCCTTGTGACCTGATACCTTTCTTCTTTTCTTGAGAACATTGAAATCATTCCAGGGTGATTGTGTTCTCCTTGACGCTTATCAGTGCAGGAGGCTTCAGTGTAGTGTTTGGCTTTTGGTTTTGTTTTTGCTTTTTCTACTGGTCTATTCCAAACGACTGTCTTCTGACATCTCCCGTGTTAGCGTCTCTGAACCGTGTAACTCTCTGCATAGCTCACAGGCGCCATTGACTGATGCCTCACAAGCCCTTCCTTATGCAAAAGGGAAATCCAAAGCAGAGCATCTGGACGTGCTAGTATTTCCCAGAGTGGGGTTGAAAATCTTGGCTTCAGAATTGAAGTCATGTTTTTAACTGCAAGAACGTTTTCTCTCTCACTCAAGCCGACCTTGTCAAGCAGCAGTCGAATTGTGACGCATGACATTCCAGTGGGTGTTATTCCCAGAAGATTATGGAACGACTTCAGAGAGCCCAGTGTGCCGGACTTTGACGTAAGCAACTGTTTTTATGGTCCCTGCTGACTGTGGAAGTTCTGAGGGGATGGTAGTACAAGAGTACGCTGCCAGTGGGCTGGGGGGAAGAGTTGGAAAGGGAAGGGCTGGAGCAGGTTGGGAGGTGGCTTCCACCATGACAAGGCGCTGTTAAAATATACCGGTTACCTGCTGTTGGTAGGAGGAGTGGGGGAAGGAAGGAGGAAGGGACTTTTATGGCAGGAGTATCTTGAAAACACAGATGTGTCTGTGCATGTTTCATACAGTTCATCTCTTTAGGTGTTTTTCCATATGATCCAAATATTCTCTGTCAGAAATTGATGGCTCACCTAGCAGAGTTAAATGAAAGTATATTTCCTCCTGGTTTTCATCTATGCTCTATCCGGTGTTGACTTTTTGTAGAGCCATGAAGGAAGGTCTTAGTGACAACATGCTCTGGTTTGAGGTTATAGACGTCATATACTTCCATGGCTAAGAGCATTTCATTCTCAAGACATGTGGTGCAGCAGAGGCTTGGATGCCTTTTGTTCTGTCGTGTCAGACTGACCCTGGTGCCATTCCAAAGCTGAATGCAGTTGCATGGGAATGCATATTCTCTTTCCTCATCGACTGGAGTGATGTTAACTGCTCAGTTACGTAGATAAGGGTACATGTGGGAACTTGATCTGCAGAAGCTATCTGTTTTGTATTTTGGGAGAGCTCTTCTAGCACAGACGGGATGAAAGAGTAGAAGGATGAATAACTTGCAACGAGTCTTTTGATATTTGAAGTGCTTGCTAGAGCAATGTTCCAGTAGTACAATGGGGAAAGCAGATCTTCTGTTCAAGGGTGATTTGCTGATTTGATTTAAATAGTGTGGTCCTTGCACTCAGTGAGTAGCAGATGAGTCCAAAATAAGGACAGAGTTGAAGGGAGACTAAGCATTGCATCCCCTTGTGAAACGGTTATGTGAATGCGGTTCTTGTGTCTTTTCAGGTCAGTATTTACCTACCAGCGTTAAAAACGATGAAGAGTGTGGTGGAGAGAATGAAGAACCTCAGCAATTGCATTGTAAGTTAAGCCAGGTCTTGTATCTAAAGAGCTTCAAGTGTGCGTCCTTGTAGCATCTTTCCCTGTTGCCCGAACTGGTGACCCCATATTGCATCTTGTAAGTGATGTGTTTGGGCCAGGTCACCCATTGAACTGAAGTCATCTGAGGACTGTGCAAGGGCTGAAGGGGAAGATGGCATTTATTTCAGGATGGACACTGAAGAGGTTGTCTTGGGCTTCCCAGAACATCATGCTCTTTGTACTGAGTCTTTGGAAGAAAGTGGTATTGTGCTGCTACAGGCAGCTTTCCTTCAGCTGATAGAGGAAACAGGTCCTGCAGGAAGGTGACTGAAGGCTTTCCAGGTGGTTTTGTTACACAGCTACCTGTGTGGTGAGTCTTATGTGAGATTTGTGTCAGGGAACTTCTGGTGCACTGGAGCCAGGCTTTGGAGGCAGTCCCCCTAACAGCTCATGACTGTCAGCTCGTGCTTTATGCTCTAACTGAGTGGGTCTCCAGGCCACCATGGTTTTCTGGAGCATTTGGGGGCCTCGCATTGAAAGAAGCCCTCTGCCATTGCTCCCGGGGAGTGGGGTGGTGGTAGTGCTTGCAGTCACAAGAACTGACAGGCCTTAAATAAACAAGTAGTTGTGAAATTTTGGACTAGCTTACTTGTATGCTGTTCACATCAATTTTGATAAACAAAAGTTTTCCACATACTGTGAATCCTGATGCTGAGCAAGTCTCAGTCTTACAAGGCTTGGAAGAGTTGAGAGGATAACACTGGCTTTCTGGCAGTTTTGCAGTCAGCCATCATACTGTAATTGTAAAAGTAACCCCAAATCTTTTCTCCTTTGTAAACCTCTTAGGGGGTTTAGTTTTTCTTCTCCTTCCCTTGCTTCTCCCAAGTCTTTGGTGGACCTGCTTACATACCCACAACTAAGCACAATGCATAACTGCTTTGTTTCCAGAGTTGAGAATCTCTTCTCGCACAGGATAGTTGTGTGGTGGAGTTAATTTTGGTGTGCAACAACACTCAGAAGAGGTAGCATATTGATGCATGGTATAAGTGTTCCTGAGTTCCTTACCTCCTCCTCCAAAGTACATGGATAGTAAAAGTAAATAAATAAAGTCTCTGTGAAACAGCTTTGATTGCACTGAGGGAGGATGCAGAGTGAAATTAAGGAGTCTGCTTTTCTCCAGATTTTGCGTTCAGTGATGTGAGAATGATTGGCTGTGCTGTTCTTTCATTGCTTTGGTCATTCGGGGGCGGAGACAAAAGGTGCTTTTTTCTTGCATGTTTTCCTGTTTTCCAAGAACGAGTATATCAAGTGTGACAGTTAAACATTTGCATTATCTGCACCCTGCTAGTGAACTTGGTCAGGATCAGTACTGCAAAAAGGGGCTTAGAAATTCTCTTCAATAGTATTATGGAATTTTGTGGGAGCATTCATCTGCAGGGATCCTGCATTGGCTAGGAAATTCTGCTTGTGAGAATCAGGCTTTCTAAAGTTGAGAAGACTTCTAATCACCGGAAATAAAGGCTTTAGATGTGTTGTAGGAATCTTCTGATTTGCCTGTCATTGGTGGAAGACAGTCAAGACAGTCTCCTTCTGCTTGGAAACTTTGTCAGGATGGAGTTTGAAGTCTTTCAACACTTCTCCAGGACTTCTATGAGTCCAAAGTCCTGTTTGGAGTTGCTGCTGTGGTGCAGCTGTTGACTGTTTTCAGGTTTTGCAGAGAAGCACTGCAACTGCAGATGAACCACTGCTGCATCCAGTTTTCTATGTATGTGTTGTGGGCTTTGCGTGTGCCCATTTCTGTTTACGAAAAAGCTGAAGGGAAATGCAGCAATCTTCCAGTCTTCCTTGTTTCGGTTTCCTATTTCTAAAGCTTTTTCCTCAGCACATGAAAGTCTCAAAGCTGGTACTTGTTCTGCAGGTACTAGAGAGGAATTGGATTTCTTTCTTTCTGTAATTTCAGGGAGGTTGGTCTAGGGTCCTTCACCTGAGTATGGTGAGAAATGCATTTTGTGGCTGAACATCTGAAGGTTTGAACCCTGTTTTAAAAAGTGCAGCTGAACGATCAGCTCACTGAAGCATTTCTGGAAGCTTGTGTTTGAACTAAGCTGTAGCTAATTCCTCTGTACTTCTCAAGTGCAAAAGCAGCTTGCCTAAAATTGAGATTGCTTATATTGCAGGTGATTGAAGCAAATTTGAGTGGAGAAATGAACTTGAAAATAGAAACAGACTTAGTATCTGTAACAACACATTTTAAAGACTTAGGAAATCCTCCCTGGGGTAAGTTGTCATATTCACTACCTTCCGTGTTTGTCTGGTCTTATTATTAGATGTGCTGCTGATTTCAATACACACCTTCTGCTAGTACTTAATTACAAAACGGCATTGGTGCTTTGAAGTCTTCAGATGGGATCCAGAAAAAAAAGTAGCCAGTGGCTGTTTGGTGTTTGTGGGGGAGTCTCTTCCAGTATCCTTTCCTTTGTAGAAAACTGGCTTTCTTTTCCTTGCACTGCTGTTGATTTAAAAAAAAAAAAACAACCCATTTCACAGGATCGCAGAATGGTTGCAGTTGGAAAGGACCTCTGGAGATCATTTAGTCCAACCCACCTGCTCAGGCAAGGTCACCTAGAGCAGGTTGCCCAGGACAGTGTCCAGGCAGTTTTTGAGTATCTCCAAGGATGGAGACTTCACATTTCAGTATCACTGATTGTCAGCTGTGTCCTTATGAATGTTGAAACCCCTTTTGAGCCTTGGCTAAGTGTCCTGTTTTTGTACTTGTAGCATCAGATGATGAATGTCAAAGCTCTGCTCAAGACAGAGACCTGGAAAGCATGGCTGAGGCACGCATAGACATCAAGAAGCTGCTGCAGCTGCTTGCGGGACAGCAAGTCAATCCCACAAAAGCTTTGTGCAGTAAGTTCAACAGCTCTACTTGTAAACTATAGTCAAGGAGGTGTCTGTTTGCCATATTTATAGTCTTAGCACAACAGCATAGCTTCCCTCTGACAGTTTGAAACTTGGCTATTTTTACTGTGCCTGAGAACTTTGAGTATTTCTGTATTTAGGTAGTGAGCTTCAGGCCTTAGGAGTTTGGAAAAAAACAAAACTTAAAAAATTAAGCCTAGCCCTTTAGAAAGTATCATGTTGAATACCCAGACTGACTAATCATGGAGGTCTTCACGTTTTCTTTGTTTCTGAAGTTCAACTGTTGTATTTGGGAGAGGTTTTGGTTTTGGAAAGTCTTAAAACAAAGTTGTGATAGGGAACTGACCGGCTCTCAGGTGTCACATGTCCTGACTTGCTCAGGTGCTTTCTTACATTTCCAACTGAATTGATTCTAATACCCAAGTGCATTTTATACGGCCAATGTTGCTACGCACAGAGAGAAACAAATGCATATTATTCCTAAGAAAAGTCTGTATAGGATTTTGTATTCTCTTTTGATAATGCTGTATGCTTCTGCCAAGAACTTCTGCCCTCCTAAGAAAGCCTCTGCATTATGTTCTAATGCAAACTCTTAAGAATTTTCCGGGGAAGATTTAAATCATAGAGATAGCATTATAAGCATATACATTACACACTTCCTTTTTGCCGTCAGCTTTCGTGGACACTCGGGGACTTCCATGTTAAGGATGATATCTCTAGTAAACCTATCAGGAGTGGTAGAAGCCTTGCATTCTTACGGTGGCATTCTGTAGAAGATGTCACTTAAATTATTTGCATCTTCCTTTAGACTGGGTTTGTCTTTTTCTCCCTCCAGATATTGTAAGTAAAAGGATTGTCCACTTCATCTTGCTCCATGAGGACGTTTCACTTCAGTATTTCATTCCGGCACTTGCATGAATGCTCTTGCATCTCGGTGGTTTTTCCAGTCCGAGGCCTTTTCCACAAAGTCTGAGACAAGTATGAGTCGCTGGAGCACTCTCATGCGATACACTGTTGGATGCAGGCATCAGCTGGTCATTATGTCTATTTTTATGAAGTTATCCAAAATACTTTCTCATGAAGAAGACCATTTTTGTGAAGAGTTGCTCCTATGAGAGAGATGCAGCATTGAGGAGCTGGCATATCTGAGTGTTATGGAGAGAAGAACTTTTTGAAATCTGTATGTGCTTTTAGTATGCTTCAAGCTATGGGAAAGGCAATGTAATATTTTTTCCTCTCCAACAAACATAAAGGCAGAATTGAACTCAAGAGTTGGTGCTGGATGTATTCGGTATCGGACAACACAGCTCCAAGTTAAAGGATCCGTAAGCAAGCTATTGTATCTATGTAGGGCAGGATAGCATTGTGCAGAGCTGGCAGGTTGGTATTTTTCAGGTGAAGGGAGCAGTTAGTCTTGGTGTGCTTGCAAATACAAACAGCCAGAGAAGGCTGGAGGAGAGGCAGTGACCTGGCAATGTTACCCTTCTTTGCCTTTTCCACCATTATGCAGACTTCTTGCCATGGTTTATATAAGGGTTGGCAGGGTATTCCTGCCAGCCCACAGCATTGTTCTAAACTCCATCATCCTCCAGGCTTGTGTATCACAGTAGGTGCTGTTTTATGTCTCGGGTACAGAAGAGAATAATACTTGAGCCTACTACCTGTCTGTGTAACAGCCTATCTATCCATTTGGGCTGTTTTCTTAAAGAATGAGGAAGGTAAAGAGGTGAATCGCTTGGTTCTTATATTTATATCTTGGGGAACGAGGCTAGCATCAGAGTTCTTAGCTGCTAAATTTTGCAGGTTTTGCAGATAACCTGAAACGCATCTGTCAAGTGTGGAGATAGTCAAATGGTCTGTGCTAGAGATGTAGCAAGAGGTGTGTTGTGTTCAGAACCAACTAACTGTTCATGTTGTTAATGCAACTCAAGAGTGAACGTCTTTTGCTGTACTGTATTACTGCCCTGATCCTCAGTTCCTTGTACCCCAATGTTCCAAGTCTTTTAAAACAAAAAAACAAAACAAAAAAACCCCGAAACTCTGGGTGCTTCTCAGCTAGCTGCTAGAAGTAACATCCCACGAGATGAGACCACTATTCTAGCCTGCTTGCTTAGACTTGTTCAGGTAACTGTCTGATCTGCTACTTTTTTCCATCCTGTCTCTGCCCAACCTCTGTGTCCAGATGTGTCACAGCATGCTCTGTTTTCTTTTCTTTCCCCTTTTTGAAAAACTGTTGTGGAATGGGCAGTCTGCCCCGGCATCTTACTTCTGCCCTCTGAACACCAAATGAGAACAAGATAGGCTCTAAAGGAGTACTACAGAGAATTAAATGTGCCGTAGGTAGCTGAAACGAAAAAATTGTGTTTGTGTCTAAACAGCTAAGTTCTTTAAAAGTTTTGCTGGTGTAAGACTAAGGATTGCTTGTCCCAGAACTGCACTTTAGGCCTACTGTAACTGGAAATAGTATAGGCTCTGCAGCTTTCAAATGAAGTCTCTCTGTCGTTGCAGGTGCCTAACTCCTCCTGGGAGTTAGGAACTTAGGGAAATTGTAGTGTCTTATGATGCTTAAAACAGTCTAAGGCTTTATTTCTGTTTTGAAAAAGTATTCTCACACCCTGTGCTCAAAGCGAGCATGCCCTTGTGCTGTAGACTGCACCAGAATAGGGAGCTGATCTTCATTAAAACTAACCATTTCTTACTCCACCTGTTCAGGAAAGAAGCTTATTTTTCTTTCTTTTATGCTAACTAACAAAGTCCCTAAATAGAAAGCATCTTCCAAATCCTGTTTCCGTAACCAACTACAACTGCTCCTGAAATCTGTATGTGATGAAAATCATTGTAAATCAAGTTAATGGATTTGTGTGGTAGGAGTTATATGGTAAATATTCCTGGCTTGTCTCCTGAAGATGGAGGAAAAACTGTCAGCTTATCTAATATATTGTACAATGTCTGCTCCATGAAAGTGGGCTTTGAAATCTGGATTTTCTCCTTTGGAAAACACACATTTCTTATCACCTGATGGAAATGGCTTTTTCTCATGTGGCATAAGAACCAAAAAATAACATTCAGATTACTCCATCAGCTGCGTTGGCTCTACAATTGCTGTTTTTAACAAGTGCTCACAATCCACAGTTGCGAGAAAATGTTTTTTAAAATAAAAAGGTAGGAGTAGTACTGGTATGGGTCAGCAATATGGTGTAAATATGCAGTGAGATGTCCGATTCATATTCTTGAGGTGAGGAGGCTGGACAGATGAGCAGAGGTGCTCTTCCAGCCCCCAGTGCTTTCCTGCCCTTCCCATGAAAATACAGCACAAGGTCTGGAATCTTCAACCCTCTTACCCAGTTGAAGCATACGGTGTTGATCAGAGGGAAAATAACGCTTAAATCTGCTGTCATCTGAATGTAGCTGTCAAGGTGCCGAGGGCACTAACAGCCCTGATCAGCCTCGCTGGGGGACTCCCTCCTGCCTGTGGGCTAGGGACACTGAGCTCACACCAGGGCACCCCATCCTGCCCTGAGCTATGTCATAGGTGGGCCTGGACCCACGCCCCGTTCCTGAATTGATATTTAGGTTTTGTGGATTGACCTTGGACCTGGCTTGTTCCCTTACCTTGCTGTGGCAAGTGGCTGTGGCTACCCTCTGCTCCTTGCTACCCTTCCTGCCTGGAGCAGCGCCACTCTTGCTTCTCCCTGCCTCCAGTAAAGAGAAAAACCATTTCTCACTGACAGCCCTAGCTGTTTTTTTATGGCCAACTTTTTTTTTTTTTAAGGTGGAAATTTCTTCTCCTGCCTTAAGCAGCGCTAATTTTGTTTGCACCAAGACGAAACTTAGAGTTAAGGCCACTGGATTTTGAAATAACTCCTAGATCATCAAGCTTTGCTCCAACACTCTTCTGCTAATGTGTTTTTAATCTGTTCGTCCTCATTCTGAAGAGCAGCAAATGATTTAATCAAAAGCAGAATTTGGTTGTGGTTTATCTATGGTATATATTTCATGATTGTGTGGTGGTCTGAAAGGAGAAAGTAAGTAATGCTTGCAACTGGTTCTATGTGAAAAACTGCTTTCTTGTAGCTGTGTGCAGAACTCCCTGTGAGGGCCTTTGAGGCTGCCAGGTAAGTGGGATTAGCTGGCTAGTTCTGAGACTTCCCCAGGGAGCCAGCTGGTGGCAGGTCTCTTGTCCTGCCTCATCGCCTTTCCTCCTGCTACATGCTCACAAGTGTATGTATCTTCTTCAACAGAGTTACTTTATTTCACTGTGACCATAGATATTTTATGATGTATTAATTACAACCTACTGTCTACAAGGTACAGTGGATGAAAGACTTCTATGGTTAGAGTGGGGTGAGACTGAAGTCTGTGATATTTTTGGCTTGATCCTATCTAAAATTTTGGGCAGAACAATCAACTCTCCTTGTTGAGTCAATGGGATACCAGCTCCCAAAAGTCTGCAGGCAGAGAGATCTGCTTTTTAGGTAAATGTTACTTCATGAGAACATTGTTTGCATAAAAAGCATACACATAAGAAATCCCTACGAAAAACTACTGACTGGGTAGACATGAGATTCAAACTCAGAGAGAAAAGAGGGGGAAGGGGGTATTATTTTTTCCCCTCTGTTATTAAGGGATTTAAATTCAGAACCAGAAGTAGGCTGCTCCTTTTACAGGGTCACTGGGCCTGTGGAAATCTCAGGTGTAAGCATTCATTTCACTGATGACTCTGCACCTCGTTCTGTCTCCAGAAGGGGTAGGAGAGGTTTTTCCTCTGTGTCTTTATTAGGAATGTTTGTTTGAATGCATGGGATGTTCAGCTTCGGGGTTTTCAGGATGAGTGTTTTTGCTTTGTCAGGAAAGAAAACGAATATAGGTATGGTATTACTGAGTGCCACGTTAAGGAAGGCGTTACTACTTGTCTTGCCTGGAGGTCATGGGATACTGAGTATCAGACAATGGTTTGGAGTCCTTAGCATTATGTTCTTGGTAACTGATTTCACAAGACTTCTAGCTCAAATGGCAAGTCTTGAAAGTGGAAAATTTGACATATTTGATATTTGTATTTTGCATGAAATATTGCAGAGTTAGGTTTCTGGATAAGTTTCCATCTTTTTCACCTTACGTTTCATTTGAAATACAAATGAAGTAGGAAGTGGGCTTTTAGCAGTTGTGTAATCTGTAAGTGAAGCTTTTAGAACTGGTGAGAGATCCTGGGTACTGTCTTGGAACTGTTCCTTTTTTGGGGTGGGAGAGGGGGAGGTGATAGTGCATATCAAGTATAGTATCAGTCTGACATGGAGCTATAAAGACAGATTAATTGTGGCTTAAAGATTACTGCTTTGTGTATTATAAAAACCTAAAGGGCGTGAAGGATGGGGTTCATGTATGGGAGTGTATGGGGTTTTTTGTTATTGTTCATTCATTTTCCAAATAATCTGCAAAAAGCCCAGAGGCTTGAAATGAGAATGCAGAGAGAAAGGACTAGCATCTGCCAGTCTAAATCACTGAGTTTAACTTTAGGTCCCTAACTTTGGAGAGACGTATGATTGGAATAGTCTGTTTGTCAAATACAGTAAGTAGTAGGTGGTGACTGATGTTCTGAAAAGTTGGTTCAAAAGAGACTGTCTGCTCACCCCTGACCAACAGCAGCTGCTCTCCACTTTCCCAGTGTTCTGTCTTGAGTTTGTGTGGTGTTGAACTTCTCTTTTGTAACACCTGAGCTAGCAGATTCCTTCATTGCTCTTGCAGAACTACATCCATGCACTCTTTCTTGGTTAATGCCCAGGTGTGAGAGGATGAAGATAGGCCCTGAGAGAGGGAAGTTGCTGTACCCCTGTGCTAACTTCTCTCTTGCTCTGGGCAGCTGCATCATGAGCTCTTCATGTTCCCTCTGATCTTTGCTCACAGGCTGGAAGGGCTTTTCCGGATCATCCCTGCTCCTCTGGCCTTCCTGAGTTGTGGCTTAAACGTAAGCACCAAGGCTTTATATGCTTATATTTTTGCACTGATGTTTTCCCTTTCAGTAAGATAGGTTGGTTTTTTTTTCCCCTCTTCCTAGAGAGAAAAGCCCACCTCTCTACTGCAAGACACTCATCAAAACCACTTGTATCCCTGTGCTACATCCATTTTGCTAAGCTAGATATGATTTGCTAAGCTAGAAATGTTCTTTGTATAGCTTTCTATTTATTTAGCACGCTGAGTTTGCTGGGCTTATCTACTAGATGTCTTTTTCCACTTGCATCTTGTGAAGTTGAACTGATAAGGCTAATTAACTGACTAAGAAACTGGGTAAAGGAGGACAGTCATGTGTAGCGCGGAAGTAGGCAGTCTCAGCAGGAAGACTAAATATAAATATAAACCTTCAGATAAATATATCTGAAGGTTTACTTGCTTTTTTAATGGTTACAGCTCAGGCAAACCCCTGTAATATGTCTGCACTGGCTTCTTAGCATTAATGCTATTCTTTAAACGGCTTTTTGGTTTATGGCCTTGAAACGTATAACTTCAACCTGCAAAGCAGATAATATACCATATGAAAAAAACATTCTGACATCAAGGAGAATAAAGCTTGTGATGAGAAAACGCACATACAAAGCAAAACTTACTTTCCCTGAATTTCCCATAAACTGGAATGAAAGGAAGAGATGATAAATATCCCACTGTTGAAGAGGCTGTATACTTAAAGTCTTGAAAAGATCATATAGGAAAAACTAGGCTCTTTAAAAGTAGGTTTTTTTCTGCATTTTATGACAGCTCATGTGAGGAGGTAGGTAAAAGCAATTGAGACTTTTTAATAAAATCTGTTTTTGAGGGAAAATAGAGGTTTCGGCTAACCACAGTGGCTGTTTTATGAAAACCTCAGTTTCTTGTTAAGAACAGAAGTATCTTTCAGATGGAAATAATTCATTTTTAAAAGCTACCTGTTCCCATTTTCTTGAGGGTGTAGGTGTCTTCCGTGCTAGAATTTCCTATGAAATGCAACAGCCAAGGATTCCTGTTTCACCTCCAGTTTCACTAGGAGTTGAGGGCCTGTCTCATAAATATAAACATGAAAAGTAGAGTCACCGCAATTAGGGTTTCTCATACCTATGAGCTTTGTGACATGCTATAGCGATATCTCCAATTTGAGATTTTTTTTTTATACTTCCCTGGATATAAATGAGTTTCCCTTGAAACATCTGCACTTTCCTTTTGGAAGGAAAAAGCTCATTTTTCTGTCCCACTTAAGTACGACATATCAAACAGGTTTTGGGAGTGCAGTTTCTTGGAAACCTCTGAACCTACCATCAGGTGATAAGAGTGATGGAAATTAGTAGAATTGGTTGCCTGTTGTTCCATTCTGGCATTGTTTTAACACAGGAAATAATCTGCCATGCCATTTAATTTGCTATCTCACTTCTAGCTATATAGTTTAAAATAGAAATAAATTTAAGTTCAGATGTTGCAATATCTGCTCTGGTCTGTTACTTAGGAGTTCTGTCGTTTAATCAATTTTCCCCTGATTTAGAACCCCCCAAGACTGTTCAAGCTGCTGTTTGAGAGGGCAAACTTTAAATGCCAAGTGGTGAATGCTAAATATAAGACAAAGTGTTTAGACGGGGCACTGGCCTTCTCCACCTTAGCTGGCTTTACAGGTGACGGAGGAGGAAACTGAGGCTGACATTATCTCCTGTGCAACTCTCTGCCTTGTGGACCAGGAGATGCCCTCTAGCTCCTGTGTCCAGTCCCACCCACGTTATTGTAGCTGCCTGTGCTGCTGTGTGGGGCAGTCTGATACAAGCAAGGTCCCGGAAAGCCTTCGGTTGTGCTGAGAAAGCTGAGGAGGAAGCTAGTCATATGTCACATTGCTTCTGACTTGTACTTGATTTTTCTAGATATACTTGCATTTAAATTCACTTCCACACTGAGCTCTCCGGCCCCAAACAATTTTTGTCTTTGCATTGTTTCATAGTAATGGTTTAAGAGCGCAGGTCCATTGTGACTGCTAAATTTGCTTCCTGACTCTATCTACCATAAATCTTAGTCACGCTCTGTTTTTGATATATCCACATTTGCACATGTCACTTCTTAATATATGCTTATATTCTTCAATTAGAAGATAGTAAGGGTTAATTCGGGGAGTGGTGACAAGGTTGTGAACTTGATTGAAATAATCACTTTAAATGGCCATGAAAATTGCGCTTGAGCAGACTCAGAGAATTAAGAAACTTCTAGTAGCTTCAACTGTAAAGCTTCATGTGCAAACATACTTTGTCTAATTCAAAGTTAAATCTTGCATTCAGTAGGGTTATATGATCTGAAGTTTGTAGCAAGAAATAAGAATGTCTAGCCCTGCAATGGCTAAATAACCATGTCTGGCGAGCTGAATCTTTCTGGTCCTTCTTGTAACCGTCCAAAACAGACTTCTGTCGTAGTGAAGTTTAGCATTTGAGAACACTAACAAATCTTTAAGTGAAGTTCACATTGTTTGTAATTGTCCTCATACAATATGTTGTATGTTGGCTCCCAGTTTACATTTATAGGATTAAATTCTCCAGCTGTTACTAAGGTCTTATCTAATAAGACTACTTCTTCAGTCTTAAGCCAAAATCTTAACTTTGCCGAAATGGGTAGCAAATATCTCTCTGCTTTCAGGAAAGCATTGTTTGTGTCAGTTAACTGGAGTAGAAGCTTTCTTGTTTACTACGCTCTCCGTAGGTTACACAATACTATGTTACTGATCCTTTTTTTTTTTTTTAATATTGCTTTAGTAGAAGACTTTGCATGTGTTCATTTTTAATGCCACTGCAGCAATTCAGAAAGAATTAAAGCTGTGGTTTAAAAAAAAAGAAAAACAAACAATAGAGGGTGCTAGAGAGCTGAGAAAACCGTATTACTTCAGCACTCTGCTCAATTTGGAGTTCCCTTGTCTCTTGTCTGAGAAAAGCAAAGCTAAGAACAACCAGTGGACCTCAGTTAACACTTGGTGGGGATGTGGGGGGGGACTTTTTCCTCCTGTTTTGTGAAGAGCACTTTTGGGCAGTCTGTCAGTGACTAAATGTTAGATTGGAATTACTTAAACTTTGTCTGCTATGGAGGAAATACTGTTTCTAGAGCAAGAGAATGGCCTGGGATAAATCATTTAGGCGCAGATCCTCAGAGATGCTGAATTCACTTGAGATTGGGTAGCTAAATAGCTTAAAGGATCTGGACTTAAGCCTTTTAGCACTTTATCAGGGAAATGAGAGTCTTTGCATGGCCCAGCTGGGTGGAATTTGTGGAAAATAAATGCATGAAAGATGCTGGTGCATTTGATTTCTCTGCTAGATGCCTAAAATCTGAATTCTAGCCTTCACTTTATATGTATTTACCTAGGGACTTTTTTTTTTTTAAAGTGTGCATGTCTCACTGAGTAGTCGAGGAAGCAAGCGCGCATATGTGTGCAGCCTGGTGCCATAAATGTTTGAGTCTTCTTTCCCTAGGTGGGAGGATAGATGTGTTCACCTCAGAGTTAAATAGTACAGGTTATGTCTCAAAGCTTGTGATGTATTGTGATGATAGATAGGAAACACAGCTAGCATCGGGTGAGCTGTCCCTTGATTGTAGTTCAGTACAGGAATGCAGGAATTCCCTGCTCTTGATACCAAATAGTTTAAGTTCTTAATTTTCTTACATCTACCAGATCTAAAGTCAGTCCCCTGTGAGCTTCTGTGCCATATGGTCATATCATATACCTATGGAGGATGCCCAGCTGGAGCTCCAAGCAAGCCATGTATCCTGCTATGCGAGGATTAGATAGACTGCCAGAAGTGGAAACTGTGGGACACTAAATGTGATCAATCAAATGTCATTAGTCTTTTTAACAAATGAAAGCCAACGGGAAGAATTGTCTTACCTTATATACAAAAGTTAAATCGCGCTCGGATCTAAAGCATTTTAAGTGATGTCCAGTCATATGCTGGTATTCATTTCAGTCTCAGCAAAATCTGGAAACAGCTTTGTCTGATCTTTGTTCTGCTCAAAAGAACCTGGCAATGTTTGTAGTTGCTACAAAAATCTCTCTTCTTTACAGAAATTATTTTCAATTTTGTGCAATAATATGAAAGAACGTCTGTGCAGGCCTGAGACTTTTGAGAGGCTCAGAAATATTTGTTAGTTTGTAGTGGCTAGCTCTCAGCTGCTATAAATCAGCTTTAGTTTGTCTGAAATCTTTAGAGTTACAAAAGTTTATCCTAGTTGAAAGATCTGACTCTGTAAAGTTTTGAGACATTGAGAAGAAGGAAGTGGTCTGCCCAGTGGTACGGGAGCTCTGTTTATAGTTCTTGTTTGTGACATTCCTTTTGGGAGCTGAAAACAAATCCAGATTCCAGTCATGACATTTGAATTTCCAGCAGGCGCACCAGTTTGTGATGAAGACACAAACATCAGCATGCCATTGGCATGGGTTTTTGTTTTTGTTTGGGGTTTCTGGCTTGGCTTCTACCCAGGCAATTGTAGTTATTTAATCTGAAGTGTCCGTGAGCCTGCGGGCTTCAGCACAAGTCCAAACATTAACAGGATGGAGGGCATCATGGTTCTCCTATAGCAAAATTAATCCTAGTGGCTGCTTTAGAAGAGAGAAAGAAGTCGCAGAACACCTACATCTGCCGCGGGAACTGCCAGCCTAGGCCAGTGTGCTGAATGAGATAAAGCAGACTCCAGATTATCAAAGGCTTTTCTGGCGCTCTGAGGTGATGGAGCCAGAGCTTCCATCCAGGGGCTGGGAATTTAAGTGAAGTGTTTGACTTCAGGATGTGGTACTGCTCCGCACAAAGCCTGTCTCCCCAGAGGCATTTCAGAGAGAAAGATTCAAGAGGGCATTTGAGATGGGAGCAATGCATTCAATAGAAATTGAATTAGGGAGTAGGAGAGATGTGGAGCACGCGAGACAAGTTTTTTGCTTCATTCTAGACTTAAGAAGCTTTTTTTATTTTGTTGGTTTTGGGAGGCAGTCCTCGTTGGGGAATTTTGAATGTTTACCTCTAAAGAAGTAGAAATAATGAAGGTCATTACAGCTCAATAAAACTCCAGCACGAACTCATTCTGACTCCAAATGTTTCCAGAAATAATTTTCAGAATTTTATCTTTTGGGCCTGTTTCATATAGTGCAGGCATTTGAGCTCAAGCCCCTCCAGGAAGGGGTGGTAGCGTTGTCCAGAAACTTGGCTACAGCTTCAAGTGCTCAAGTCAGCCAGAGGGTACGATAGCAGTTAAGTGTCCTGGATCTGTAAATGATGCCATTAAAGGCAATTTCTGTCTTGTTTTTGGAGTCTCAGAGAGCAAGAGTCATTACAGTGACCCTTTCCTGTCTGCCTTCAAGCCTCTCTGTCTCTGGGAGACGAACTTAGGGTTTTGACCTCACTCCATATGTATCAAATCAGAGTGCCTTCAGGATGGTTTCTGTGAGTGAGCTTTCTTTCTGAGTCTTTGAACATACCCCCTTGATCGGCAAGTTTACGATCCGACTCTTTAGGGATAAAGATTCAGCTGGTGAAAATCAGTGAGTTTCCATGAGAGAAATTGCGTTTTGCAATCAGATGGGCCCTTCAATACTGCAGCAGTGGAAGAAATAGTGGGGCCTCTGAGAGGGGTCTCTGCAGTGGAATGAGTGATTAACTCCCTCACGTACGGTATATGTTGTTACAGTGATGTGTTGCCAATATTTTAATAAGGGATGACCACAGGAATTTCCTCCTTTATTCTGTGATAGGCTCTGAGTTGCAGGGGAGGTATGTGTTTGCAGAGAAGAGAAAGGAGGCTGCTGAGACTATTCAGTTGGTTTTTTCCTCTACACAAAATCATTTCTTGCAACTGGACTATTTGACAAGTGAACTTCTGTTTGGTTAGATTGCTCTGGTGGCATGGAAATCCCATCCCACGCAGACTGGGCACCTTGCCTCATCACCGTTGTGGGCTTGAAGCAAAGAGAGGCGATCCTTCCCCACGGGTTTGCTATACGCCAGCTCAAACACCTGTACAATGGATACATGGGCAACTTGAATCTGTAAGGTGTTGACCCCACGCTGTCGTCTAACTCGGCTCAAGCACGTGCATAGGAAACCGACTGATTTTAATGACGCCGAAGAAACACTGCAGGTTAAGGATGAGTTTAATTGCTGGACTGAATGTTTGGCTGAATCGGGTCCTAAAGTACTTCAGCATGAAAGTTCAATATTATCTTTACATGATTTTCCTCATTTCTGAAGTGTAGAACAGTGCAGGTATGTTCAGTGTTTTGAAGCGCAGACATCCAAACTTGACTGAAGGAATATAACAAGATACCAATCTCATTATTATAAAGAGAAGTAGTTTTTAGAAGAATAGTGAAAATATCAGAAAAAGTGTTTAATTTACTAAGGTGCAGGAGGGTTGTTGCAATAATCCTAAAGGAGCAAGTCCTGTAGATCTGCAAAGAAATCTGCTCTGTTGGTGTCCTTCACTGGTTTTATGCCAACACGTCTATGTTTATACTGTAAGCTCCACCAAAAAACATTGTGCCTTCTGAACATCTGGAAAACATCCTATACTTCGTTAGTGCTGTGATAGTGATCCTGTCAGTAAAATGGTGGGGGTGATTATTCACAACTTTTCTCATTGTTAAGTTAAATCACAGATCTCTGTCATGGAGTGAGTTAAAATGAGGGGATGCATTTCCTCTTCCCACTGCTAATAGTTGTCACATTTATTATACAGAAATAACAAGAATCCTTTCAGGGAAGATTAGTGGGACTGGACCTTGACAGTGTAACTAGATGGTCTTTTAACCTTTTCTTAGACAGAGGATGGAAGGAAGAAGCTGTCAGAACCTGAGAGAAAATTAATTTTCTGTTATGGTAACTGGGTTATGCTAGCAAGACCAGGCCAGCAGAAGAACTGCTTAAACTTGAATCACTCGTGCCATCTAAGCTAGGAAAGTCTGGAGATAAGCTACGCTTCTAGGAGAAACATTAATGGTGTGATTTGGTGCTGTCCTATTGTATTCATTGCAGTTGGCTTACACCCACCAAAGGGTTTGGCTTCTGATGAACTGTCCTTACCCTTGGGAGAAACTCCCAGTTTCTTTATCGGATATCCATTTTGGCACAGCTCGCAGTAGCAGCATAGCGAACAGCGAGAAAAGAATCTCAGTGGAAACTAGCAATAAGTTTTACCTACTTTTATGACCTGGTATCTCCTTCTCTTTAGCACCCTCTCTCCCCTGCTTCCACCTGGTTTCTGGAAACTAAAAAACCTGTTATCTAACTGCTCTATCCCCTGGCATCCCCCAGACCACTGCAGAAGGGCAGGGGCGCTGCATCCTGTAATTCTCCGCTGTCCTTCTCTGACCCAAGACTGAACTCTGTTTAGTGTGTTCATCAGTGTTTTACCAAATCAATTCTGACACTAAAAAGAGCGTGCTTGGTGCCATATTGTCACTGGATATGTTAGGAATCAAATCCTGGTGGGGGAAACTAGAGAGCATTTTTCTCTTGTCGGTGGGCATTTCTCAGTGAGCGAGCTGTGCAGTTCCACATCAGCCCCATCCTTTAAACTGACAAATACTCAGGAGAGAGAAAAGTATTCTATGACAAATGCCAGTAACACACAATTTTAATCAATGTATTTTCTCTCATTTAAAAAAACATTCATACACTTGTATGCATCAAAGATAGCACCACTTAAATACGGGCAGTTTTTATATGGAGCACTTCGTATGCATGTTGTGCGTAGGGCATGTGGGATAAAATACAGCGTACCACAAAATATCATGGGCGTTTACAGTGTGAGTTTCAAATAGACACAGCGTTGACCTACTTCTGCTTCTACAGAAGTCAGCGTTCAGCTTTTCCTTAGCTCTCCAGGGCAGGTCACCAGCAGTGAGTGCTTTGGGAAGTCTCAGCCTTACTGCCTCCAGGAGGCAGGCAGAACCTTAATTTTTAAAGGCTCATGTGAAAGGCTTCTGTGCACCTCGGCCAACGCATGGGCTTTAGCATGACAAAGAATCTTGATTCCACTCTGTGATCTGAAGCAGTCTTGCTTAGTGATTGGCTCTTCTCCCTCTGGTATACAGTGCTGGAGAATAGTGACTTTTTAAGTAAAAAATGGTATTTTTTACTTTTGAAACATTACAGCAAATTGTTATGCAGCGGTTTGTAACATGGCTTCTTTCCAAGATATTTCAACTTCTGTACAAGAATGTGTTTCACATTAAAGCATAATTTGAATAAAAGGAGACATGAACTTGGCTTTCTATGTGTCAAAGAAGTACTAACTTTTCAAAACAGGCATATATTTGACTTACAAGAGTGCCAACACGACCCATTAGGCTACCTATGTATAATGAATGGCAATCCTCATTCCAGAGTATTGACATCTTAGAAAGAGACGAAAGCGGGATACTAATACTGTTCTCCATTTACAGGTGGCTGTCTGAGAGAGGGATGAACTGAATAGTTTACCCAGCTTTGCATATTAGGTTTGTGGGAGGGCTGCAAATCTGAATCTCAAGTTGGACAGGTTACCTTTTTAAAAGGTAAATGGTAAATCAGTCCTGGCTGTCTAGTTAATGGATTAACTGTTTTTCTGTGTTTCATGAGTTTGATCCAGTAGGCAAAATATGCTTCTAATCGGTATTTCTTTTTCAGACAGCTGGACTGCTCAGCTCTACTGCATGAATGGGAAAAAAGTGCTTGGCTCTTCAGAGTAAGTGAGAGTTTGTCTGCGAGACTTCTCGTCTTACTAATTGACAAAACGGAGAGATGAAATCTGATTTATAGTTTTGGAAGAATGAGGTAAGACAGAGCGTTTCTTTGGTACCAGCCTTTCCTTTTCTATGCCACGTTTTTACCATTAACATTTTTGCTAACTGGAGGAGACAGATCAATCAAGAAAGCACTCATCTCTTCTCTAGAACTGCCTGTACTGTTTCAAGTGCCTGAGTGCAGCCGCAAATAAATAATTGAGGTTAAAAAAAAATGCAATACAATTTTTCCCTCTTATCCTTAGATGGGCAAAATAGTCCTGTATCAAAGTCTGATCCTTATGGGCCCTACAGCTGCTAAGCATAGCAGCTGTACCTGTTTGATAAGGACAGCAAAGACACCCACGGAGGATGTTCACACAATCGCAACTATCTGAAAAAAGTTTCCTCAGTTGGAAGTCCCTGTCCCTCAGGTTCTTGATAAGCCCAGTGGGAAGTGCAGAGGTTTAGCTTAAACCATCACGGAAGGGAGTTGTTTGAAATCTAAAGGTTTCTCTGCTAGAATCTTGCTAGAGTAGCAACTTTCCCCCATCTCTTAGGAGTGAAGCCTGTTTGGTATGAATGAAGTTCAAGAGTTGGATAAGAAGAACGTAAGTGCAATAGATACTGCAGCTTACCCTGTATGGTCTTCTCACTCACCACCTACCATTTTGCTATGGATGCCTGAAATGTTAGCTCTCAGAGAACGTACTTTGTTATCACTTACAATGTCAGTTTTACCATATCAGTTCTTTCCGTAGTTAATCTGTCATGGTTTCAGGGACTAGATTTATTTTTACTTTTGGTCTTTCTTAGATTTCTCTGATGTCTCTGCTCCCTTAAAAGCTTTAATGATAGCTTTTGTTTATTGTCTTTTCATTTATAGGGGCTAATCTGTTTTTAATGTCTTAATCTGAGCAAAGTGATGCACTTTGCGTAGTATGTTAAATGTTCAGTTGTCTGGTGATAGGAGGGAGAGGAGGCGTAACTAAGCTGGCTATCTAGGGAAAGCATTTTGTGAACTAAAAACTGTACTATCTGCAGGCATCCTTAGTATAGCATACCTCCAACACACTAAGCAACACTTAAGAAATGGGATATCTTAAGTATGCTGGGCAAATACTGAGGGAGTTGACTATAGTCATCTCAAATCCCTTAGGTTTGTGGGCTTCATTTTATACTCAGATTTTACAGCTTATGGATTCTCCTGGTGTGTAATATCTCTCAGGAGGAAACAGGTAATTCACAGCATCAAGCTCCTAATAGTAAACGCTATTTTTGTTTTTGTGTTGAAATACAGAGATTGTAACAATTAAGTTAACTTTAGGACTTGGGGCTTTCTGGTGTTTTGCTTTGTTGGTGGTTTTTAGCACTCCAAAGTTTGACCTACTTTTTGCTATCATGCATTTTAGGTTTATCATTTGTTTTGCTATGGATATTATTAATTGATTTAAAAATTAGTTTTTGCATATTGTCAGCGCCAGTTTCATCAAGGTAAAAATGTGCCAGGTGAAACCCTTGACAACTAATACTTTGGTAGTTATGTAGATTATCTCACTCGATTGTTTTTATGCCTAGCTTTATCTCTTTTGTTCAGTTTGAGTGTGCAACTTAATTAGATGGTGTGTTTACAAAAAACTCGGATAATATGTGAATGCGTCATTTTATGTTACAACCCTCTCGTTATGTGGGTGTGTACTTGAGAATGAGATCCCTAAACTGTAAGAGATGCTTGCTAGAGAACCAAAAATTGAAAGCTATGCAAATGTATCTTTTAATCATAAGAGCAACCCTAATTTCAACTGTATCCTGAAAGATCTCCCTTTTAAAAAAATAAAAAAGGGGCGGGGGGGGCAGAAGGAGCATGGAGGAAGTGTAGAATGGGTTTTGATTTTTTTGAGGAATATGTCGTTGTGTTGATTTCCTGTGTCAGTAGTAGGTATTTTATAGACTTAAGTATCTATTGAGGAAGTATAGAAACATGAACATTTAAATTAATGTATAAAGTAGAGCTTGGCAGTTTAAAAATAGCCATCCAGAATTTTCCATCAAAAATACTTTTTGATGAAAGATTAGATTTTTAATTTATATTTTTTTCACGATAAACTTGTACGTCTGTTTCTAAAAAGTTTAAATCATGTGACCTGTGCTTTGACTGCCTCTGATCTTGTTGGGCTTTATCGGCCAGGTTGTCCATGTAGACTTCCTTTCGCACTGCAACACCCCTTCTTACCAGGAAGGGAAGCTGCAATGTGTTGTGGTTGTTTTGATATATCAAGAAGCCTAAAGCAAGTGGGAGGGAAACAGGGCAAGTACTGAGTCTGTGCTGCCCTCCTATAAGTCCCTGCAGCCATTGTAGATCTGTATAGAATATCAGAACTGTAATATTTTTGCTTTAAATCCTTCATGTGAAGGTTGACGTTCTTGTCAGGGAAAGAAATGAGTTGTCTGGCCTGTTCTGGTCAAAACTGTATTTCCAGCAGTTTTAATCTAGTTATTAGAACATACAGAAACTCATAACAAACTAAAATAAAATTCTGTGTTCTCTCCCCCTGGAAGCCGGCACAGAGTTATTGAATTTCTCTTGTTAATCTGATTTGTAGCAAACCCAGAAGGAGCATGTCTGGGTTGGACTTTGTGGTCACCCAGGGAGCTGGAATATTGCTGGGGCTGCTCAGTGAGTATCTTGCCGGCAGCAGAACTTGAGGCATCAGGGATGCTCCTGCAAACCGCTGCTGTAGCAAACACTGAGAGTGACTTCTGCTCTTGAGCCTGACAGTTTGACCTGTTCATTTTTAATCAAGATTCAATTGCCTTTTATAAAGACTGGATGGAACTGTAGTGTGTCTAAAACCCCAGGAGTCTCCCTGCAATATTCCCTAACTGTCTGTAAGCTTCTTAAGTCATCTGCCCTGTCTTCCCAGAAAATGGAAGTGTTCATCTTGGACTTATGTGAAGTAGCTAAGTCAATAGAAAAACTCTCACAGATGCTCCAGTACCTATAAAACCTCTGAAATAACTGTCTTTTACAGAGTCCATTTTTTCACTCCAGCCAGTCTCATTCAAATCAGTAGATGGATTTTTCAACCCTTCTCACTGGCACTTCACATCTGCCTTTAATTTTCATTCTGGAAAGCAGAAGTCCATTCTAGTTTTGTTAATGAGAAATTCCTTTCTCTGTTTACTGGGGCCTGCTTGTTTCTTTGAAGGTTGATGTTCCTGTGCAATTTTGAACTGTGTGACTGCATAGCCCAGTGCCTTCAGACAGTGCTGTGTTTTTTCCCAGGAAGTGATGTGTCCTTCCAACAGATTTCTTTGCAGCTTGCTAATGTGTAACTGATATGTTTTGGTCTGGAATGTGTTATGCTATTTTTAAAACTAAATTTCATGAAAAACACTAGGTAAAAATATAAGCTTAAACCTTTCTCTGATTTCCAGTCTGGTTTTACTTGTTTATGTATTTAATTACAGTGCTACTGAAGCTTTTTTTTTTTTTTTTTTTTTTTTTTTTTTTGGTTAAAGACGGACTCTAAAAATGTGAGTCTGCTAAGAGCTGCAAGTGCCAATCTCTATTAATTGGCAGTTGATGACTGAAGCGTAGGCCAAGGGCAACCCCACTCAGAACTCAGGTGTCTCTATAAGTGCTTAAATGAATCACACAAAACCTTAGAAATAATCAGGGAAATCAGAGTCTCTGCTTGGTTGAAGATGTTGTTCTTTGCTCATCATTACCAAGAAAAGATCAACTGATAGAGATTTAGTGCTCGTTAATATAAATAATTCTTGATGGCAGAAATTCATCATTCCAACAGTCATTGTTAATCATAAAATGCAAAGCCAGAGTATCCACTAGAATAACCAAAGGGAGTTAAAATGGAAGAGAAGTAGTCTAATAGTATTTAAAATACCTCATACCTAAAATATTCCTATTTACACCTTCTTCTTTCTCTTCAAGTTATGCAGCACTAATGCAAGTGGCATTTCAGATGTGATGTCCATGCTAGGATAGTCCTAAGTGAAGAAAGTGAGGGGCAGTGGTCACATCCTGACATGTAGTTGCCTCTGCCTGTGGCATTTTAGCATGAAGTCAGTGTTCACCAAAGAAATGTCAGCTGCTCCAGGTATGTCTGTGGCAGTTCAAGCCATTAAATATAGAACAATACTGAAATACTTAGTTGGCTCACAACTAATATCAGAAAGATTATCCAATACGGTAGTCGTTACAGTTTCCTGCATAACTTAATTACATTATTCATCAACTCTGCCATCAGGAGAAGATCTCTCAAGGCCCAGGTGGAGGTGGGGCATAAGTACAACTAGTGCCAGTGAAATCAACAGGACTTGGCATTGCTTCTGTATGCTTTGCAATCTGGACCCAATTTTAAGCCTTGCATAATATTTATGTGTCAGAAGAGTTAACAAGAATGTTTTAGGGATTCTGTAGAAGTGTAGTTGAGCTGGAGTTTTACTTACTAAGTATTTCATTAGTCTTCCCACAGTTTAAAGTAACTAAGGGGATGGAGTTTCAAATTAAAACAGGAGAAGAACTTTCAGATGGAAACTTAAAAACATTTGAACCTGTAAGTTGTTTGTGTTCTCGTAAGTCATTACTGGTTCGAATTTGCATATTTCAGCAGACACAGGGAAACTCATATGGCAAATTGTATATACAATCATATACTTAATTTGGGGTGAACCACTCCCCTTTGAAATCAATGGAAAAATGTAGTAAGGTAAAAATGAAGTCCTTTTTAGATGGATGCACGTTTTCAAATGACTTCAAAATTATTTCTAAACATGCTAAACTGTTTTACAAAATCTTGACTTCAGCCAGAGTAACACTTAACATCTCCAAGCACATGCTTGCAAGGACTCATAAATGAAAGATTTTAGAAGGATACTTTGGAAAATGTGACTGTGCAAGGCCCATTTATGAAGGAAAATCTGGAAGAATAAAAAGTTTGAAAGACTTCAAAGCATGAGTCACTCACAATTCAGTACTCATTTGCAGGTGTAGCAACGTTGTGTGTTGCAGTGCTTGAAGTGTTTCAGGTAACACACAACATCTTTGAACAAGGATCCACAGTAGAAAAAACATAACCTACTCAGAGCCCTATGCTTCACGACATAAGCTGATAAAACAGCCTGGGTCCTATGCAGGTCCCCTTTCATTCTAGCTTATTACATGTTTGAGTCATGAAGCTTATGTGTCTGATATGGAAGGCCAGTGTAAGACGCAGCTATTACTCCAAATGCACTTAAGCTAAATAGTCTCTTGAATTTGGCAGCTCTTATTGGCACTTAAAATTATTTACAGTTTTTAGTAGTTTCCTTAGTGCTTAATCAGATACTCACTTCTCTGTGATGCCATTTAAATAGATCAGCTGTAGACCACTGATTAAAAAGTGCTTCCTTTTTGTGTGGGGGAATGGGGTGTGTGGCTTTTTGTTGGGGGCGGGGGAAGGGGTCTGCCACGTCTTTGCCTGTGAAGTAGCTTATTGAGTTCAGCTGTACAGTCACTGTCATTGCTAATAGCAGAGTGGCTCTTTGGGCATTTCAAATCTAACACAGCTCAAGGTGGGTCTTGTCTTCGACTCAAAACTTCCCAGCTTTGCATCAGCTGCAGAGGTTGCTCGCTAGGAGCTTGCAACAGTGTTTGCCTTCAGGCTGGTATGCACCACTCAGGGTCTTTGCACATCAGACCGTAACATCCCACTTCACCAATAGGGGATTTCAAGGGGAGCTTTCTCATGGAGCCAGCACAACCAACCCTCAGCGTATATCATCACTAGGACACCGGCAAAGGCAGGCTGCTCAGACAGTCCCAGACTGCTGTTACTCAGTCTTCAGAGTCCAGAAATGCAGTGCCAAACATCAGAGATGACCTGTCTACCCATATGCTCCAATGCTTGAAAACTGATTAGTGACCAGCAGCTCAAAAATGTAATTCAAGTGTCAGGTTATAGACTTTAGACACTACCTGTGGAAAGCAAAGGGAAAGGTAAACAAAATGAAAATTTCACAGGGAACAGAAACCTGAATTTAAAAATTAGTTTAGCATACTCAAATTATAAGCAAGTTTCACCAAATGAGTTGGGACATCTTGAAGCCTTTGAGGCAGTGATGGTGATTGCATAGCTAGTATTTGTAATAGTGGGAGTGGGAGATATTTTGATAGACCTTTAGAATGGGAAATGATTTTACCAAAAGATTCATGGTGACTTTATTATTAAATTTAGAGGAGAACTTCTGCTGAGGTTAGCATGCTCCTCCAATTTCACTAGAATGTGCTTATTTATCTCTTTGGGAGATCCAGGCTTTAGAGTCCTTTAGCAACGTTCTGTTGACCGCAGAGCTCTATTTTCATTTTATACCTTCATTTGAAAAGACAAGTGGTGGTTTATACATTTCTTTTTGTGATGTGAACAGTTTCCTCACATATCTGCACTATGAAACAATGTTTGTACCTCATAACTGTGCCTGAATGTCCCCAGGCAGTAAAAACCATGTGCTGTATCTTTCTTCTCTGTACCACGCTTTCAATCTGCTGGACAAATGAAAGTTTAAACCAAATAATAATCTCACTTTTGACAAGACTACCTTTCATGATATTTTATATGATGAATAAAACTTTCAACTTTTATTATTGCTATATGTTTTTTTTTATTCTCAAGAAAACTGCCCTTTGGGCTAGACATCCAGTGTACCGTTGTAATGGAAGGAGTAAGGGCTTACTGTATTACTTGTGTCTGAACTTGAATTTGATCCTATTCCCATTTAAATCGGTAACAGAACTCCCACTGACATCTGTGAGAGCAGTTCAGGTTTTTTTTGACAGCTGGTTGCTATCCTATAAACTATATCATATCATACTTAGTTTTAAAATATTTTTTCCTTCTGTGTAATTATGAACATGCCAATAACTTATTTTGTAAGCCTTGTCCTTCATATTGGTTTCCTCTTTCAGAAATTTTTTGCCTCAGTGCAACTCTTAAGCTGACTTATCAACCATTGTTACTATGAAATCAAAATATTTATAATCATGTTTTGAGAAAATGTTCCTACTTCAGAGAGAGAAATGCTACTTTTCACAGTTATCCACCCAGCATTTTTATGCTCAAGAGTGAAAGGGAGCATATGGGAATCTGATCCTGTGTAGGCTGCTGGTGATTTTCCACTGAATTATTCCTACCAATTTCAGGAGAGACAGCTAAGAAACACGTGACAAACTGCTCCTTTGGCATAAGGATCCTATTAATCCCTATGCCATAAAGTGTGTTAATTTTCCCATGTCCTGCCCGTTTTTGCAGTTCTGAGTGGAAAGAAAGCAACCATTGTTGATGTATGAGTGTGGTTCCTGTTTGGTTCCAGGACTGTATTATATGGTTACCTGTCTTGTGTGACTCTCTCACTTGCATTTCCACTGCCCATGGACATCAGAATATCGTAAGTGAAAGCAGTGTTATCAGCAGGTTTGGTTCCTGTTTGTTGCCAGTGTTTCTAACATGACAGATGTTTCTGGTCATAGTTGAAATATCTTTGTGCATCGAAAGCAACAGTGTTGGTGCAGCTTTTGCCAGGCATAGATGTCCTGGGCTGATGCAGGGAGGAGAGGCCGCTGCTGCTGGTGGCGCACCTTGTGCTTCCCAGGAGGTACTGTCATGTTCTAGCTGGGCCACCCTGTCTGCTCCCATCCCAGCTCCATGTGTCCTCACTTGGCCGTGGCTGTCCTTGCCCACCCAGTGGCCGTGCTTTAGACTTGAACGGAATCCAGGAGTCAGATTCCTACGCAAACGTGTGCCTTGCTCATTTTTGCACTTACGTGTTGTTAGAGATAATCCAACTTTCTAATAAGCAGGCCTTCCTTTGGTGTGGGGTACAGTGCTCTTCATGAAGTATTGTAGTGTTTCTTGTAGTATCTTGGTCCTGTGCTTTGTTGTTATCCTCTTACTGCAAATGTCTGGTCTGGATTATATGCCTGTTTCCTCACGATGCAACTTTTTCTTCAAATTTGGATGATTCTAGCTTTTTTTTCTCTCTTTTTTTGAAAAAGGTGTTTTCATATATATCATCAAACTATATTTCTATCTTTTACCTAGTTGTTTATAGGACGTGTTTGGAGCCTTTTTCCAGGATGAAGGGGACTTTGCGAGTGGTTGTGACTGGATTGTTACGTTGGCATAAGAACTGGAGTTGGACTGAAGATGGAGCCCTTGAAAACTCTTTTGAAAGCATTTGGCATACACACTTGGCTGCAGAACTCTTCACGCAACTGGAGATGCCTGTGTGCTATGTCAGCACTGTCTCCTCTACGCTTCTCAGGTGGATGACATCTGCCTTTCCGCCCTGTCTGTACACCCAAGCTCTAGCCCTTTGTGAGGAGCTGGGGATCTGTAGCAGTTTAAATGAACAATTTGACTGTCAAACCATGTCTGCTTCTTGGTCAGAAGCAAAATTCCTGTATTAGCTTTGATTGTACAAACTTAATGTACCATTTGCCTGACAGAAATAGAGAGATAGGAACCCCGATAAGTGATTTTAAATATGTTTTGTGTATTCAAAGGCATTGGAACTTCTTCAAATGTATTAGATAACAAGAAGGTCCTGGTATTCCCACCCCAGTGGGAATTCACAGGGTGGGTATTCTGGTGGGTATTCCCACCAGATTTCAGGGACAAGATGAGACGCTGCACTCAGTTGCATAAAACAAGAAGTCAGGGATTGTTTCTGCACTACTCTTGAAATACGCATGCTTCTTAACCAGGGAAGTGTATAGTACTAATAAAAGTCATCAGAAAGCCAGTCTTCTCTCAGTCTTAGTTTAGCTCTATCTTAAGGTATTGATAGCAAGTTATTTTTAAAGTCTGAATGCTTTGCCTTCAAGTCATACCAGAAGTTTTCACATAGTTGATTGAGTAAAGATCAGTTGAAGTGATGACATGCAAATGAGCAATTTCATCAGACTTTCCCCTATAATAGGATCTAGATATCATCCTATAACTATTAATTATCTTTGTGGTAAGAATGGCAGTTCAGCTGAACGGGCTGTGGTAAGTATGCCTATCTCTTGGCTAAATCTGATTCCTGAACCTATCATGAGTGGTGATGATATCATATCCTAAATTGACTGAAAGACTTTAACTGTCATTCACTAGTAAAGTGGTATGGATTAGAGCCATTTGAACAGGGAACAAACGTTTAACATTCCACAGACAACTGGATGGCCCTGGGGTTTAGTGTTTTTTTTTTATTTATTTATTTACTTCCTGCTTCCACTATTTAAATTATTTTGCGCTTCTTGTCAAGAGAAACAATACAAACATACTTAGTGAAATTAACTATACATTAAAAAAGCATCAGCCTGAATGACATGACATAAATCAACAAATGCAGTAATATTGGCCTCAAGAGGCCTGTGTTTTATTTCAGTTTCTGTTCTTAAATAAAGTGCTGTTGTCTGCACTGTGCTGATTTTATTTTCTTTGGTGACTAACCTAATCTTGTTTATGTTACTGTCCTCTTATATTACACTACATACGTCTGAATTTTCAGCCTTTTCCAGGCTGAACAAGTGGTTTAAAAATCCTTGTGCATATGTGCAATCTAGGAAATATTGATATTTTAAGTTTTAAAGTAACAAACCTGAGAAATTTACTTAAATATATGCTGTAGCAGCAGAAAGTTGTTAAATACAGTCAGTCACTCTTAGAAACTGGAGTCTTGAAAGATAATCCGTGGAGACATGTTTTCCTAGTAGTAATTATCTTGCACAGTAGTATGTTTCAGTTTCTCCTGTTAAGGCTTACAGGAATAGGCGTACCGGATTCTTACATCAAGGTTTGTTTCTGGGAAGGAGGAGAGGGATAATTTCAAAGGCATTGGAATTTTTTTGTAATGATCTAAGAACGCCTCAGCTAAATACAGTCAATGACTTGATGAAAAAGTTAATGAAGAAAATAATGAAAATGAGTTATTGCTAACTAGAAGACTAAGCCTAGGACATGGTGCTAGGACAACTCGATTATGCCCCACCTTTCTCTCATGACCTTAGATAAATTTCTTAGAGAGCTGAAGGAACCTGAGATCACTTCTAGACCTTGACTTAATCTTGCTGGATTTTCTGAGTTTATCTTGAGATCCTGAAAAGCCCTGCCTTGTCTCACAGCCCCAGATCTTGGCACCCTGCGAGCATGGCCAGAGGGTGCGGTAATGGCTCTCTAAGGCATTTATTACTGGTGTATTGACAAAGGGGTTTCTCAGTAACCTGGTGGTATCAGAGTTGAGATTTCGATCTCTTGGGTCAGGAGGCATTGATGTTGTTGTGGAATAAGCTTGCTCAGCTGCTAGAAGAACTGATCAGAGAGGTCTCTTGAGGTAAGCGGTAGTTGCATTATTTCTGTAGATAAAAGGGAGCAAGCACAGGAGCTTTCCTGATCTGCTGAGCAGAATGAAGAATAAGAAAGCTGCAGCAGAGCTGTCTCTCTGCTTCTTTCCCTCCTCCATTGATTGAAAAAATAAAGTGCGGCACGGGCAAACTTGCTCAGTTGGACTAACAAGAGCTGCATGCCAGCTTCTCCTTTCCTTCACATCAGGTCAACCTTGCATAAACTAGCTCCTGCGCTCCTGTCTGCCTTTCAAGAAGGCTGGATGGCCAGTTGCGTTAGCATGGCGTGTTTGCTTGTGGTATCATGAGTGTTTTTCAGCATTAAGGAGACTAAAATGAGACTTGATTGTATTTGAAAACAAATTACCACAGCCAAACACCTCTTCCATTATTCCTCCCACGCAGGCACAAGCAGAGTACTCTGTTCCTCCTCCAACAGCTGCCTCACTTAACAGAAAATTTACAATGACTTTTCACCATAATTAACCATTATTAGTCTTGCAACCAACAATTTAGAATTACAAGCTTCTCCCAGACTTGTAATATGTAGATGAGCATTGTGCTCTGTCGTAATTATGAGAAGCAAGGAAACGGGCTGAGCTAAATTATTGAATAAAGGGAGCACACAGAAATGCCAGGGGAAAAGCAGAATCCTGTTCTCTTGGTGGGCTCTGCTGCTTATGGGAGCTATTATTCCCAGCAGCTTTTTCTTTTCCAAACTGAAAAGCATTTCTTTCTTTAAAAAAAGGCTTTTCATTTTATGCTGTCATGTAAAATACTCAATTACACTTTTATCTGAAGACAGACGTCTGACCTTCATTGGCCTTGCTTCCTTGTTTTCCTTGCTTGCTTTCTTCTTGTGAAAATATTTTCATGATTCATTTAAATGCGTTCATTTATTTAGGGGGAAAAATCACATTTCAGTTTATAGACATAAATGCTTTTTCATTTTCCTTAAGCCCTGTGAATCGACATGAAAAATAAACAGGAAGAAGACAAGATCTCATGACAACTCAGGAGCTGAAAAGGAGTTGTAATTCAGATCTGGAGGTTTTCGGTGAGCGGCATATCTATTAGCCCACTGCCTCTTGAGATAGCTATAGGCCAACGCAGAAGCCTAGCTCCGGAGTCCCTCAGAGTATCTGTGCTAAGACCCACAATGAATTTAAAGGGTGGTTCAATCTTCATTACTTTTCTTTAAAGATCCTTGCTGGGAATTTGACAGTAATGAGAAGTATTTTTCTCTCAGGCTGATAACAGCCAGAGAAACTTTCAGGAGGCAAATGCCATCACCAGTTAAGATCACTAACTACTCGGTTGTCTTGAGTACCTGAGTGGAGGCTCAACAGACAGCTGTGTGGAAATGTGGGACCGTGGTGGAAATTTATCTGCAGCAGCGACTCATGGAGTAGTCGAATCATCACCGTAATTCACCATAACTTCTGGTTGCCTTCCAATTTTTAATCTTTGCTGGGTGGTTTTGATTAGCAGTTATTAAATTCACTCTCTCTTTGAAGCTGTTTTCCACCTCCAGCCCGTCTCATTCAAGGCAGTCTGGCTTAGTTGTATTGCCCAACCTGGCCCCCTGCAACGTCGCCTGCCCAGCAGCTTGGGATCTGGAGCCCTGGTTTTGTCCTGTCCTTGCAGCACCAGGACATGAGGATGCTGCTGCTCCGGGTGTTGGTGCGTTGTACAGCTCCTTTCTCCACCCCACTGACTGCTTCAAGCGGCACCGGGGACCCTTAAAAATGGCCATAGCTCAGCCAGGGGGTAACTGTTGGAAGCTGCTTTCCGAAGCTCATTTTTGGGTCCAGCTGAAGGCTGCAGACTGTTCCTTCCTAGGGTAAGTCACCCAGAAATTTATGTACAGCGAGCTTCTGCTTTCTGTGACTCGGGTGACATGAGCCACTTCTTTCAGTGCAGCCACTCGCCCTGGGGGCGGTTAAGCCATGGACCCTTCCAGAGAGGTGACAGAGAAACGCAAGTTACTGCTGCTTTGCTGCAGCGACTGAGAGAAAGCAGAGAGCAGAAAAACTGAAATGCTTTTATCCTACAAACAAACCTGCACAAACATAGTTATATGCAAAGTAAAAATAGTGATGAAAAAAAATAAGCTGAAGTATTAAACTGCAGAAATGAATGGAGTTCCTGTCTTCTGCCTCAGAAGTCCCTAAAAGCAATGCAGTCCTATGAGGCTTCCTTGGACGCTGTACAAACTTGCAGGTTTTTGAGGTCCCGTGAGAGTGCTACAGTCATCCAGTCAGACCTGCGGTTTAACACAGGCTCTAGAGCCTCATCAAGTGATTCTTCAATCAATCAAGTCCACAAAACGGGCTTAAGCTATGCAGCTCTCTTGCAAAGGTTCAGGCTAGATTTAATTTTATTTTTTTTTAAATACCCCCCTCTTAACCATTTAGACCTAAGAAAGCTAGAAAGCATTAAAATTCACTATTTATAAAATACTATCATCCAGGCAGATTCCAGAGTGTGAAGGTGTCTAGGTTCACTGAAGAAGCAGAAGGTAGGGCGGGAGGATATGTCTCACGTTCATATAGATCTGATTCCACTAAAGCCCAGGGCTGCTTGCAAATGAATGCAGACAGTGAGAGAGTGGCCATACTAGATGGTATAGCGATAGAAGAGCTTTAGAATGGATGGCAGGAGCGAGTCTTTTTGCTCTTCCATGTCTGACTGACTACATTGGAGCATTTATACTACAGAAGTTTAATTATAATTTTTTTTTTACTTATTTAAGTATATCCTGTTTCCAGAGGGAAATTCAATATATCTTTGTTCATTTATTTTCATTATAGAAATGCAAGTTAAGTGTAAAAACTAAATTAGTGGAAGGTAGGGGCTGGCTGGGATTTTTTAAATACAGTTACTGGAGAAAAGCATTGACGTCCAACCCAAGGGAAATAGCTGAGGCTGAATCAAAGTTCCATTAAATCTATTTTCCTTTCTTTGAACTGCACATTGTGTTTTGCACCAAAGCTACTACCTGTTTCAAAAATTATGTGACCAAATTCTTTATGTTTTGCACCAAAACTACCACCTACTACAAAAATAATGTGACCAAATTCTTTTCTAATCCTGAGCCTTTGCCTCAGGTTTGTTTCACTAAAAATGCAGGGTTTTTTGTACCGAGTTTTCCAGGCCATGAAATAATAATAGTTAGGCACTTCAATGTGCTGACCACTTTCAAATTTTAACAAATCTATTCTACAGTTAGCAATAAAAATCTGCCATTCATTTGATTATAAATGAATATTTTAGGCTGTAATGAAGCTCAATTTATATGTAAAACGTAATTGTATGTAATTTTTTAAAAACTACCACGTGTTACTCATAAATGATAGTGTGTTCCACGCTCTTTCCCTCTATCCTCTTCAAAGACAGAAAGAACAGATTTGGGTTATCATGTAGTCCTGGAAAACCAGGACTGGCTGATCAAAAGATTTTACAGATGTACTTATTTCATCTCAGGTTTTAGGTTTTTTGGTTGCAGGACTAACAGCTACTGTTTCTTAGTTACACTAAGGTCTTCCCAGGCAGATACAGCAGTGCAGAAATGCCTTAAAATTAAATTCCTTGCGCAGAAGTCCTCTGTGGTGAGCTCTGTCAGTGACTCCACAAGTGCTTGTCATCCTGAGACGAAGCGTAGACAGCGGTCTTGGCGTTGCAGATATTCTCTATTTTCCAGGGGTCAGAGAGAGGCTTGAAAGGACTCCAAAAGATAGCAGCACATGAGCCTTATAACTGTCACCACAGTTGCACTTTTGGCTAATGTTTTACTGCTGCTCTATTTTTTTGTGTAGCCTTTCCCACAGCAATTGCTCATCCACAATTAACAAGTCATTTTAGGGGTGGTTTTGGAGTCCTCTCTGTCTTTGACGAAGATGAAGCTCTTGGGCAAATTATGATTCTTCCCCGGGCCATAGGTCTTCGGCCATGAAGAATTATGAGCTGCTAATAAAAGACCTCTGCCCTGCATACCTGTCACTGATGTAATGATATTTTCCTCTGTCTTCACTGGTTTCTGATGTCCTGCTTAAACTGCTGTATTTCTCACAGGTTTATTGAAATCTGAATATAGCTTCCTGTTCAAAAAAAACAGCCGAGATTTCATTCTAATGGAGCTGGTGGAGGTGGCCAAACATTTTCCAATGAACAGTTCCCTGAAAAGTCCTGTCTGTCAAACAGGACTGTCTTATAAACATTGCTTTTGATAGATGTCTATTACATATTTTAAATGGAAAATCATAACCTTGTCCAGTGGGTTTCAAGTATTAGTTCTGCACTTCCTTCGCAGCCTTTCATGGTGATCAGTATAGCCCTGTGTCATGCATTATAGCTACAGGGCAAACAAGTAGCCATCCACTCTCCTTTTGCTTCCTCTAATATACTCTGACATACTGAACCATTCTGGTTTTACGTCTTATATGATATACTTCATTTCATTACCCCTGTGAAGTCTCCTACTTCATTAAATAAGCTATTTCATAAGGTTGTCGCGCTCCGCCTGAAAACATGGACAGTTTTTTTGTCCTGGCTATTCTGTGGGACGGAATCCTTCTCTTCCTAGAATTTCCCATCTAAGTTTATTCTAAACCAGTTTGTGACTGCTTTGTAACTTCTTTTACCTACGGTATATTTCAATTTAAATAGTTCTTCCTTCTTCTTGCTTTCCCCCCGGTATATTTGTTAATAGTGTTTAAAGCCTCTCTTAACCTTTTCTCGGCTAGGAAAAGCAAAGACATTCTTTAAACCTGTGTTCATAGGATATACCATTTCTTTAGTCTTTCTTTTTTTTTTTTTTTTTTACACCTTTTCCAATATATGTTTATCTTCCTTGAACATAGTTCACCAGAACTGCAGAACCGTTCATCATTAGGCATTATTAATGTAATCATATTACTGTACATTATATTTTCATAATGCTATTTCAGTGCTAAGTAATCAGAGATTACCGATTACAAATGACCAGATAACACACCTGCAAGCAAACTAAACAGCAATCACCACAGAGAACACTAAGCGTAACACCTTCGATAGCATAAGTCACCATTTTTTTCCAAAGAAATATGAATTCTAGAAAAAATAGTTAATATGTGATGAAACTAATAGAAAAGATAATTAATAGACAGCCCTACTGAAATCTTATGTTTGAATAGAATTAAAAAACATTTTCAAAGGAAATTGCAATTCCTGGGCGAAGTCAGAAATTTGGCTTTATTCTAAATCGGAGGTCATATTATGAAATATCAAAACTGACATACTGTGGAGAAAATTCCAATCAGTCCTATGGCAAAGACCTATGCACTTCTAGCATTCAATGTGCAAGTATTAAAAAGAGTAGTAGTTTAATGCTGTGGGGCGCATCCTGCATTCTCTCTTAGGCAGCAGGACACGTATTGTGCATGTTGGGAGACCTCGCCGAGCCTGAGAGCTCATATTGGAAGAGAAGAAAGCCAGTGAGTTGGCTTACATGGTGCGATGCTTTAATTCTTTGTCCTGCAGCAGCGACCAGGTGAAATGTTGTGGTCTGAGTAATGCAGACAGCACAGCACAGGTGAGCAAGAGTTGCTTGATCCCCTGTAGACCAATTTTCGATAACATTCTGAGGTAAACTGAAAACGGTTGTGGGTATTCCTTATATACCTACCTAAGGAAAAGTTATATTTTAGATTTGTGTTGTTTTTAAACAAACTGCAGCATGTGGTAATAGATTTTTGGTGTATTTGTCCCTAGTAAATTGTAAATTTATTGCAAAATTGTAAATTGCTGTAATCAGTTTTTAGTGACCGTTCCTAACCAAAGCAGATGTATTTGTATTCCCTACAAGTGTTGTCCAAAAGGTTGAGATTCTCTTCAAAGATCTAAGTGGATGGTGTCTGTAGATTAAATAGTTCAATACCTGAGAGTTAGTTTAATTTCTTTCCACCTTCTAATCCCTTTGGTTCAAAGGCAGAAAGTTATAACAGCTGCTGAAGTATTTCAGGAAAATAGCTATTTCAACTATTTTTTATTGTGTCTGATGCATCCACTCAGCCACCCAAGAATGATTGCATTAGCAGGAATAACAATAATAAAGAGTTACAATCTGGGTTTGGATGGTCATTACATCATTTCAAAACAATTCCAGAAATTTCTTTTAATGTAATTTCTACAGCTTAAATTGAAGGGAAACTTATAGGACTGGATGGCCATTCTGCATCTGGTTTCTGTTACGGAGAAGAAGCTGACATACACCATTTGCTCAGACCATCTGCAGGGAAAAAAATTTTTTTTTCTTCCACGGCAGACCTCTTTTCCTTTCAGCATCTCATGCTTGAAGTAACATGAGGCACATGTCATCTCCACGTGAGTGTGGGAATGGTGTTGTTAAAGTTGTTATGTGTAGCACTAAGTCATATGCTTGACATAGGAGTGATGATACCCTCTAGAGAGACTGAATGTTTTGTTTTAAATATTTGATATACAATAAAGGGCTGATATAAAGCCAGCTGTAACTGGTGAATACTCCCTGACTTCGGTGGCATGTACCAGATCTTCAGCCCCCTTTGAGATTCATGAATAGACTCAGATTATGTGAAAGTATTAATCATTTGTCTACCTTTTCACTTGCACTATCTTGACTGCGTTAAAATATTTTTTAATGAGTTCCCAGAGTGAATGAAGACTACAGATTTCTTGTAAGCTATCCTAAACAAGAAACTAAAAATGAGAGGACCCTATGTTACTTGTGACCATGACAATCTTCACCTATTGGCTTTTGTCTGAAGTCAGAATGATGTTGATGAAGATACCCCAAGGCTTTGTTGTCTTGAGGACCTGCAACAGTGACCCGGAAACCAAAGCTGTTGCCATATCCCAAATGCTTCTGCCTGAATGAGCCCTCCAGATGCCAATATTGATTGCAACTTCCAAAGTTAGGCACACACCAGAGCTGATGCTTAGGACTGAAGTACACAGATTAAAGGATTAACCCCCCTTTTTGCAAAGGACTTTTAAACAATTATAACACCCCCTGAAGATAGAAGAGAGAACAAAATGTCCATACTAGGTAATAGACTCCACAGATTCATGGAGTCTGTTAGATTTGCTGCCAGGTTCTGAGAAAACCACATCCAGTCCAGGGACAGTTAAATGAATCATAATCATTCTGTGAATATATTTATAACACAGAAATGCCATCCCTCTTCCGGACAGGTTTCAGAGTCTGAAATAAAATAGAACAAGTATCAGATTTATTTTTGTTCAGTTGATTAAAAGATTTTTTTTTCTCTTTTACTAGGGAGTCTTTCAGAAACATCTAATTTATTTTATAACAATGTAATAATAGCCCCCCTTACAAATGTATAAAAAAAAAAAGGCAAAAGACATGGGCTAGATGGTATCCCCCCTTTTGAGACGTACTGCAGTTACCAACCACTTTACCATTTATATGCCGAATCTTGTTTGTAGACTCCTTGAAGATGGGCTGGCGCCCACCTGATTTACACTCGCCTACAGTTGTGCTGTCACTTAGACCACAACATTTGAAGTCCCTTATATAGACTGCTCTTTGGTATTTGATTTTGTCCTTGTAATGGAGGCTGACATTTCTAGTTTTGGAACCTGAAAGTCTGCTTCTTCCTAGCACTAATGAGAGAAGGCAGCCACCATTTATTCCCGCAGAACAAGCGATGGTAAGGGCAAACTTTCCCAGCTATCTCACTCTTGTGGCTTAACCTCTATCCAGATGGACTAATTACTAAAGGGCATGTGCCTGTGCCCTTCCCACAGAGACCATCCACAGGATGTTTACTAATGTCAGGGACGATAGCAGTTTTTCTGCTCCATATTCCTGTTTATCAGGATGTGAGTGATAATATATTTAAAGGTTAGAAGCCATCCTTCGAAGGAGATTAGCTGTTTACAGGCTAAGAACTAGAGAAATGAGGGTAGGCAGGAGGAATGCTGTCCAGAGGTGCAGAGACGTTTTTGTGGCTCTCGGTGTCAGATAATGATTCAGTACGGTGGAGACAAGTAGAACAGGTTTTAAACGCATTAGGAGAAAGTATTTTAAAATACTTAGCAGCACCACCTGTTTCTACTCTGTCTGGTAGGAAAATAGCAACCATCTACACGTGACGGTAGCTAAAACGCTCCAATAGCAGAAGTAGTATTGCAGTACACTGTGCCCTGAACAACACCATGTCCTGTTGCAAATAGAATGCATGATTCTTTTTGCAGATAGTCTTCAGACAAGTTTCTGACTTCAAATATTTGATTTGATTGTAGCTAGAATAACATGGATAAAGCACGGCACCATCACCCAGGCGGAAATCTCTTTACTAATTTGGTTCAGTACAGGAAATTCTGTGCTTCTTATTAAGAAAAAGAACAAGCTCCTTTATCACTGTCTTACTTGGATTATGTGTCTCGCCTCCCTGAATCCATCTGCCTTCTCAGAAACATCACTGTTATGGTCTGCTGCCACACCAGCTTGGGCTGTAATGATCTCATATCCCAAGCAATGTTAAACCTCCTCTGTGACTGGTTGAGAGATTTCTAAGGAAAATTTAAGGTGCCACAGGAGGTGATTTTGATGCTTTCAATATGTGACCTTCTACTGAGCTTGATTTGTACCAATATCCCAGGCCAGTGCTAAAGATGTCATCTTCTAAATGAGATGTAAAACTCAGGTCTTGACCTCTAGTGGTAATGAGGGAGCCTATGCCCTATATTTCAAGGAACTTTTTGCCTCCATGTTCTCTAGCACCTCAAGAGGGGCTTTGCACCCAGCCTACAGCTTTTTACCCACAGCCTGCAGTGCTACAGGCTTTATATTTTAGCAAGGTACATACAAATTGGTTTCATAAAACTCACTCTTAGTGCTATAAGCATCAGCCAGCAGTGCACTGCTCTATTGCAGTTAAATGGGATTGAAAGATGGATCATTTGTTTCATTAGGTAGACGAGCAAAATGTAAATATATGCATCATGTTTATTTTGGTTGTATAGAAAAGTTCCTACAGAAAAGCCCTGATATTTATGAAGGAGCATTATTAACTTTTTGGCTAGTACTTAATGATTGGGAAATCATTTTATCTTCAAAAAACCCTGTCCAGAGTGTTACTACTACAATTATGACAAGTGACCTTCCAACTGACCACTTACGCCGTGGAGTGGTCTCAGAGCATATGAGCTGGATTTCTTTTGGATGAAAGCAGGTAGGAAGAGATGTGCTTCAATCCCAAATGGGTATTTGGTCTTTGGGACCCCTCTGGAGCTAGTCCAAATTGGAGAATGCTCCTTCTCCAAATGCTACACCCTAAAATGTGTATGGTGAGGATGTCTGATTCTCAGCACCAGCTCTTCTGCTGTCCCAAGCTGCTCCTGCTGGTCTGTGCTGTCTATTAACATCAATGTGGGCTCGGGCACCACTCTGCAATCCAGGCGCTCCTGGGGACTCCTCCGTGTATCGTGAGCCCTCAAAGAAAATTACTTCCATGCCCAATCCTGCAGGCAAGCTTTCCACCTGAAAGACAGGAAAATTGTTTCCAAAATGTTGAGGTTAACAAACAATTTCTTCCTATGCTGTCGATTTTTTGAAATGCCAGCTACATCACACTTCTGCAAAGTCCTAATTACAGTATTTAAAGCCATCTATCAAAACATCTTGCTCTAGAAACTTCACATTTATTTATTCAGAAGACAAGATGAGGTTAGAATATTGGAATTACTCAGGCAGTATTGGTTGCTGGTCTTGTACATTAACTCTAGTCTCAATGGACTTTACAAACTTTTATACATTTCTTTACAGTTTTACTACACTCATCGGACCTGTCTGAAAAATACTTAGGACCCTACACTGCTGTGAATTCTCAAACCAGTATCTTATTTTGAAACTCCCTAAAGTTCGGGAATTTTGAAATCAAGATTTGGCTAATGCAAATTTTATTTATTTTAAAACTTAAATTATAACTTTATTATTGTTATATTCTGATAGTATCAAAAGCATCTGTGAGAATTAACATCTACCAATAACTATCTCCTTTGGGGGTGTTAATATATAAATAAAAAGAAAGTACACCTCCACTGAACCTGCAACTTGAATTTTCCTTTAAAGGGGTTGCTAAAAATCCTAAAAGTGCTCTAAGTCTAGAACCATTGTGATTGTGAATTATATTTACAGATATAGGAAAGGTTAATGCTTTGTTCATTACAATATTAGTTTAGACTATGAAACTCAGCCTATTGAAAAAATTGTCATTGCGTTTGGAATTAGTTGTTAAATCGTTGGTGCTTTTCAGTAAAGAATTAAGTTGTTCCTATTATCTTAATTTCCTAGTTATTTCTGAACAGCAAGTACAACACATTTGAGGAGTGCTTTTAATTTTGTTTTCTCTTTTCAGTTAGCCATAACTAAGCCCAATCAAATGTAAGTCAATTCCCCAGTGTAATTTTGTCAGATATTACCATCGTCCTTGTGCAGAGTAAAGCGTACTAATGGCAGTGGGGGGGGGGGATTTCCAGTGCATCCCCATGGCTTCACATGGTACTAATTTTTGCATACCTTGGCAGCTTACCTTCTCCGCTCCCTCAGCAACTCAAAGGAATGTGGAAAGTGTGAGGGATTTATGTTTTTAAAAGAAACTGTTCCTGTAGCTACCTTTTTTTTTTTTTTAACAAGGCTTGGCAGCTTCATAAAACAAGTGTGAGCAATTAATTTGCCATGTGCTTTGGATTTGACACCAGGTATTTGTCAAACTGTTGCAACAACTGTTGCAGAACAAGGCACCGCCACTAACAAAACTTCCATCCTAAGAAACATTTGAAGTTTTTTGTTTTTTTTTTTTTTCTGAAGGCAATTCAGGCTGACAGGTCTCTGAAAGGAAACCAGCAGAGAAATTCCTTTCTGCTTGGGAAGCAGGGGGTCTAAGATAAACTTGTCCAGTGGTCCACAAAGGTTAAATTAAAACCCAGATGGCTAGAAATTGTACTCTACCTGGCTGAGGAAACCATGGAAACCAGGGATGCCTTTTTGAATACCCCCATACCCACCTCTGTTGCATGAGATCATCATATCCACTGAGCCCCTAATTTAAGCAGATGAAGCAATTAGGATTATTAATATTCTAACAGAGGACTTTTGACCACACTAAATTAGAGGCAACACTTTAAACCTATCGCTGTAGAAAGTATTCTGTATTTGTATTACCTGATGCTATTTGTTGGAAAAGCTTTTTCTTTTTTTCTTTTTTCTTTTTTTTTTTCCTTTTTAACTTCAGCGTCTATGGAACTTAAAAAAGGAAAATTTCTGGCTGGAGTTATTACCAATTCATCATGAGAAAGAAGAAAAGCTGTTCAGTCTTCCCCTGCTGCATACATCATCTGGTTTTATGCCCTTCTCTCGAGAAATTTTCCATGATAATGGCATTTCTATTTTATTTTCCAGTCAAATATTTTTCCTGCCAATTCACTGTATTATTTTCCCAGTTAGCAGTTTCAGAAAGGTAAATGTAACTTTCTCCAAGGCAACACAAAAACACACCTAGATCAGTATCCCAAAACAAATCTGACATCTCAGCTGGTGATAGCTGAAAGGGTTTTTTTGTACCTACGAGCTCCTTAAGTAAAAAAGATCAGGCTGGGCTATATAATGGTTTGGCAAGAAATATGCTGAAATTCTGGAGAGATTTGGGGAGTTTTTCATTGAGTTCCTGTGAACTGTGAATTTGAAAGCAAAATTTCGGAAGGACAATTAGTTATGAAAATGAACTCTCCTGTTACAGAACAATGTATTTTAATACCCTTCTGTTTTCGTCTACTATGGCTAGACTAGGTATATGTAAGGTCACTAGTTTTAACCTAAATTAGTGCTTGTATGTGTGGCTTTTCTCTACATAGATGCTAAATACATGCCCAAAATCAAGTTACAAGACGGTTATTAAGGTTACAAAATCCAGACCATGTAAATTAGGAAATTAGGCTAATTTCCCCTAATTAGACTAATCAAACCCTTAGACTTAAGGGTACTAAACCTGATTTGGATATTTGTGCATGTGTACTATGATAGAGTCAATAAATATATCACTGGGTGCTACTGTTTTCCTTGGGAGCCTGCCAGCGCGCGGTCGGAGGCTGCCGTCGCGGGGAGCAGCAGCGAAGAACCTCTCTGGCCTCCCTCGTAGAGCGCCTACATCCCTGCTGTGTTTACTGCCCATCGGCACTCCTTCAGCGCAGGGTGTGAAGTTGTTCCGCAGCTCGCTTCTTTTAAGCAGGCGGCACTGCCGTTTGTAAAACCTGATTGTTTTGTTTCTGCCTTAGCTTTTTTACAGGTGTAAGAGCAAGGCATGGACAAATTAATGCAAGTTACAGGTAACCCTTGTATTTTGGGTGCCCAGTCAGGAACACTAGGGACCTGATTTTTCAGGGAAAAATGTAATTTGTATGCAATATAAATTTGTATATTCGAAGTGCATCTTCTAGAGAGTTTAATATTGGCTGAGAATTTTACCACATCTAAAATTCAGAAATATCTTCGGTTAGGTACTCAGCAAATAAGGATCACAATTAATCGGTGACCACATAAGATAAGTTTGATTTGCATGACTTTGGCTCCTACAGATCTGTTGGTAGAGGCAGAAACAGAATGTAGGTCTTCAAAGTATCTGTATAATTATACAATCTTTCCTCTTCATGCGCTCCTCGTTGCTTTCCTACCTTCGAGGTTGCTATGGTCTAGTCTGCTTCATTACATAACTCAGACTCATGCCCATCATCCTGCTAGCCTACAATAGCCAAAAAAATCCCTGCTCCTCCCAAGGCTGGGGTACTATCGATAAATTGTGAAACCCTTGACGATCTTTACTGACCATATGCAAACTGCTTTTTATTTTTCCCCATGGAGGAATGTAAAGGGCACTTCCCAGAAAGATGTCATGTGCTTGCCTCAAACAGGAGGCCACTGAAAACTCATCAGAAAAGGTTCTTGTTAGTAGAGGCAAAATGTGGGAGAAATCGCCCCCCCCCTCCTAATCTTATTCTCCAAAATGGTAGACATTTTTCAGAAGAGTTTAGCCTGAGCAGATACATACTATAAAAAAGAAAAAATCTCAAAAAGGTAAACCTTGGCAAAATTTAAAGGCCACTTCTAAATTACAATTTGAAGTATCGGCAATCTTGATATTTAAGTCATGGTGTCAGACTACAGCAATATAATGAACGTGCTATTTCAAAGGGAGATAGTGACAGCTGTATTGGGTATAATATGGGATGAAAGAGCTCTTAATGTGAAGAGGTAATTATCGGACTATATTAACAAGTGCTTGTTTTGTTTTACAAATAAATTGAAACGTATTCAGGATTGACTGGAAAATCCTGAGAAATAGGCTTAATGATTATACAACAGAGAAAGGAGTTGAGGGAAGCTGACGAAGACCAAAACGGAGAATTAAGTTTCTGAACGCAGATATCTTCCCGTTGTGTCACCAGACTAACTGCTGTGTTTACATGGCTATAACCTGCATGTTAAAAGCAAACACCCTCATCTCCTGGTCTTTTGGCCTCCGCAAATCCACCATTTCCCCTGTTTCCAATTCTCCTTTGCCCCCGCCTTCACCACCCCTCTGCCGGTGATGCTTCTCCACCTGCAGCTGCCTCCACCAGGAAGAGTCTCGCAGCTGCAACAGGTTACATGACCACTTATCTCAAAGGAATGATATTGTAAAGGGCTGCAAGTTATCCATGTGAATGTACGTTAAGTATGTGACAAACTGTAATATTAGTTGAAACAATAAATTATCCTTTTAGGTCTTTCCAACAAGCAGCAACATCTGGTGCCTGGCAGCGGGGAAAGAATATTCCATATACAGCACGTTGAGCCAATTTACTCTTTAGGATTGTGTAACTGTGAAAAGCACTTAATTTACAGAGAAATCTGATGAAATACAGTCACAGCAAAAGTAAAGAATTACCTAAGTTCTTTGTGCAAATCAGTGCAATTACTGAGTACGAATTTCAACAGCGAGGAAGGCAGGTTTTTTTTAATTATTTTAGAAAATGCATGTATACAAAATCCAGATCTGCCAGTGACTATCTTATGGCAGTAATCTTTCTGCACATGGCATGTAACAAGGACAAAAAGCTCAGCTGTTTTCAGCCCACAAGGCTGAGCTCTCCGTGCCCACTGCACTTCTGCACGCACGCATGCACCCCCCCCCCCCCACTCCTGGATTTCGTTGTCTCAGATGTGATTTCTGTAAAACCACAGAAAAGGAAGAGAGCTTCTGCTTGTAAAATAGAAAAGAGTGGCTAAGCTATTGAGGAGTGATTTTAAGTCAAATGTGGGAATGGAAAAATGGCATGGTCTTTCTCTTTCCAGAGGACTCAGACCAAAGGATGTTTTTCTGTGCCAGTAACAAGCAACGATTGATTTTTTTCCAATTAAAACGCCACTTTTATTAGTCTAAGTCTTCTTATGATGCAGATGAAACATTTTGATTCATTTTAGTTTTGAAGCATTTCTTTTCCATTTTACTTCAAATTGAAAGCAACAGTTTTTTCATTTTCACAATTTGTTCTCCTGCCCTTTATGTTTCTGTGGGACAAAATGACCACTTGAAAAAATTTATTTAAGTTAATTCTGTCAAAACTTGGACTTTTTTAGCAGATACTAAATTTAATCATGTCTTTTGTATTTGTTTACCAAAAAAATCAGAAAAAAAATCTAAAAAACATGAAGCTGTCATTTTTACTTCAGTAACTTTGAGAAATTTCCAGTTTTCAGTCTTATCGTCTGTTAGTGTGCTACATCTCATCATTCAGAGGTTACATGTCCATTTTGAATGAGTTAATTTCTTCAGCTGGTAGTATTTTCTATAGAGGCAATGGGAAAGATATGTACCTCCAGAGGGCAATCCGTATCACTTTTGTTAGGATGGAATAATTCATCTCCTAAGGGTGGATGAAACTCTTTTCTGACTGTACAGGGAGTCTATATGACTAGCTTAGACTAGCTATTATCTGGCCAAAGTTACCTGTTGTTGCAGTTGCCTCTTGAAAACTAAATGGGAGAAGAGTCTCCCCACCGGGTAACTCAAGACATCACTCTGTGTTCTTCTTGCAGCAAAGAGTAGGCAGAAAAAATTATGGGGTAAGAACAAACCAAAAGAAAGTTGTTTTTGTTTTTTTTTAATGAAGTCATAGTCTAGATTCTTTTTAAATTATATGTTTAATTATGTATTGCTTAAGCTAACATAGGAAACTCCCTGTAACACAACACATGAATTGAAAAATAAGTTATTTCAGCGAGGCTTTTTCCCCTTTTCAAATATTTGTATTAACACAGTCACAGAAGGGGCCTGTGAAGAGACTTTTTCACACCTTGAGTAGCTGCAACTCTTCATCTTTAGCGTTTTCCTGCAATGCACAAGAAGAATGGTGACTGCAAAATCCGGTTTGCCACCCCTTCTTGCTTAATGTAATGCCCCGGGCTGCTCTCCTTGCTCTTTTGTTCTTCCGGCAGCATGCAGAGTTGAAGTGAACAATAGTGTCTCAACTCCTCAGATGGCAACAATCTTCTTCCATTGCTGTCTGGTTTCCACATCTGGTGAACGAATCCCAAGGGCACTGTAGGCTTGGCAGCACTATAATTTTACATGACCTTTCATGCCATGATGTCACAGTTCACTCGGCTATTGCTTGCCTTTTATAATTCTGAACGTTAATGCCCGTGTTTCTACCCTCGTAATTAAATCCATCTTTTTAGAGTCGCAAGGAAAACCGACGTTTCAACTTTGATGCTTGTGGCCAAAACTTTAGATATGCCTTACCTTTAGAAATGCCCGCATTTCCTAGAATGCAAAGTGATCCAATGGCTTCCCTGGAAAGCAGTCCTCTCACTGCATATATATTGACAGAGATGAGATGATTGAAAAATGCTTTAGGTCACGATACATCAAAACCCTAATTTCTCATGAAGAATTTGCCTGTTGAAGCACTGAATAACTGACAGCTTCAACTGCTTCAAATACAGTTTGAAAGCATAGCTAAACCACATTAATCTGCTATTTTCTCTAGAGATGGTGCCCTACAAGGGGCTATACTTATAAGACAGCTAGTGATACAAGTAAGGATTTATTTTCTCTTCAGTGCATGCTTGGTATTCATTTCCATACAAGATGGACAAAAATGTATGTTCTACTTAGAAATAAATATCCTATTTATTTATTTCTTGATATAACACTTGAAAGTCCCAGCTGTGACATTAGGAAACATACTCTGTAGTGGTAGGGGTAACAAAGTGTTGCGACAGATCGGCTAGGGCAGCTGTGAAACTGTCATCGCTTGAGGATTTCAAGATCTGCTTAGGTAATCCTTTCTCTAAAATGATGTAGGTGTAATGACAGGTTTTGAGGTTTGGAGATATACTGGGCAAACTCTTGAAGCCCCCCTCCAGCCCTATTTTATACAGTTTTTCAAGCTGGTGGACAGGACTAAATGTCCCTGGGAAACAAAGGGACATTTAAGTACTCAGACTGGGGAAGAGGAAGGATTATTTTATGCTGTGGTGATGTTGTGGAGTCTGGCAAACAGTATAGGTGATTTTTTTAAATGAGATTTTCTTATCATGTGTTTCTTTGGTGCTCAGATACATTTTGTTTTCCCTCAGTGGCCCTGATAGAAAGAGTGTGGAATTAAGGAGAAGGGGTGAAAACAGCCCAGTGCAGGAATAATGATTCCAAAGTCACTGCCAAACTATATGCTGTACATGGTGGTACTTTATTTAGAGTCCCTCCAACAGCTTCAGAGCACACTTGCACCTGTGCAGGCACCTAATGCCACAGACTGGCATGACCACGCTCTAACATCCATAGTCATGGTCTCTTGAAGCTCCCTCCAGGGAACTGAAAGCAAATTTTTCCTTCAAGCCTGGTGGGCAGACAACAACCGCGGGATGAACTAGCAAAGTCAATGAATCTGAGACCAGACTAATCAGAAAAGGATTCAGCCCAATATCTTATCCTGCAAAAAGTGATCCAGCTGGCCAGTGGGGAGTCAGGTGGAGGGTCCCCGGCCTCCGCTACCTCCATAATGCTGGAGCAGGTCGAAAGACCTACCACACAGTAACTCAGCAATTCTGTTTGGCAATGGCTTCTGTCTACCTCTTGTACATGGTGTTATCTGAAACGACACAACTCTAATAATAATATCTTGTGGTCTGAATTTGAGCCAACAAAGCAAAATGTGAAAGGCTTTGTAAATAACTACTTTCAAGTTCCCTGGAGTGCAGAAGAGAAATACTAAAGCTGGTAACCCACCATGAAAGGAAGTCTGATAATTCCTCTTTTAAATGCATTAGTTTCAGTCTTCTTTATAGTCCGGGATGAAGCGGCTAGTTTTCCAAGACAGGCAATGATGGAAAATCCTGAGCTTTTATTATGTCTATTAATCATACCATGGAGAGAGCAAGGAAAAGCTAGCAAAAGATCCACATGCTGGCAGGAAATAGTGAAGCTATATTTCATTTTACATACTTGTCTTTATTCAGTGATAACAGCAGAGAAATAACGCTTTTCCCCATCACCCAAGCCACCAAATTGTGGGTTTTCTTTCCTGCCTAGGATGGGGGTTACACTGCTCTGGCTGACGCACTACCGAGGGCAGTGCACGCTGAGGCCTTCTCAGGGGTATCTGTCCCCTGTTCTTCATCTTAGTCCAAAGCTGGGGATGATGTTTAAACCTTTGGCTTTTCCTGGAAGCTCAAAAGACACGGCTTCGAAACACAATAATCGGGTCTTTGTGGGACCTCCAGGCTGGATTACAGCAGTTCATCTTCATATGAATGCTTGTATTTCAAAATAAAGTACTTCAGTTAGGCATGAATGGCTTCGTACACCACTTTTCCAAATGCAGCTGGCACCTCCATCGTCAGCTGATAAGATTTGCTCTGCCTGCAAACCTGGATTTCACTCGAGACCACAATTTCCCAGAGCCTTCAGGCAACTCGGCCTGGATATTCCTGAAATGAATCTCCTGGGAATAACTGCCTCTTTCTGCAGCGCTGATCCTCAAGGAACATGAAGCTGTCACCACTGGAGGGGAGAGCTCATTAATGTGTAAGGTAAAGGGAATCGTGAATTTTACACCCCCAAGATTAAAAGTAACATTCACTATATAATTCCTTGCTTTCCCACAGCTAAAACTATGGTTGGCAAAAAAGAGGAAAAGAAGAGCTGAGCCAAAGAACGTGTGAGAGAGAGAAGGGATGGAAAAGGGAGAAGGCGCGGGGGAAGTGAAGAAATGAACCGGATCTCAAAGATAAAAATTAATATCTCTATTTAATTTTCTGGTTGCCTGTGGGGACGGTAAGGCAGAGACCTCAGGTTGTTGGTGAAGCATTTTCAAAGTCTTTATTTGACTTAAGTCCTTTGCTTTACTCAGGGTTGACATATTTGCAATGGCTGAACATGTGGTCCCCTCCTCAGATGACATGCTCCATCAACGCCCTTTGAAGCCCTTAGTGTAGCTGAACAGCAGTGACAGCACACCACCTGCATGAAAGTGCCAGAGGATCTAGTATAGCAAAAGGGTTTCTAAAGTCCCTTTTGTATATTATCAAGAAAGAAAGAAAAGACAAAATTCATTAACACCTGGGGTTTTATTTTTGAGGGAAGGCAGGTCTCATGAATGCTCTTGCTATGTGTAAGGAAGAGGAATAACACCCACCTGCCTCGGCAAATTACTTCTCCTCAGCTGTGGCCTATGTTGGAGGTTTCCATAGGAGATGATTTCCTCAAAGTGAATCACTTGCTCACTATTTACTCTGCTCAGATATGAAATAACAAGCTGCTAGGGAAGAAGGCTTTTGCTGGTACCTGATGATCACTATAGGCTTCAAAGCATAGACGCTGACATTGCTCATACATCTTTTCTTCTTAAGTGCTAACTAATGTAAGTGCAATATATATTTTCTTCATTCCTTCTCAATAAGCCATTTGCTTTGGTAAAGCTGTGTGTGCTCTTTTCTTTCTTGTGCTGCCTTTTCTAGCTAGGAGCAACTGGGTCTGACATCAGCAGAGCAGTTTTGATGGAAAACCAGAGCAGGAGTGCTCCAGGGATGCCCGCTCAGGTAAGAGCGTTCCTTGTGCTGTGCTGCAAAGCCCCGGATGGACGTTAGCCTATGTCAGCATTGTGCAATAGCGGAGCTATGGGATGTGCTATAGCAGTCCTAGCAGGGAACATCTAGGACTGAGACAGTGAAGCTGAACTAGAGCAAATGTATGAGGGTATTTTTTTTTTTTTTTTTAACCTGAGTGCCTGTGGAGGTAAAATTAGTAGGTATACAGAGTGCATCATGAGCAGTTTTCCCTGAAAAGCTTTGGGGGTTAATATAAGCACTGTTGGACTGGCAGCCAATTGTCCCTGGAATAACATCCTTCTCTTTCCTCGCCGCGTGTTTGCTCTAACCACCCGAATCGCGCTGTTTGCTCTGTGCCTCCAGAAAGGCTTTGCAAACTGCAGCGTCGAGTGGAAGTGACAGGGCAGGATGTTTGCTTTGCCAGAAGGCACCCTGTGTACACAGCCCATCGTCACCATTCAGCTTTCAAAACAGGGGCGACGTGGCGGGAGAGCTGCCCGGGAAAGGTCTGGCCGTTGTCATCCTCATCTGTCCCGGCTCGGTGACGGCAGGCGAGGAGCAGGACGGACGTGACCCAGGCGGCCGCGCTGAGTGACTAGCGCGGCAGGCGAGGTGGCAGGGCTCTGCCGGGGCCCTAAAACAAAGAAACGCTGAGAGCTGGCGTTTCCCCGCTCAGAAACTTTCCCTCCCTTTGACATCAGAGCCTTTGCTTTGCTCGTAAATAAAATGAGCTTGCTTCATTTTATTGTATCTTGCGCTCAGCTGCGCTGCAACTTCATTTCAGGCAACGTTACCAAAGTTACTGAATTAACTGCAGGTCAGTGAGGAAAAGCAGGGACGGCTCTGGCCCGGTAGGTTTGAAAAAAGCAGGCTCCGCTTGGAAACAGCGCTCCCACGTAATCCCACTTCCTTGTGCCACCAGCTACGGGGCAGGCATGGTTGCAGTTAGCAGCAAAAATGTTTTGTTGGAGCCTCTTCCGCAGCAGCTGGCCAAGGCTGGGGCCGTCGCGCGGCAGGGGGAAACTCAGACAGGGAGGCACTGATCCCGCGGGACCGCTGTTCGAAAGCGTTGCGCTGCCCTGCTCAAGGGGGTGGCAGGGCGGGCGGCTAAATCGGGTCCTCCTCCATGAGGATGTGAGTACATGGGCTAAGGAGTCGGAGGAACGCGGGGCGGGCGATGCCGACGCGTTGGCAGAGCGAAGCTGGGCTGCTGAGCTGCCTTGAAACGCTTAAGGATGCACGGCACGAACGCTGCTCCACCTGTTCCCTCGAAACGTCACGGTATCACAACAAAGCGTAATGTCGGGGTTGATTTTTACCCGACAGATTGAGGATATAAGTTCAACATTTGTTTTTCCTTATTTTTTTCCTCATTGCTATAGTACCACTGTATTTATCTGTTGTAAAAGCTGCCGCAGACAGCAGAATCTGTATTAGGGAAAACATTGAGTGGTGCAAACTGCAGGTCATTTAACCTCCTTGCTTTACCTTCTGCATCCTCGACTATTACCTTGGACTCTACTTACTTTCCTGTAGGACTTTTGTGAGGGATAGTATTTGGTAATGCTAGGCTTTGAGTTAATAAGTATTCTTGTTTTGTTTTATCCATTTGGTTAACAGATAGAAACAAGCAATAATAAAAAATAATGGCTTCTCTAAAGTACATCAAACTAGAATGATCAACCTGTTGCTTTTAATTTATTGTACTCGGAATTTAGGGTCAGATGATCTCAGAAGATGTATATTGATTCATTTAGTAGTTTGGGGGAACAGTCTGGAAAAGGGAAACAGAAACGTAGCTGTCATCTCCCTGTTAAGAAGACTAAGGCAAAAATCTGCAAAAGGCAGGATCAAATTTAAACTCTAGGTCTCATACTAATGGCTATGAAATAGCAAAATGGGTGATCTCTCCAGCATGAACCTAAGAGGTGCCATGGGACTGGCCTGTCAAAAACCTTATGCTATTGAGAAAACTGAATATGGGCTTATGTTGTAAACTTTAAGCCTCAGGTCTGATAATTTTGGCCTGAGCTTGGAAGATATATAAATCTCACCTCTCTGTCTTTATAAAGATATCCCTCATGCATGACTTGTTGCCTTTACATTAGAAGCAACAGCAAGGACTGCGATTAGCCTCCTAGAGCCTGCACCTTCTGAACCCTTAAAAACACCCGAATAGTTCAGCTGCCTCCGCAGGTGTCTGTCTCCTCGATTTTTTTTCATTTCCTGAGATTGCTTTTCCTGTTGAGATGGAGGGCGCGTGCAGCAGATGACATCCATCTTCCCCCAGCCCAGGCGCTGCGCGGGGAAACCTGCTGGAGCCAAAGTAACTCGGGAAGCCCGTGGGGCTGCTCTGCAGAAGGCCGTGGGAGGGAAAAGGCTCTGCTTCTGGGCTCTGTTAATTACTAAAGTACTTGCTAACGGGCTTGGCTCCTTCACTGACCGTTGCTATGTGCAGCTAGCATGGGCTGTGTAGGCTCTTGGCTGCTGGAAGCATGTAGAAATTCAGCAAGCCTGCATCCGAAGTGGCCCCCAAGGGCAGAATAACAGTCAGCTGGCCCAGCTTCTGTCAGCTTGCCCAGAAAATAGGGAGTGACATACCTTAAATGTCAAGGTCCTCGTGCTGTGCTGAACTTGTCACTTCTAATGAACCGGGGCACCCAGTGAGCTTGGCGGTTTCCTCTGCTTCGGCACAGTTTCTGTGCGTGTCTGGCGTTTGCAGAAGTCGGGGGGAGGAAGGTAGATTTTTGTGAGCTGTGTTAGGGATGGAAATATTCAGAAATGATCTTTCTGATCCTCTTTTTAAAATGAGTCTTTTCTCATGTAAAAGGAGAAATGGGAACTAGCAGCTCTTGCCCCAGGGTCTGTTGTGAGGGAGGGTTACAGTGCTGCAAGCTGCTTTTGGGGGGTTAAGCCCCAGCTCCTGGAGTCCTGTGCTCTCACTCTGAGAATGAACTATTCCTGCAAACCAGTCTGCACTGCAACATTGTCAAGGGCAATGACTTTTGAATTTGCGAGTCCCTTATCTGTTCTCTTTAAAGAGTATTTAATATCTTTATGCTCTAATGGCCCTCTTCCAAATTTATAAGCAGCTAGCAGTTGATACAAACTCTGCTCTTGGAAGATGCATCAATAGGATGCAAAAGTTTGAAAGCAAGTATGCATGCAAGTATTTCACAGGCTGAAAGCGGCAGAGACATACCTCTTTGCAATACCATAGCATGCTTGAAATAACTTTTTTTTATTATGCAGCATCTTTTTTTTTTTTTTTTTTAAAAAGCGTGTTTGACATCAGCAAGCAAAGAGAAGAGAGAAATTCCAGGCTGGAGCTGTAGCTGTAAGTCCTGGGAGAGCCGGCACGGCTCAGCGACCCCTTGGAGCGAGGCCTGTCTTGCTGATGTGTTTATACAGAGCCCCAAACAATGGAGCTGCGCTCCGGCCGAGGCCCCCAGGAGCCCCTACAATGCAACCAGGAATAAGTTACTATGGAACCGTATTAGACTATATCATGGTATTTTTCCATTCTAAAGGACAAGAAGCATTTCAATTTGTGTAGAGGTTTACCTGAGCGGCGCTGAGCCCCACAGCTGATCTCCTGGAGGAGAGCAGCGTGTTAGGATAACCGGTGCAGGAGGGCGAGTTTCGGAGCAGAGCTGGGCCTAGAGCAAAGCAGCCTCGGTCTTGGCGTGCGGCAGACCCGTCTGTGATCTTCAGCACGCCGGCTGTCGGCCGGGTAGCTTATTGCTCACGGGTCGTACTGCAGCTTGATCTGTGTCTTTATTTTTAGAAGTGAATAGTTTTCTACTTTTTTCTCTCTCTTTCCTTTGCGGTTTGCTTTGGTTTCTCAGGTTTGATTACTTTCAGATCCTCCTGTCATGAGGATAATTTCACGCGGAAATGTCTGTTACGCCCTCTGTGCATCGCACTGCGTTTCGTGGGACGCTTCCTTTTGACACCATGTCAAATTGACCTTTATTTCCCCATCACGGGGCCTGAAGCGAAGGGGAGGTTTTCAAGTCCTGCATCTTTTTTATGTGGTAAGAAACTGGCTTTTTTTCCTCTCTGTCTGTAATACTGTATTCCTCCCATCACCCCAAGCCTGACTTTTGTTGCAAAATTTTGGGCCTGGGCACATTCGAACCTGTGTGATGTGAGCTGGCCAGCAGAGTGTCTCTGCCTTGGGAATAACACCCCCTTCGGCCTGGGACACCCTCTGTCCTGGCACGTGCGGTGCTAAGAGGTATTCGGCTATCTGCGCTGATACTCAGTTGGTCTGTGCCACTTGCCCAGGCCTCTCCCAGCAACACTGCGCCAGTGCCCCATCCCACGACACTGATCGTGCCGGAGGGGGGGTTGGCAGCTTCATGAAGCTTCACAGAAACAGGCCTCTTTTTTTTTTTTTTTCCTTTTTTTTTTTTTCTTCTTCCTGTTAGAAACATCTTCTGTTTCTAATCTATGTTTGTGAGCAGAAAGGTCTGGTTTCATGTTAAAAGACATAATTGCCTAAACGTTATGTTCCTGCCCAGATGGGGCACAAAGCTACTCCTGGATGTTTGGGGGTTGTGGGAAGAGGCCAACAGTCTGTGAAGGCAAAATCATGGGGCAAGTGGCGCAGCAGGGAGGTTCACCAAGGGTTAGAAAGCAACAGTGGCCAAAAGAGGAGGTCTGCTGCAGGCCTACTGGGGGGCAAGGCTCTGAAATGGGAGATCTGAAGCTGTCCCCAGGCCGTTTCCTGCTTACAACAAGCTGCGTAGCAGGCCTGCATTCCAGTCTGGGCAGGAAACGCACCTTTTCCTTGCTCTTTTCCATGGACACCTCATGAGCATTCAATTAAGCACTCTGAGGTGAAGCGTGATGCTAGGGAGATGCAATCGGTATTTCAAAGAGCAAGTGGGGTTCACAGGAACCCAGATGAGAAAAGCAAGGAGGGGAAGCTCAGTTAATCTCAAACATGCATTTCCTGATACATGTGTTTTCAATTCATGTCAGCACCCTTTCCCCTTTATAAAGGAATCTGGCCTTTACATGTGGATACAGAGCAAAAGAGCAGGCTTCTAGAGTAGGGATTTTATCTTACTAATTTCATTGCTAATATATTTTTGTATCAGGACTGTGTGGTAGAACTGCGTCTGTCACAAAACAGCAGCATCCCAGAAAGTTGTTACATTGCTAAGAAAGCAAGAGCAGGACGTTTATACCCTAGTCTGCCTCTTAGGGGAGTATACTTCTCATAGGCTGATGAACACCTCTGTATGACAATGGTTTCCTTGTCCTCCTTTTCTCTTTGTAAAGAGAAAAATGTAAATGTGTAAAGACAATGTCCTGTTCCCAGATGAATTCTCTCAGACAGCACTGAGGTGGGATGGTGTTTTTGTTTCAAGGATTTTGTGATTCTTCAGCTTAACTGATTTATAGTATTATACCTTAGAGCCACCACGTGCGACTCACTGTGTTTTGCCCTGCACAGCAGTCCAAGTATTGTCTTCCCAGAATTAACTTCACACTCTGCTCAAGGTACAGAATTTTTTTTAGAGGAGCATGTTTCAGGAAGGTCTCCATTACCTTGATCTTTCTGCTGCCAGTGTGCAAGCGGTGATGGCTCCTTACTGTGCCCTTGGCTGGCACATCCTCAAGGCATGCGGTCTCGCGGTTAGTGCTGAAAGCGTGACCCTGGTCTGGGTACAAGAGCTGTGCACGAGGTCGCTGGGCTCCTCTTCTCAGCGAAGGTGGGAACAGGGAGAGGAAAGTCCACACAGGGACTGGGGACAGAAGCAGAAAGATTCATGCAAAAAGCACATAGCGATACCAGAGTCTATTACAGTGCGCAGTGTCCATGGATCTTCCACGCAGCACCCCACATCGTATTTAAGATCACTGGCTCCTAATGCTGGAGCAGGCTTGGGCTGAGTCAGCATTTGCACCCATTCTGCATGTGCCCATGAAGAAAAGGAAAGCTGCTATCATACATAGATACAAGTATTTTACTCTAGAAATGTAACCAATAAAATGTTTTCTTAAATCACTGCAAATGATTTTTACCACTACTCAGGGATTTGTACAATGATAAAATGGATTTCATGTGTTTTTTTTTTCTAAGTTTTCTGGCTCAACAGCAGCATTCTTACAGTATGTTTTTCCATAGATTTAGCATACATATTGTATTGGTACTGGCCCACAATGGATGGTTGCGTTTCATTCCTTACTTTAATAGTGCACAGCACAAATATGTACGTTAAAAATATCAGTGCAGAATTCCGCCTGCCAAACCCCAAAATGTGGATGTGGTTAAATACCATCATTAATCGTATAATGATTATGGGTAAACTATTATAATCCACTGAGAGCGTTATTATTATTTGCTTTAGAGATCTGTTTAAATGACGAGGTGTTACAAAGAAGTTTTCTGTCAGCCAAAAACATTCTATATCTGCATTAAATGGCAGCTGTATCTCTTCTAGCAGCCACCTCATTTTTTTTTGTGAGCCAAGGCAGAGAAGTGTGGGCAGGGCCCCCAGAGTTGCTGAGGGCATCTCCTCGTCCCTAGTGAGGCCTTCTGAATGCAGCCTTTGCAGAAGCTTTGTGTTCCCCACAGGAGACTTACGGTTTTCCTCTAGCCAGCCAATGCCCCTGTCCTCAGAAAGCTGCCTGTGATTCATCGGCACTTATGTAACCATAACAAAAAGTAATCCTTTCTGTTTGTCAGGAATGGGATGCTTCGAATCCCTCTTCTATCCGGTGCACTGACCAGAGTCCTGGTGCTGCTCAGCTAGATATAGCCTGATTCAGCAGGCCTTGCTTACCTTCATAGTGATTGCTTTACTGTGACTGTCCGGTTTCAAATATGTTCTCCCCTTCCTGGGGCTTCTGAGTGATGGTTGGTGACCCCTTTTTTCAGTACCAAAGTAGCTCTTTCTCCATTGACTTTGGGTTGAAGGGCTGGAGCCAGCTGGGTCCACACTTGCAGTTCTGTGGTGGCCACCTTGCGTTATAAGCCCTCTACCCCCTGTGCCCTTCTCAGACTCCCCACGTGGTTCCTGGTTTACAACACACTGGTGAACACCTATAGCAGTGTGGGATTTTTAAGCACTTGTGCCCTGTTCCATCAGGAATCCAGTGGCAGTCTCTCCTGGACTGAGGTCTGGGCTGCTGCATGCCAGTCTGTGGGGTCCTTGCCTCCAAGGGCTCATCTGGGGTGTGCTCCCTACAGCACAAGGCTGTGGCCAAGGGATGGGGGGATGTTCCTGTGCTGAACAGCCATCTCTGAAGCCAACAAGAAGACTGAATCAGTGTCCTGGGTCATCCTCACTGCACTATTGCATGTTGGGATAGCAGTAGACGTTTCAGCTCCGCAAATGAGCAGGAATCCACTGCTTAGCTGCAAAGCTGAATAGGTGAGTGTGAGTGTAGGAGCCAGAAAACAGAAGCATAACGGCGCGCAAGTTCCTGATGTAGACACAGGTCTCGAGTTCTTGGGAGCAATGTCTTAAATTTTCATTCTATTTCAACATTAAAACCCCATGGAGAGGAACAGGCTAATTCATTGGAAGCCTAGATAAATGGGCAAAAATCCTCTTCCAAAGAGCACCTAAGAGCAAACCATCCTTGTCTTCCTGCCAGACCTGTGGGCAAAGCTGCTAGTGTGGGAGCACTCAAACCCTACGTATTCACCAAGATACTACACGCACAGTTTTAGTTATTTGTTCCAGCTAACACACCTTATTTTGAGATGAGCAGCCAAGCTGGTTGAGTTGAGGGCAGTATCCTGTGGCAGGCGGGCGATGGTAAGTCATGGTGGGGGAGGGAAGAGTCTTCCACCAGGACCTGCTGTGTGCCGGGACCGTGCTCATCTGCAACCTGTGTAAATGGATTATGCACGGAGAAGCAAAGCGGGTTTGGATAGGATGGTATCTTACACTAAACCAGCAGGTTGGAGCAGAGTAGCAGCCTAAATTGTGCTATGCTTGTGCCGCAGTCCGGGAGCGTTACGTCCTGCGCACATGCACCGTCCTCCCTCAGTAGCTGTTGGGCTTCATCCCTTCAGAAGAAAAGGCCAATGGAAGAGTTGAACACAATGCCTGCTTTTCTGTCTGCCTACACCTAAGGTTGAGTTATAGAACTAGAGAACTTCTTACTACAGTGTTTTGTGGTTTTTTTTTAATTAAAATTTTCTTTCAGTTCAGTAAGTTTAATGGTGAACAGCAAAAATCGTGTTAGAAATATTCCTTCTAGGACCAAGATTATTTTAAATCACTTAATGTAGTATAGTGCACAAAGGCCTTCATATACTTTGCCTTGAAATTGAACTGTAAATTATGGCAATAAAGCTAAGCATATTCTTAAGTATTTTCAGGATGCCTTCCATTACATATAGCCTGTCACAACGCTTTCACATAAAGTGTCTAGTACAAAATCTGGACATTTTTCAGAAGAAAAGAAAAAACATGTGCCAGACATTTTTAGCCATCTCTGTATTTGTTTCTACTGCTCTGGATTTGGGGGGGGGTCTTGATTTTTCTTTTAGCCTATAAATACTGATATAGCTTTATCAACATGATGGGCTAATTATCATACTAGTATTATCAATTAGTATCTTAGTTATTAGTACGCTATAAATCTAGTAGGCACCTTAATTCACCGATTCTACTTGTAGAAGCAGAATGATGCAACCATACTTTCTCTCTCATGTTTTGTCCGAAAGGTGGAGCCAATGACTGTCTGAGGTCTCAGGTTGTGGAGCATTAGCAAAGCCCCTGAGATAGCCTGGGGACGTGGGATGGCTCCCCAGGCCCCACAGCTGCTCTGTAGGAGCCTCATTACCCTGACTCGTGTGGGGTTTGTCTGACAAGTGGTGGAACATCTGCTTTCAGGTGTGTGCACACTTACGTAGTCTGTGTCCTCAGTGGGCTGTCAGATCCGATCCTTAAAATGTATCTGTGTGCCATAAAAAAATGTGTAGCTAAATACCAGTGGACAATCCAAGTTGTGCCCTCCATAGCAGAAAGCTGAGTGAGGTAAAACAACATATGGGTTGCAGGTGGTTACATATGCTTGTATGTTATATATATATTAGTTAAGAATTGCACTAATCGGTATTTCCTCTTGTGTTCTGCATCTTAGCTGAGTCACCTTGGCCTACCTGCAGGGAAAAACTTAATCTCCTGAGCAATTAACTGATGATGGCATGATTTTAAAATAAACTCAGAGCTAACCTAGACTTGAACATTGGAAGAAACAGAGATCAAGACTCTGGCATGTCAGCCCTTTAACTACATTACTTCTGTCTCAAAGCTTCCTTCTGCTTGGGTTTTAAAGCCATGTCCTGCGACGTGATAAAACACCGGCTGTGCTTCACAGGCCCTTTCTCCATCCAGCTCCACAGGAGCTGCCCGCGGGGCGCCTGGCACACGTGTGCTATTGCAACGGTGGAGCTGGAGCAAGGCCGTGTGGAGCGTGCACCAGTCCTGCCGGCCCCCACGCCGCGGCTGGGAGCACCCGGCGAGGGCTGGGCACCTGCATTTCCGTACGGTCGGGGACCGTAAGAAGCTTTGAAAAAACAGCCATCGGGGCAGGGGGGAAGGCAGTCAGCACAAGAGCTGTACTGAAAGCCGGGTAGCGAAGTAGCACTTCGAGAGCTGAATAACATAGAAACAAGGCGTAGCTATTCACGTATGTCACATCGATGTGACATAAGGGTAGCAGAGTACGTAGAATACTTTACAAATTATGTATTTCTTTCCCCATCCCTCAATTTGTTCCAATACACTTAGAGAAAGTGCTTCATTTACATTTATTTGGTTATCTACACCTATCTAGAGATCTTGATTTTTTTTTTTTCCTTAAGTGTTAGAGGTGTCATTTTGAATCCTTTTGTTTCCATCTCTTCAATAAAGGTGGGAAGCACAGATTAAAGAAACACCCTGCCCTTACTGAACTCTCCCTCTTAGACTGCATTTCCTGCCTGGAAGCTCTCCCTTCAATAAATAAGAAAACACATTTTTGAATGTGATGCAGGTTATTCAGCCCATCTGAGGAGAAATGAGAGGGTTTGAGTAAGAAGAGCAGCCCTAAAGAAAGCAACCTTGTGGGGTATAGCCAGCATACTCTGATTTTGGTGAAAAGAGGTGGTTTGAAAGCCTTTATGCATCACTGAGGGAAAGAAATAATCTCCCAAATAGATGTTATGTCTGACTGAACTGGCATCTTGCATTCAAACTCCAAAATGCCTTGTATCCACACAGGAAAGTTTCTAGCTCACTTAAAGCTTGAATCCAGGAGCACTGGGTTCATGTACACACACCTGAATCCACAAGGATTATAAAAAGGTAGGCAGGACTGCAGGCTTGAGCAGGGACATGTCTTAACTTGGAAGAAAAATGCTAAAGTTGAGACTACGTAACCAAACTTTCCAGCAGCATTTTTAAATCCCTTTTCTATCTTGTCCCCTGTAACAAATGAACCAATATGCAAGTGTGCTTCTGAAACTTTTTCTCCAGTTACACTTCATTTTTGCTCACCTCTAGTTTTACTTCTATTTTGGACTCTCTCGCTTTTTTTAACCTATTCAATATAACATGGAAAAAAAATTAAAGGCCATCCAGTTCTGATACTCTTTGAAGGAAGGATCATAATATATTGGCAAGGCAGGGTGGTTTCCCTTCCTTGTTCTCCCGGTTGTCTAGAAGTTTGGGAGCGAGTAGGGAAGCGGGCATGTACTGACGCTGTAAATCTCTGCCATCCGGATGTGTAAGGTGCTCTGTCTCTTTAGTGATCCCCAAGATGACTCTGAAATTACTGCACTGCAAGTGATAAAGTATAGTAAAGGAGGCATGCATTTTATATAAATAAGCAAGCAAAAGACCTCAGAACTAATGCTTGAAACAGCTAGAAAATTGATAGTGTAGGACAGCTGTGGAGAATTTTTCCTGCTTTTTGGCAGTGACAGTGTACCAGCTTGAAATAAGACTAAGCATTATTAGCTATGTACACAATTATTGCTCTTGCTAGAAAATGACCTCCTAAACAGACATGGAGAGGCTCTCCCTGTAACTAACTGTGCGGAGGAGATCTAAACTTAGCAGTCACAAAATTGAAATGAGAATCACAGAAAAAATATGGCATCTCTATGCTGTTGCATACAGATATCTGAAACAACCTGAATTTCAATGAGAAAACTGTGGAAACAGGCAAATTTGGAAAGGTGGAAATTGCTAGGACGTTTTTCAGGAGTCTGCTGCAAGAATCTCAGTCTGTTCCTCTGGAGGTAAAGAGGGCTTTTTGCTATGGGGAACAGCACAGATTCCTATAAATGCATAACTTTTTCTATAAATGCAGGACTTTAAAGTGTCCCTACTTTACACAAAATATGCAAACAACTGTCTGAAAATCCATTAGCACCAAACTGTAAAATGGAGTGTTACATATCTAATGGAAAAATATATCATATTAAATCAATTAATGATTTTATATATATAAGCCATTTAATATTAATTAAAATAGTAATTATGTAAAATGGCTCAGCTGTACTTTGAAAACAAATTTAGGCAATTGTAACCCTACAGGTGCTTGAAACTCACAGATTGTATATGCGTCCAAAATCTGACTGCCAGTTTTGGATGTGTTCCTGTATGAACGTATGAGGCTGAACAGAAATCATAGACCTCAACACTTTTTTGCATTCCGCAGTGTAAATATTTGAATCTGAATCCTTCTCTGTCGTAAGGGGTTACTGAGCATTCAGACTTGCAAAGAGAAAAGAGTTTTAAAAATATTTCCGTGCTTTTTGAAGACTTAGCAACCAATCCCTTTCACAACATATTTCTGTCTGCTTTGACTGCTTTTCATGCTTCTGTTCCCGCTTGCGGCCCGTCTTGTGATTCCATGCCTGGCTGGGAATGAATTAAGCCTGTCAATATCCTTTTGACCTCTTCATATGCAGGAGGTTCACCTTGCAGAGCTATTTTTTTTCCCTCTGCCTTCGCCTCCTGCAGCGACACCTCTCCGGAGGGCTGAGCATCCCCGAGCGGGGAGCAGCCACACAACTGACTGCTCCTCCCAGGGCAGCGTCCCCTTGCCAGCAGCAGAAGGCAATTTCTAGCACGCGAAGAGTCACTCTTGGTTATTTTTCTCTCCTCCCTGCATGCTGCTGTTTCCCTTCCCACTTGAGGGGAGGGGGGGAAGTCCCTCTTACCCCTCCCTTCTGTTTTGCTTTGGGGACAGAGATGTGCCACGATGTTATCACACCGAGCATGCCAAGGTTAGACTGAGCATACACTAATGCTGAGCTGGGGTTAGGTGCCTTTACCGTCTATTCCTCGTTTCTTGCTGTTGGAGATACCTGGATTTGGTTGCTTCCTCTCCCTAGGGAAGCTGATTTTGCTTCATGCTTCTGCAAGCAAGCTTTTTACCTGGTCCTTTTTTCAGAAGCCATTTTTGTAGGGTAGTATTAGCTATTTCTTGCAACAGTATAGTGTTCAGGGCACACAGTTATAGGGGAAAGACTTGTACTTTGGTCTTACCCAGTTTTTTTCTCACTATAAAAATCACAGTATACAAAGAAGCAAGGACTGGATCCCAGACCTATACCCCATCAGGCAATGGGAAGTTTTTAAGAACAATCTACAGTGACCTTTTCCTGAAATCTAATAGAGTTTTAGCTTGACTTCAATAAAAACAGTCTGAGCTTTCAAAAGTCCCATCCAAAACTTGCATCTGCATGTAGTCCAATAAAATGCGGTACATTGGCACTTAGTATTTATTTACTGCCAGATATGTCTACCCACTACTTAACAGAAGTACTAGGGGATTCTTCCAAAAACTGTTACCACAAACCACTCTATGCAACTATTGTGGGGATTTTTTTGAGTCAAGTAACCTAACGATAATGAATCTGGAAGGAGAAATAAAATTTTTTTGCTGTTTATTTTGTTAGGGAAAATAAAATGGAATGTGTTCTGCACAATGTTTGCTTGGCAATGTTAACAACAGGAGAAAAATAACATCCCTATCAATTAAGAAAAACCTCTGATACGTCCTTAAGCTTACATGGCTGCTTCATCTACTAGAGCATGTAGATTAATGGTACTGCGCGTTTGCATTTAGTCCTTGTGATTTTCCAAATAGCTTTCGGGCAAGATAATAGATTCACGGCTTTGGGGAGAATAAATACGATGACCATAAAAACCAAAGGCTGATCTACCTTGCTTCAGTTTGACTTATCAAGGCTAACCGCAGTTCTCCAGTGGGACTTCAATTTTCATGTCTGTTCCCTTCTCTGCCACTGTGCTAGGTTCATCGCTGCGTTTGGGAGCTGCTGCCAAACGTGAAATGTTGTTTCTGATGTATGAAGAACAGCTTGCTGGGAGTAGTCTACAGTTTCTCTCTCTCTTTCTCCTTAATTCACTTTATAAAAACATCTGGATAAAAATAAAAACAACACTTCTACGATTTCTGACCTAGATTGCTTCTGGTGCTAACTGATGTTCTGGAGCTGGAAGCCCTAAGATATCACATCCGCAAGCTCTACAAGCTCTCAAACCCTCCCAAATGTTGTTTAGCCACATATTCTTTCTCTCTCTCACACGCACACTCTCACGCACACTGTATCACCAACACAGATATTAGTGAACTAAATGAAAAATCAGGCAATACAAAAATATAACTGAATACTGTGTGGGAGTACGTTTACATGGGCTCAGAGGGGAAGATTTATAAGACGTACAGAAGAGACTCTTTCTTATAGCCACTCTTTTTGTAGTTCTTTCATCTCTACTCATTCTCCTTAATGCCAGCTTTTGCTCCTTTAGTCTTTTCTGTGATTGCCCCTTTAAACATGACCAAGCCAAGGAGCTTCAGCCCTACAGAGACCCATTTTGTGAGGGCTTGCTTCATGGTTTTCTTTTCCGTATAGTAGTTGTTGCTATTACTAAAAAAAGAGAGAGTTTTTAGAGTTTTTGTGCAAGATTACTGTGCTATGTGTATTTTGATTTCTGGTGCGTAGCTGCTACCTGGGCAGTTTGGGCTGTTTTCCCGAGCGGTTTCTCTCCCTGTTGCTCCCAGAGTTTTGAACTTACCGGTTTTAGGAGATTCTAGTTGCAAAAAAATCTGGTTGTTTTCCCTAGCGTGTGTAACCTACATTGTGCGTCTGCCTGTTTGCTGTAGGAAAGAACACAGTATCTTGTGGTTTGGAGAAATGCATCCGATCAGCTTTCCCTGCACTTTGTACCTACGGCAACTGCAGCAGCTGATGGTTTGCGTGTGCAAAGAGCACGTGTGGGTCATTAGAGGTCACGTATGTGCTTTGGCGGAGAAAGTATCACAGCAATCGTCTGTCTCCAACAGTCAAGCATTGCAGCCTTCTACATCGGGCCTCGGGTGGGGAGGCGGCTTGAGTTTCTCTCCCAACACAAACGTAAATTACTTAAATCACTGTGCCACAAGGTGCAAAGGAGGGTGGGCTTTCCTTCAAAAGCACTCTGTAAAGTGGCATCAACTTATTTTCTGCACTCTCTCTCTCTCTCTCTCTCTCTCTCTCTCTCTCTCGCCTTTAAATGTTATTCATACAAAGAAGCAATCTGGGGTCTCCTGTTCTCCTCAGAACTTTTAAGAGTTTAATAGTTCCAGCTCTCCTGTAGCTCAGGAACTAATATTAAAATAATCTCTTCCTAGTTTGTTATGCAATACGCATGGCTTTAGTGGTATTTGTAGCCTTGCCACGATAAATATTTTCAGGAAAAGGCCTTAAATCTTGTTCCACTGAAATAAAGTCTTGCCATTGTTTTCTATGGAAGATGGATTTCTTTCACATACTGTAATGCTTCCTCATTTTCTTTTCTGAGCACTCAGAATGCATGAGATCTGTAAAAGTGGCCTAAACCGCCTGACAGGGCTAGTACGTTTAACGTGCCTTCAAAGAGCAAGCTTCTTGTCTCAATTGCTCCGTTTCATATTTTGCTGCAACAAGAAACTTAAATAATAAGCACTGTCATAAAAATACAAAGCATGCTTTATTTAGAAGGATCAGTTAAAATAGAATAAGTTTTTTAAAGCTATGCCATGTTTTTCTTTTGGCTGTATCTTTCAACTAAATCAAAAATGGAAGATTATTTTTCCTTGGCTTTATTTTTTACACCTTTTGGCCAATCTCCTCTTTGTAAGAAAAATCAGTTTTATATTAAGCAGATGTCTAACTTCGAGTCTGAAATTAAAGATGCAGGGAAGTACAAATGCGGCCAAGCGCTAATATAAATATTCAGGCCTGCTACCTGATGGCAAGCATGCTCATGTGAGGAACAGACTACGCACCGAGGCAAACTATTCTTCTGTAAATTGTATGGTGCCTTATTCAAATTTGCTTTAGCATGCTTCCTTGCAGGGCAACAGATTGCTCAGTGTAAGAAACCACAGCAGAGCAAGGACCCTTTACAGCGGGTGGCCATATTCATAAAGGTAGTTAGGCACCTACTGGGATTTTAATGAGCGCCTAAATAAGCTGGGCACCAAGCTCCAAAGAAATCCATTCACTTAGGTGCTTTAGAAATACTGGCTTCAAAGTCTGACAGTCTGAAACGCAGTGTCTAAATTGCTTAAAGGTGAGGATTTTTCCGACTAACGCTGGTGGGTGGGAAAGAGCTCGCAGTGTCGCCCTTAGAATTTTCTTTAGGTAGACGTTTTAGAGCAAATCTGTTAGGCGATATCGGTAACCAGCTCGAGCATGAATAATGCTGATTACACGGGTAGCCTCCGACTGACCCCCTTGTCTGGGAACGCTCTGAATGGAGCCATTTGATGTCAGTCCGACAAATACCACCTTCAGGTTGCCTGGTGTTAATTTAGAGAATGACCCCGCAGAGTCCCACTAATCCATCACATTCACGTGCTCGGGCACCACGGCAGCGGAGAGCAGCACCCAGGGCCTTTCCCCGAAGGGGAACCCATACAGCTGACCAGGGCCTTGGTACATATGTGTGCTCGTATGTTTTTTGGTTTTTTTTTAATAACAGGGCCTGCCAGTGGCCCTGTTATAAACAGCAGAGAAGCGTATGCAATGTCGCATATAGAAGCGCTCGAGCTGCCAGCTTCTCCCCAGAACTGGGGAAGGCTGAATCCCTCCTTCCAGCGACAAACGTGTTGATGCCTCCTCAAAATAAAGAGGAAATAATTGTTTGCCTCGCTAGCTCATTTTGGATAAAATACACAAACTATCGCTCGATGTTTAACCATGAGGTCTCCGTCTCCTCTGCATCTTGAGCAGGATGCTAAAATGGTCATTTCAGCATAACGGCCTAGGGCAAGAGCTCCTCTGTAAAGCTCTGACCTCCGTTCAAACCCCAAGTGGTGGTAAATCGAGGCCATATTAACTATTTGCGTGACTGTTGATAGCAGAGTTTGTGGCACAGTCTCTCGTGGGCCTCAGAGGCTTTTTACGGTATACGCTGTGACTCCTGCACGCTGAAAACGGCAGCGGCAAGCTGCTTATTTGCAGCAGCACACCCTAAGCGCAGCTAGGTAAGCGCTGCTCGGTTCACGGTAAGTTCAAGGATTTTCTGGGAGGCAATGAAGCGCTGCCAGTCTGATTGGCATAACGTAGACGGCTCGAGGAAAACTGCAAGGTAGGGAAAGGTGAAGAAAAAGCAGCTTTTCACTGCTGGTGTTGATGCTGTGCAAGCGCACCGCGCTTTTAGTGGGGCCACACTACTTTTTTTTTTTTTTTTCCCACGGTTGCTGGCAGGATTCTGCAAAATGAAGCCCTCGGGGCCATAGCATGCGTACCCGAAAGGCAGTGTGCGTGTGCACATACACACACATACAGCCAGCAAACGTCGAGCACGAAAACCACCCCAAAATCCTGCTGACCACCAGGAAAAAAAAAAAAAACACACACACACACACACACAAGGTAGCTTTTAAAAACTCCCGGCCTGGAAAGCAAGCGCAGGTAGTCATTCCATTTATTTCTTTCCCCCGCTCCCCTCCAGTCATTCGGCAGAAAACAGTGGGTATGTAGAGGCTTGGTGAGAAGCATCGCCGCCTCTGTCCCCCTCCTCCCCAAATTTGCCCCGCGGCCGCCTGAGGGCAGCGCGGGGCGCGGGGCGCCCGCCGGGGCCGGGGCCGGGGCCGGGGGCGGGGGCGGGGGGGCGGCGGCGGCGGCCCCTCCCCGGGCGGGCCGGGGGCCGGGCTGGGGGCCGGGCCGGAGGGGGCCGGAGGCCGGAGGGGAGCCCCGCGCCCCGCAGAGCGGAGAGGAGCGGAGCGGAGCGGGGCGCTGCGCGGAGCCGGCGGGCTGGCCTCCAGCCCCCCCCCCCCCCCCGGGCCGGGTGTCCTGCACAGGCGTGGGGGTGCCCCCCCCCCACCGCACCCCCCAAAGCTGGAGAAGATGCGGGGGGGTGGTTTCGGCTGCTGCAGGAGGAGCAGTAGGCAGCCCCCGCTGGAGTGCGCGCTGCCTCTGCTGGAGCCCAGCCCGAAACAGGTAAGGGGGGCGCGTCCTCCCCGGCCGGCAGCCGCTTTACACCGGGTGCAGGAACCCCTTTTTGCTCTGCGCGTGTTTTACGTCGCGCCTAGTCCGCCCTCTCACCTCTGGAGGGGATGCTGGAGGGCTGCAACAGCCCCGCAGGCGCTGGATGGGGAGGTTTAACTGGCGTAGCTGTCCGTAAGCCTGCGGAGGTGTTTGGGGAGAGAAAGGGTTGGGCAGGATGCGAGAGGGGCGCTGGTTTGCTTTCGGCAGGTAGCTGCTTCCTCCGACGGCGGTGCGGCTCCTTGGCAGGATTTCGTTGAGAGGGTGATGCTGGAGCAGCCCTTTGGAGCAGGATGCTCGCGGTGAGGGCCGCGCTGCAGGCTGGCCGGGCGTGCGCTGGCAGGCAAGCACGCCAGCCTACACGGCCCTAGTGACAGCGCTGCTCATCTTCTCTCTAGCTGGAGCAGTGTGGGGCCACGGTAGCTCCGCTTGCCTCCGTATTGTAGAGTACCACGCTTTCCAACCCTTCTTGGAGTTTATTCCTCACTTCAGCTATTGCTAGTGCAAGACAGTAGCAAGCTAACGCTGAAGGAAAAGCCTGCAAGTGGAATCACATAACTGGAATGCCTTCTGTATGTATATGAGTGTGTGCATAGTATATATGGGGAGCAAGTGTGTGTGTGTGTGTCTGCAGATTTTTTTACAATTTTTATTTCTATCTCTGAATATAATGATGTTTACATGGCCACGTGCACAGTATGCTGTCTTAAACTACTGCTGCAGTTGTGGTTGCCTGATATTCTGTCAGTCACCTTCTTATGGAAAATAAAAACCAGTTGTCACGCTGCAGTTTTTTTTGGTATGTTTCCTTAGCCTTTTTTAGGTGAAATAAAAATAGTTATTCTGCACAATGTAGTTTATTTTTCTCTCTTTTTTTTTCCCTCGCAAAAGGTGGTGTCATTCATGCTTTTGGTTAAGTTGGGTGCTTAGAAGCTTTTATGGTTAAAAACGTAGTAGCAACATTTCAAAGACATGATATGTCTTTTTTAGGCTTCCATAGCTACTGTCCATCAAATATTCTGATTTTTATTAACAAATCTTTACTGGTATAATGAGATACTTTGTTCAGTTTCTGCTCTCCCAGTCTGCAAATTGCACTGTGGTTGTAATTAATAAGAGTTGTTACAAGTAAATGTGTGAGTACAACACAATATAGAATCATATTTGATTAATTTAGATTTGAGGAAAAAAACTATTTCTTAATTGGAAATACTCCCAAGACTGTCTATGTCTGCAAGTGAAGGTCTGATTTTGTGCACGTAGTCATATGATTTACGTGCCTTCCCATGCTGGGATGTTGAAGGCAAAGTTGCTGGCATGAGGGGATTTATGTCATCTACTGAATACGCCACGCAAAAAGTGCACCCCATCCTGAAGTGACTGACACCTCGCCTGAGGCTGCCTCTGCCTGCCCTCGCCCTGCGTGGTGATGAGGCGAGGTGTTGCCTGGGCTCCACTAGTTGCACGCACAGCCAACGCGGCGCAGCTCCAGGGCCCGTGCTGGAGCACCCTCCCGGGCTCTGCGTCTGGCAGGAGAGGGCTCTCATGTCCTGTAAGGATAAAATGCAGGTGGGTGCCAGACTTGTGAAATGAGCTCTTTGGAAATGTGTGTGTGTGTGTGTGGGGGGGGGGGGGTCAGCTATCTGACTTCAGGTTTTCAGGGATGTGATTTTGGAATGGTTCATCAATCATTTTGCTCTGTGCCTTTTCAGTTCCTAATACAACAGGGTCTTCATTCAAGACAGTGACTCTTCTGTGCTGCACTACTAATTAAAATGATCCCTCTCTAATGGCGAAAGGGAAAGGAAAGCTGTGGAATTACAGAGGTGGCTGATGATAAATCAACTTATACTTACTCTAACAATAAACCTTAGATAATCATGTTCCAGAGAGTGTGCCATATACCTTACGTGAAGCTAGAGCTCTGTCCTCTCCATCTGTCAGATGGAAAAGGTGTAGGTTAAAGTGTGTATTGGAGATTCCTAAAAGAGCAAGCAGATAACAAGTGTGTTTGTATCTTGATTCAGAGAGCCAATGTCAACAGTAACTTCTTTTTCTCCCCTTTTCTTCACCCCATACTTCTGAGGGCTGATAGAGTTTTCCCCTTGATCTGAACAGATTTTCATTCCTCTAGCTGTTTGGGCAAATGAAGTTAAGTTTTTCAGTTTTCTGAGAAACGATGCTGCTAATATGATATTTGTGAAACATTCTGAAGGTATAATCAATGTCTTCCACTGTCTGCCATGTAGCTGGATTAAGGTTTTCCTTCTAAAGTCTTCTGCCTTGCTGCTTATCAAAAAGGTATTTGAAAAAAAAAAATTAAGAGGTTGGAAAAAGTAATAATGAGAGATTAAATTTCCAGATTGAGTGATTTACTTATGGACTGTGGGAAGAACTCTCCTAGGTTTGTTCGTGCCCATTCACTCTCACAGTTACATGCACAGTTACATGCACTGCTAACATCGGTCTTTGAGATGTGTTGAAAGAATAATCTTTTCATGCCCTTAAACTAAGCAGGGTGTGGTTTGTAGCCAGTCTCATTCTAGCAATGAAATGCACAGGCATCTCTGAGGCTTCTTCAGTGTGCCTGGAGTTTTCCGCTTCCCTTCTTGGTCCCTAGCCCTTGATACGTAGTCGCTTCTGCATGGAGACTGAAAGGATGCCAAGCTGATGCTTAACATTTGAGCCTGAACTAGGTAGAGCGGCCTCCTGTGGGGTTAGGTGGCACAGACCCTGCTCCTTACTGTGACCCTTGGGAAACTTGTCTCATTAGAAACTAGTCAAATGTTGAAAATAGACCTTATTAAGGCATCCTTGTCATCTCTATATTCCTCTCAAATTCGCACCAAAAATATAAGGTTTAATTTCCTTTTGATTTATTTTTCTCAAATTTGTAAATGAAAAACAGAAAAAAAGGTCCATTTAACACAAGCTTTCATGTCTTTCTCTTTCAGTAAAATCTGCTGTACAGTTCCACCTAGTGATGGAGAGCTGGCGTACCTGAGGGCCAAACTTTAGCGCTTGCAGTTACTTGGTTACAACACTAGCAAAGAGACAGTGCTAACTAGTATGGATGGTAATTGATTATTACTTGTCTCATTCATCACATCTACCACAGTCCTACCAAAGCCAACCTGCCATGTGAGGTTTGAGTATGAGGTGTCTTTATGTATTTATAAATCACATTACATGCAGGTCACCATTTATAATAATAAAATAAGCATAGAAAATTGGCCCATTGCACCCAAAATGCCAAGCAATAATGTGTAACAGAGAGAATAGGAAAAGACCTTTTTTTCTCTTGTGAACTGTACATACCTGTTGTCATTGTTTTACAAAGTGATGATGGATTTCCATCATTTGTTTTGTTAATTATTATTTTAAGCAAAACCACATTAGTCCTCTTGCATGCTAGTGGACAAACATGTTCTGAGACACTTTGTTATTTCATGTAATAGCCCTTGGCGTTAATGTTTCTGCCTTTCCGAGTGCTAATTAACTAGTGGAAATGGGATATAGGTAGGAGAAACTGGTATGATTAAAGATGCTTTTGGGGCATGATGCCACAGGGAGATCAAAACGCAGATTCAACGCAATGTAGGTTGCATCTGCTTGAGGGAGATGCGGCATTTCTCCCGGGAGCCCTCCCTGGACACTGGGCTGCCCCTACTCGCAGGCTATCGAGGCGTTAAGGGCACGTTCTGTGCTGTAAAGTAACTGTTTAAAAATGGCAGCTCCTGACTTCCCTGGTTCAAGGCTCTTTATTTAACAATGGTATTTTGCGGTAACTTCTGGACTCCTTTAGTTCTACATGAGCGATGCAGTTAATGCATGAGCTGGAGTCCGCTGTGTACTTCGGTATCTTTGCCACGGTGGCTTCAGCTGGTAAATCCGGTGACAGCAACAGAACTGAAGCTTTGCTTAACGGGAAGTACCTTGGGAGGGAAAACTCCCCTTTTCACCATGACGGGTGTGAGCAACACACCCTTTGGCACTTGCCCCCAAGCTGAATTTGCAGGGCTGGGCATTAGGAAAGACGGTTCTTCAATTGCTACAAGGTATGCACGTGCAGGATGAAAGGACCGTTCCAGTTACAAGCATGAAATCATGAACACAGCATCCCACAGTGTTCTTATTTACTTTTCTGAATTCAACCGGACTTTTAAGAAGGAGCTTCAGGTTGCAGCACAGACCGTGCTGTCTCTGATGGGGCCTCCTGAGGCCCTTTTCCTTCAGGAAACTAGCAGTTTGCATTGGTGCAACTGTTACCACCCGGGTGGTTTGTTTATTTATTGTCTCAGCTTCCATTTGAGTTTAGGGCCAAGGAGGTGTCTGTAAAAATCAGAACTTATATATGTAATATAATACACTATTATAAATACATATATTGAATCTGGCTCTCAGATTGCAGGGTCCTGTGTAGTTACATCCTGTTGGGTTTTGTGCTAAAGTTGATTTATTATCTGAAATTTAACAAGCTTGTTATGAACCAGCCTAATGGGGATAATTCTTACCTTGCTGTGATGCCTTATTAAGCCATAAAGAGAGGTCAGCAGGAGGCATGACTTATTTCAAACAAGGCATTCATAAGGCCATAAATTGGTAAGTCTTTACAAGTGCAGATTTTCAAGCTGCAGTTAAGGAGATTTTTAATACTAGGTTACTCTCCAGGGCAAAATTCCCTCTTTGCAAAAACCTCGCAGAAGAGTGTCCTCACAATAGGTCTTAAATGCAACTTGAGTAAGGCACTGGCTTTGCCTGGCTTCCCCAACAGAGTGGAGATTTACCTGTTTAATTACAGCTGCTTGCCCATTAGTAACAAAATTGCCATTGCTAATAATAAAGTCATAATTGGGAACTAGAAGTTCAAAATGGACAATTATGTTACTAGTAAAACAACTGACACTGTCAGCCCCATAACATCCCATATGAAAGTCCTATTCCCTCTTAGTATTTTGGCATAGATAAGAACAGCAGTCTTTTCTCACCGTTGCACCAATTCTTACCTAAAATCTTTCCTATTTCCTTTCATTTACAGACCTCAAATTTTTCATAATCTTGTCTCTCCACTGTGGTGATCCCATCATGTTGATAGCATGATTGCTGGTGATTTTCTTAAAACCTCAGCTCCTTGAATCCAGTGGGATTTGTAAGACTCTGCTAACTCTTTGAAAAAAAGTCTGTCTGTATTCTGTAAGGCTGTTGGAGAAAAACATGAGCAACTTTGGAAAAGCAGATGAAAAGAAAATTTTTTTTTAGGGAGACAGAAAGGGGGAAAAAAAGTGGTGGTAAGCCAGCACCTTGATTTCTTGTGTATGTGTTTTTTTTTTTTCTCAAGATTTAAGATGGGTAGTACTATTTCCTGCTATTGACTATCCCTGTTTTCAAAGAGATTAATGCTAAATCTTTTTCTTTCTCCTTCTATTGCGTCTGCTTTTCAGTTACCAATTTTACTGCTCCTTTGCTCAAATCATGTGCAATAATGGCATGTTCTGCACTGCTCAGCAAGGAAGATACAGAAAGAATAAGTAAGAATTACCAGGAAAGTCTGAAATATGGGGTATTATGCAACTGTGCATCTGAAATAACCCTTGACAGCATCCATATTGATACAACAGTGAATCAAAGTTAATACTTATGGTGATTAATGACAATGTTGGAAAAGCATGGCTGAAAGTAAATGTTGACCAAACGAGTCTTAAGGAGCATTATAAAAGTGAAAAATGGCCAAGTTGGAGGAAAAGAAACACATGAAAGCAGGATGATCTTTTTGGACAAGGGATTTTGCGCTGCCGACTTGCAAGCTGGAGTCCCCAGGATGGAGCAATTCTGACGTTAATGAATTAGAGGCCAGAGTCAGTAGCAAGATAATCAAATAAAGTTACTTATGTCACTGAACCTGGGACAAGCTTGAATCTGCCAGTCAGTCTATCAGATGTCAGTCTGTCTGGTGAAAATGATAAGATGATGTATTCGGTCTTCAGGCCTAGGTGTGCTAACATGAAAAATGGCTAATGCTGCAAAAATAAATATCTCTGTGTGCTGCACAGAAGCTGTGAGGCTTATTCTGTCCATACATGTAATCATTTTGTTCTCTTCTAGATTTTATTCTTTATTAAAATTCTCCTTAGTTTATCTCTCAACTCTACCCCCTTTTCCTGCAGTTCCTCAGAAAATCACTATTCCCTAAACTGGAAGATCTCAAAGGATATTTAGGAGATCAAATGACCTGCATGAAGGCTTTAGTTCTCTGCAAGGCCCCTGCATCTCCTTAGCAGTGCACAAACAGAGCAGGCTCTCTTCTTGCCTGTCTGGGCTATCTTGCCTGCAAGATGGGTCTTTACTTTCTCAACAGGGACAATGCCAAGGTCACGCAGCACAAGCCTTTGGAAGGCACAAGTGATAAAAAGTGCTACAGAAATTCTCGCTGCATTTGCTTCTGTGTGTGTTACTATATAGCATCGCCCAGGATCGTTCTGACACGTCTGAGTGTGCATTAACTGATCTGCTGCTTTTCCACTAAGTGTTAGATCCCAAGTGGTAAAGAAAGGCACTGCAAGTGAAATATTAGAAAATGGAACAGAGTAGCTTCGTTTATTCTGCTTAGTCCAAGCTACTGTCTGTCCTAACTCAGAGGCCCACGTCTGACTTTTCCCTTGGCCGAAGTGATGAATTTTTCTTTGTAGAGTCTCAAGCGAGTGGAGCGCTGTGCCCATATCTCCCCTGCCCAATAGGATGTATGGAGATGCAGCAAAACTTGGAGGCTTCAAAGAGCGAATGCCATGGCACACGCGAACTGACCCCCGGCCTTTAAAGCGGCGCAGTGAACTGGAGGAGAGCCTCATCACTCTTCTCCCCTCTTGCTTCGTATTTGAAATCTCTGCGGCATCAGTTCATATCTTTACCTTTTTTGACACAAGAAAATAGGTTTGGAAACTGCACTGGCAAGAGTTTAGTTACCGTATTTAATTCTTAAGTTGTTTGCGTTGTCAGGAACTGTCTATGATCTTTACTGTTTCTCTCGCTGTTTAGAATTGCTTAAGTAACTTTTTCTGTGAACTTTATTTCTTCATCTTTGACATTGAAGAGAGACCTATATGCCAGGCCCCTGTGTGCCTTGAGGTTTGTTCTGAAGCATCCTACAGACAAATGAATTTGCCAGCCAGAAGCCTTGAGCAACTAGATGGACACACGAACGTGCCGCAGCCAGCTGGCATAGGGAAGAGAAACATTCCAGGAGAGCCTCTTGCCTCCAGACGTCCACAGCTCCCACCCCCGCCTCATCCAACAAATAGCTTTTGCAGCATGCCTGGAAGTACATCAGATTGAGGCTATTTTGGACCAAGCGAAAGGAATATGTTCCAGACTCCTGGGGCTTTTATTGAGAATACGCAGCTGCCAGCGCCCTTTCTCTTTGTAAGTGAGGGATCCAGCCCAAACCCTTCCACTGGCCACAGCTGAGGCGGTGCTTGATTTTATGGATTTCTCTGCACTGTTTGCTTTGAGTGTTGTGTTGAGCATTCACTGTTCAGAACTTGATATTTGAGCTGAAAGAACTGGTCCCTTTTTTCCTTTTCCACAATAAAGAAGATTATGCTTTGGCTGCGTCTGTAGAGCCCAATTTTACAGGGAAGTGGGATGTGTCCCACTGATGATAGAGTTACAAAGTAGCTCAAGAAATTCCAGACTGGAATTTTGTCTTTTTTTTGGTTTTCTTATTGTCTAGTAAAGTGAAGGAAATCTGCCTGCCTTCCAATAATGCGATGGTTTGTCGGGGTTGTCAAGGCTTCCTCTAGATCTGTGGTCATTTAATCACGTAGACTACTGTGGCCAGGGTGAAAGTCGGGCTCCTGCAGTCAACAGCAAATTCCCAACTGATTTCAGGGGGCTAACCTCAGAGTTTGTGCAAGGGTCAATTTTACTCTGGCAGGGAAGGTAGGCCTACCTGGTTTTGATACTGTGGCTGCATCTGACCTTGATTATGTGCTGTAAGGTTAGGGTTGCATTTCAGAAGCACGCTCTACAACTACTAGATGTGTGGTGCGCAGCCCATTCTCCCTGTATGAGCGCAGTCAGCACGTTGTCAGCTTGATCTCTGTTTTCTGTGGTTGTTCCTTGCAATTATTCCTCCTCTCTTTCCAACCATTCATGGAATGAACGGGTTCAGTCGTGTTAGGAGGTGGTGGCATGTCTCACTAAAGTGTCAGCTGAGAGGACAGTGGATAGCCGCTGCTAAGGCCAAATGCTTAAAACATAATCAGAGTCTTCACAGCCTTCTAATATTTGAATGCTTTGCTAAATAGGGGAGGGAGGTGGGCTCTTAACTACAAACTTACATCCTGATCTGGGTTTACGTATGAACACATATCAGACAAAACAGGTCAGTCTGATACCCACCACAGTAACCATGCGACCACTTTCTTCCTCCCTTGTGTTAGATATTTTGGATATTATTGTTACCAAGTTAAAGTCAACTTTCTGAGCACTGAATGGCAAAATGAAAGCCCCTGAAGCTACTTTTAAGCACCTAAGTGAGCAACCTGTTTTTCAAATTCCTGAGCGTTTGGCATTCCTCATTGGTTTTATTGGGAATTGTTGGTTGACTAGATATTTTGTTTGGGCTTTTCAACATCAGAAAGTTTACCTAGTATAATTTTTACAATTATTTTGTTTAAAAACTTTACTGCATACTTATAGCTAGCTAGCTAGATTTACACCATAACAGTCTGACTCAGTTCCTGGTTCATTGGTGCTTATAAGTGCAATATACCAGAGGAAGAGTAGTGTAAGATTGTTGATAGAGCAGCCACATAGAAGTGTGTTTATAGTAGACCAGCATAAATTTTCCACAGAGATAGGTCTGTCTTAGGTAGCTAAATATGGACTTGGAAGCTCAAGGGCGGGTTTCTGGACAGCGTCAATGTTTTTTTTTTTTTTCTCTTCTTTTTTAATCACTGGAATACTATTTTGGTTTCTGTGTTTATACTGTCACTTCAGACAGCAGAAGCACAGTGTTGTTCTTTCACTCCAAATGGGTTTTCTTAAAGACCAAATCTGAGCAAAGAGGTACAGATCTCTCTGTAAATGTTGGCCCTGTCTTCCTTCCTTCCTCGATGTCTGGGCTGAAATCTTTCCCTGCCGTTCGCTGTGGGGCTGGTTTGTTGAGACAGGTGGCAGAGCTGCAGGATGACGGATTCCCCCGGTAATTACAGACACAATCTATCTTTTCTAGTTCACATCCTCCTCATCCCCTCAGGGAATAACCAGATTCTAATTAATAGGGGTTGGGGGAAAGCAGTGCTTCAAAAAACACAGGGTGAACACTGAGGCGTTCATTTCCTTCAGGGCATTAATGATCCAGCTTTCAAGTACAGTGGGGCAAATCTCGCCGTGTTTTGCGGTTTCAGCTCTGTAACCAGTTTGCAGGTAACGTTTGTGCCATTGGAGTGGCCCTGCAAGCTCCAAGGCTCCCTGCAATAGATGCAGTTGGGCCTTGATAGTGTAAGGCACTCTGAAAAATGAGACGCAAGGAATGAACAGATGCTACAAGATAACTATAGCATCTCTTATGACAGACTAAGAAGTCAAACTTTCCTAGGGAATGGTATGCTCTAAGAGTTTATAGCCTGATGCTGCAGTTTAGGATTTTACCTTATTTTTCTTCACTTTTGGCTAGACTGGGACTCCTGGCCTGCACAAAACCTCATCCTGCCCTGGGTAAAGCAGTTTTAAGCCACTGCATCTGCCTGATTCTGGCTATAGTACATGTGAAAAGTTACAGATGTGAACAAAAAAATCCACATATTTGCAAACTGCCTCTTTGGCAAGTGATAGAGATACCGTTAGGGTTGTTTAGGATACAGATAAACTCTCTTATTTTTCCCCTCTACTTCTCTCCTTCCCCAAAGGCATAAGCCACCACATACCATGGCATTGCTAGACCAGTGGGGCTTGGGGGTCTGCTGTTGTGGACATGGGTGTCCCTCACACAGGTGTCCCTGGGAGGGATTTTGTTGGGCCTGTCCTGAGCAGACTTCCTCTGATGAAGATGGTGGAGCCTCTCTCCCTGAGACCCTGCTGTCCAGCCTATTTGAAGCCTCACCCCTGCTCACTCCACGCAGGAGAGCCCACGCTAACTTCAGCAGGCAACAGACTTGCTCTGCCATGGAGCTTGGCCAGGAGGGCATCTCCAGCTCCTCTCTTTCATCATTATTCGTGGCATTAGTGGCACTGCAGCTGGCATGGCATGCAGCTGGCTTAGTGCGTGTTTGCACGTACTGCCGTAGCATCAGTACATCTCCCGTCTCTATTCCAAATGGGATTTACACGTCCCTGTGGACACCCTGCGCAGCTTCACGCAGGGTGTGGTGTTCTGGGGTGTGGTGTTCTGGGGAGAAGCTCAAGGATCTACTGGAGAAGGAGCCTAAGCCATGAATAGCACCACCCTGTCTGGTAAACGTATGCCTACTCGGGAGGGTTCTGAGGAGATTATTGCCTCCCAGACGTCAGCCCCAGCATAGCCAAAGGTTGCGGTGGCTGGGAAGGGGGAAAGCTGCAGAGCTGGGCCTCAGGCAGGAGGAGCCACACGTGGCGTTAGGGGAGCAAGGGTAGGGAATATAACATATGGTAAGAATGAGCTTTTAGCTATTTGACTCTTAGATATCATTTTCTTTTAGCACCATAAATTCAAATGGATAGGATCGAGACTGCCATAAAAGTTAAATTGTTTTTGATGAATTTTTCAAGGCTTAATAACAGCAGGGCTTCAGTGTCAGATCTTGCATGGTTTACATAGTTGTTAACAGGGCATATGCACAAAGATGAAATTAGCTTTGTTTAACAAATCCAAGAGCAACACATAAATTGCGTGTATAGTCGCTAGTAAAGACAGCAACGTTCCCTATGTTTAAAGTGTCTATTTTATGATTTAAACGTCTCTCTATTTTTGAACCAGTTTCCATGTGCTCAGTCTGCTTGTCCCTGTAGCCTCACTTTCTGTCTTTCCATCTGATGAGCTTCCTCAACTCTATTCCCCATACCTCTGATACTGTCAACAACTTTCTCTCTCTTCCTCTTTCTAAAATTGCCTCCATCATCCCCTTATTTTCCTTTTTCCTTTCCTGAAAGATTTATACTAGACTCCAGGTTTCTGCATGTAGTTGTAAATGGGAGGGATTACTTTCACTCTGTAATACCAGTTCTGCACTGGTAGGGCAAAATTCATACTCTCTAGCTAAGACATCCTTGATTTTAAGATTCCTTTCCCATGTGTTTAACAGTACCAAATCATGGCTGTCTGATCTGTGCCCATTAAAAACTTCCATCTATTCTTGTCTAATCAATTAATATTTTCTGGCCATCACACAGTGACAACGCTGTAAAAATTCTTGATTTTCAGTCACGTTGGTTATACATTTTTCTCTGATTTTATTTCTTTTTCACCCCTTATGATTGGGATGTTATTGAATCAAACACAACAAAAGCAAAATATAAACGGCCTTGCAAATTTCATTACCTTCCTTTTCCTGATGGATTCTGAAAGGTTTCGGAAGACCTTAATCCAGAATTTATGAACAAAGCCTACAGAATTTAATAGTGATAGAACGAATAGAGTTTTATAAACCTAAGAATAAAGGTTGTCTCTTTTGTATTGGGACTTTTTTGAACCAACCTATGGAATTTTGAGAGAAGGGATCAAATTTTCTATTAAATTCTACACATGGTATATAAAAACCTATAGAAAGTTATCACTTTATATTAAATTCTAAAGGTTTTACAGAAAGGAAAACGAGGAAGGAGCTATCGCAAGATTTATAACAAAAGCAAAGCATACTAATGAAACACAGTCTTGAGAAATGTTTCTGTAGGAAGGCAGAAACATATTTTTATGCTGAGTTAATGCCAAAGTTGCCCTCTTTCCTTTCAAACCATGTATGTAACAAGTGTTTGGTTGGTTTTTTGCTTCTGGAATGAAACATCATTAATCATTCATTGTTTGATAGTTGCTTGATTAAACTTAATGTTGACACAATTTCTTTTCAATGTGGCTAATGGAAAATGTCTGCAACACAGCAGAAATTAACATTTGTCATCTATCTTATTCCTTACCTCTCCTTTCAGTAGTCTACTTGTTTGTGCCACTATGCTGTTTTTTTAAATCTCTTTAGACTGTATATTCCTAAGGGCAAGGTATGTTTTTTAGTGTGTGGATATACAGTGTGTAACTCAACAGTTTCCTGGCATTTTTAATATGCTATTGCAATAATCAGTGATAGTAATAACATTTGGTCAGTTGAAATTTAAATTTTTCCTCATTTTTTCCTCCCTCAAATTGTTTGAGGTTTTTTTTTTTTTTTGCAGATATAGCTGGAGTCTTTAATCCTTTCAAATTTTCATGCTTTACATAATGTGCAAAGATACAACACACTAGGCATTAGCATGCTGAGCCATGTACAAAGAAATATAGGCTTATATGTACATAGACATCTCTATACGTAATCTTTTTCTCAGCAGCTGGAATAGCACCAGTTTTAACTGCTCTTTTATTTGCTGTATAAATATGCGTGCTTTGTTTCACTTTCTTTCCCAGCTTCAGTGAGCAGAGGTCTGGCTAAACTCTAGTCAAAATGTTTGTATGGGTTTTGAAATCTCATTAAGGGCTGCAACCATATGTAGGAACAGGTGGGAAGTGGAAGCCAAATTTGACACCCTTCCCAGCCTTCAATTCAGAAAAGCTGGGGCGAGACCGTGATGGAAAGGCCAATTATCTCTCCAAGTGGTGGCGAGAGGACGAGGAGGGGCAGGATGGGAAGATAAGGCGGCATTTGCGGGAGATCTCCAAGGGAGACCCATCCTGAAGCATCAAGTCCTGGCTGCGGGGCACCCTGTGCCTGGGGGCAACTCACCCTTCCCTCCACTGACCTTCTCCTGGCCTTCAACTGCAGCAGGCTGAGAGGTAAAGCGAATGCTTTGCTTGGAAAATTACAGGTGCTTCAGGGCATGAGAAGGCAGCAAGCAGCACGCCACCACCTCTCCCTGCCACGTATTGCACCTATGGATGCAGGTTCAGGGAGGGAAGCCGTATGGGCAAGCTGGCAGCTGCCTACATCTGAGTGCCTGTGTCTTCCTGGTGGTGTGTAATTGCATATCTGTGCTGCTGCCTCATCTGGAGCCTTTCTGAGGTAAAGCTTGACCCTGTTCAAGGTGATGGCAAGCCAAAAGGCAGGCATTAGTTTGGTAAACTCCTAGGAAACGCTCTGAGGATTGCTGTTCTTTGTAAGCAATTAAGTCGTAGTTATTGAGACTGAGCCTGAGCCTCTGTGATTCCTCAGAAATCAGTCTCCATGGAAAAGTGGTCTTTGCAGTGAGTTGACATTCAAACCCTTATTTCTCATAGTCCTACTTGGGGTGGGCTTGAGCTGCAGTGTGAGAGAGGAGCACCCCCAGTTTTATGGTCTTCCAAATGTAGCTCTAGCTGCAGAAGCTGAGGTCTCCCCACTGCTCGTAAATGGTATTTACTTGACATTTTCTTCTGCTATCAAAACCTGATTTCCTTTAGCGTAGTGTTGCTATCCTTTCTCTCTCAGAGAAGAACGTGCACAGTATGGAGGATGCTCTTTGGCCAGATGCCGAACACATTAAAGTCATGTTCTTCAGTGAATAGAAAAGAAAATGCAACTAATAAATTGCTTGCTTGCAATGAAAATAATTCTGGAAAAACTAAGCCATATAAGCTGTTTATATTTGGTTTACATACTAGTTCTCTCTAGAAAGAAGGGATAATTCTGTCTAATTCGGTTTCCATACTTAGCACATTGTAAAGCTTGGGGAAAAAAAATAGAGGATTAATTTCCAAAGACAACTGCGCCTTTTTACTCCTTGTGTCTTGCACTGATCGGTGTAACAGGAGATCCAAGACAGTGGCCAATCAGTCCTATTATGCCCTGGAGTAATTACTGTTAGCAAGTGCTATAAACTGAGTAAAGCAATTTGCCTTAAGAAATACAGGATGAGTAGACCATGTTTGATATGGCATTTTTGGTGTGTATGTACATTTTTACTATTTATATTTTTGTTTCTTTGAATAATCTGACACAGGAGAGACCACAAGCATGGAGGGCCTGGGAGGTGTTCCCGCCGTGCCAGCACAGGTAGCTCAGATGCAGGTGTGCCAGAATTTGACAGATTTGGGTGCACAGTTTTTAAGCGGTGCCTCCTTCTGGCATTATTCTTAGAAAAATGGTAGTTAACAAAATGCCATCAAAAGTGTCAATATGACAGCTGTGCAAGCCGAAGATCTTGCGCCTGCCCCTACAGCCCGGGCTTGGGGCACAGTGAGAGGACAAAACTCTTGAGCACGTCCCCCATGCGCCTTCCACACTGTACGCGTCTCCATGGCATGACAGTCCTGAGGTCTGCTAGGAAGAAACTTACTCTGGGGGATGTTTTCTGGTGTGGTACAGAGAACATCAAGGAGTCTTTATGTGGATTTGGTCATTGCTTACTCAGAATTAAGCCCATCAAGCTTAACCAGCTCCAAGGGTAGATCAGATTTATTATTATTTTTTTTGCCTGATTAAGATAGCAATTTGAGTTTAAACCACAGTTACTACCCTAGTGTTTACCTTCATCTTCTATTTGAGCTAGTCATGCTCAAGGACTACATTTTCCTCTCAAATTTCACTGGCCTTGAACCAGCCTAAGTGAATGCTTTGGCCAATAAAACAAAACAGGGTCTGTATTATAATTCTGGGTTCTGATTTCAGTGCAGGATGATTAACGTGAAATTGGGCTGAAAGGAGGAGACTCTGTAAAGCAGAAATACTTTTTGTAATTAGAAAGAACATTCCGAAGATAATTCCTTGTGCAGTTCTTTTGCTGTAGGGTTTTTTCCTTCCAAATTTAGTTCTCTGTGAACATTTCCAAAGGTAAGGGAAAAACAATGGAAGAAATGCATTTCCCAGAGCTTAAATAGTACCTTTAAATAACATGTAGCGCAAAGGAACGCTCTCAGCCAATAATTCCTCCGTATCTGTCTTTTTTTAGTACCTTGCTTCTCAGCACAGGCAAATATTTAAATCCTTGCCACAGGCCTTAGATTGCATGCCAAAAGATACACAGGGAAAAATAACAGAGAGAGACTTTTGTAACACTCAGAAAAACACATCTCCCTCCTGCTTATTTGCATGACTGAACATTGTGTGGAATAGTATTTATTTGCTAGGAGGCCCTAAACGATGTTGTCAGTATAGATGGCAATAGAATAGGAGCACTCAAATGTATGGCAACACTTAACCAATAAATGTGTGCAGAGACCTTGGGAGAATGTCAGCTTTTCAGCTGGCTGCTAATATAAAGAGGTATAGTTTGTGCATCGCACTTCCCCAAAGGTCACGTGTAATGGCCCAAAGACATAAATTAGAAGCCTTAGCTAATAAAAAAGACTGTTTAGCTAAGGCAGAGTTTCAGTTTTAAGAGTTGAAACATGCTTCCGGTTTCATTTACCACGAAAGGAATTTGGGGGGGTGGGGAAGGGCAGTTAGTGATGGATAATGATATAGATATATGGAGGAGAATGCAAAAGATGTTTGCATTGTAATAGGAGAATGGACTAAATGAACAACCTACTATTTTTTTACCTGCCTGCATCAACATAAAAGGAAGGTTTAAGTTTCGTCAAATTGAGGAGCACCAATCCAACTTTCCTCACTTTGAAATCAAGTTTAGGAAAAGATTGCTGAATATTGCTTGGAGCGTGAATACTGGAGGAAGAGTGAGAAGGACTTGGTGTTGTACAGTCAAGTTAATCTCTAACTGGATATCTCATGCCAGATGGAAGTTTTGCTGTAGATGTCCCTGTGGCTGCAATTTTCAATCTAATATTGATGATAACCATTTTTATACATGACAAGGGGCTGGCCAGTCCTAAGAAGGATCCAGTGCTGGACACCAAGTTAAAGACCCTTTGCAGCCATCTCCCATGCCCGCCCTCTCTCTCCACACAGAAGCGGGAACAAATTTCAGTTTTCACATCTACTAATGTAGGAAACCTTTCTTCCCCTCACCCCTCCAAAAAAGCTGTGGAAACAGAACTTTACACTTAACATTTCTGCTATCAGTAATTTGTTGATTGGATGCTTTTTCTGGCTATTATCACATAAAAGAAATATAAAAGTTAAATTGTGCACTTATGGGGAAAAAAAAATTTTCCTCCCTTGATCTCTGTGTACAACGCCTGGGAGAAGGGGAGAGAGTTTTGTGCTCAACAACTTGATTTTTAGGACTTCCTTCATTTGGAGCTCAAACAAGCCAAACAGTTATGCAACCTGGAAAGCATCACGTTTTAGCACAAGTCTGGTGTTCTGGAAATGCTACCCAGCCATGAGGCACTGCAAAGCAATTTAAATGCTACTCATGGGTCTCCTTTTATGGAGATCAGGCAGTACAAGTTGTAATGTATTACCAAAAAAAAGAAAGAAAGAAGAAAGAATCCCAGCAAGGACTTGTCATCATGAAGTAGCATTTGAGAAATGGGTGACTTTGATGCAACCAAGTCTCCTCTTTAAATCCTTGCAGGCCTGCGCTCATTAGCTTGAAGCCTTTTTAACCCTTTGGTTATGGATACATATGTGTAGACTTACTAACGACACTGTGTGAACACAGTGAAGGAGGGGAAATTCAATTTGAATTAGAAGACTGTATCAAAAGTATAACTTTGGGAAGGATAATACAAAAAATAAAACTAAACCCCTAATCCAATAGAAAAAGGAAAGCGCATGAACAAATCTGGTTTCTCAGCAAGATAACCTGAATGCCATTTTTGTTTGCTGCACTCATACACCTCCAAGGCAAAAACTGAACCCGCCTTTTAGTCAGGATGAGATACTTTGTACATATATCTGTAAGGAAATAAAAAGATCCGGTTGCTTTTGTGTTTTTGGGTAGGTTCACCACAGCTCCACATTAGCCAGGATTACAGATCTCTTTCAGCTTTTTCCAGCCATGTTTCTTTGAGCGTTTGAAAAGCCCTTAGGGGGTTGTATAAGCCAGGCACAGAACAATGTTAAGACAATTACATGAATATTGTTTTCTAGGTATCGAATGTCATGTGGTTTACCTCTGGCCTCTTCTATTTTTCCCATTCTTTCATGCCTTCCTCCTGGTTTATGTGTGCCCCACTTTCATCTTCTGTGGTTCAGCCACAACCCACAAGATGGGGAAAGGCTTCTCTTTTGGGACATCTCAGATGGATTAGGGAAGTCTTCGGCTTCCTCTTCCCACAAACCTGAGCTGCCAGTGTGGCATAAGCCTACCATACCCGCTTACAAAAAGGACGAGGGGTGGAGGAGAGAGAGAATTTCAGGAGGCAAAAGCCCTGTTACACTTTCTACAGATGGAAAGCGGGTGACCGCTTTGCTGTCATTTCATGAATAAAGTAACAAGGTGAGAGAGAATCAAAGTTTTCACTCGTGTCTGCCCACTGTGTGCTTCAAACATATGGAAAATAGCATTGGTCTCAGTCTGAGAAAGGAGTCAGAAGTCTTTTTATGTTGTACTTTTTACATTAGTTTTTCATAATGAACAATGTATATTTCAGTCAGTAATCAACAGGTATTTTGGACGGCATGCACGCTGTACGAATGGATGGAGGGCTATTGGATCAAATGATTATCTGTCATCTCGATTTAAATAACTTTTCATAAAACAAGCACATAATCAATTGTCTCAAGGAGCTATACACTTTTGAGGGACCACCTTGTTCAGAACCGCATATGATCGCGGAGAAAAAAGTCGTACGGCTAACAGCTGCAGGGGGTGTCAGCTTTGTCCATTTTCTTCTCCTAGTTTAAATATCTGCTGAAACAGGTAATGTTACAGGTCCTTGCATGACTACACGGCTAAAAAACTACATAGAGTTCTCTGATGTTTCGAATGGCAGCTACACGGCCAGGGAAGACACTGCAGCTTTAAAACACAGATACAAGAAGGAAAGTAAACATGCTTCTATTAGCAAGGCTCTCTAGTCGTGAGCAAAATGATCACTGCGCTCTGTGTTCTGATTTTGATATGGTGAGGTATGAAACTGAGTAAGAAGTGCATACTTCACGAAATAGTCAAAGGTTTGGAAGCTGGAATGAAAATAAAGAATGTCACAAAATAAAACAATCAGATTTCCTTTAAACAATCATTGCAGAATTAAGAAAAAATGGTGATTAGGGCATTCCTGAATCTTGGCCATTCTGATTAGTGCAGCTTGTAAGTGTTCCCAGGCTTTCCACAATACTAGAAAATAAATAAAGCATCAGGTTGGCTTCAGACTCGCATGCATTTCACCGGCAGTGCCAGCGAAGGCTTCCTCGGTGTGTGTAAATGACTGTATTTGGAAAGATGGGACTACAGAGAGCGAGTGTTCACTTTTTTGTTCTCGAATCTTCTTGCTAATGGACCTGTATCTTGCTACACATTCTTGCCCTTTCCAAGTGCATTGCGTCTGATTAACCTTGCCACTTATTAGTTACTACCGTTTTATCTCAGAGTAGGATAATCTCCATCATAATTAGCTGCTCCAGTGTCTCACCCTAAATGATCCCCTGCAGCGTTTTATCATCTTTAATTGGCAAAATGCTTTAGATCTTCCTCAGAAGAAAGGGATATTGGTGCAAGGAGTCTCAATCTGTCAGCACAAGGCCAGCCAGGGCAATCTGCCCCGCATGAAAGGCCCTGGAGCTTTTTTTTTTGCAAGTGTGACACCTTGGTGTGGAGAGAAGTCTTTAGAATATTTGCACATTTTTTCCCCCCAGATCCTGTTTGCTCAGTAATATGAAGTTTAAGAAAATACAGATATCAAAGCATGTTCCACCGAAGGAGAACAAATTTATTCTTCCTAGAATACCTGGAATTCAGTTATTCTATGTGTAGCTTCGGTAATCGTAGCAAATAAGCTCTGGTCATCCTTGCTATAAACATGGAATAAGTATCGCAGCTTAACTAAGGCAACAAGTAAAACAGCTAAGGGGCTGGGAGGGTGGTAGCTGTGGCACCCTCACAAGCAGGAGGATAGCGGAAGTGTTGGTTGGGGTGCAGCCAACTGGGAGAGCAAGCAGCGGGGCTGGGGCTGGCTCTGGCTGAGCACTGAAGCCTCCTGACAGCGCTGCAGACCAGCTGGCACCGCTCACGGGGAGCCCCAGGGAGAGCACAGTGATTTCCCAATATCCCAGAGCCAGGTTTCTGTTTGGTGGTTGTTGTCCATAATGGGCCTTTTTCTTATAAGCGTTTCTATTGTATGTCGCCCCTTCTTAAACCCTTTTTTCTTTCTAATTACCTTAAACTCCACTTTCTTTCTACAAAGCCTTGCTGTCAAAGCAGCACAAACATCGTTTTTCATCTAAAAAAACACTCTTCTCCCCTTAGCCTTTGTCTTGTTCCCTAATCTCTTCTCTATACTCTTCCCTGCATACCCTGATTTATGTTGTTTGCTGTAGGCTATTGCTCCTCAGTCATGCCTTAACCGTTATATTTGGTAGAGCTCCTTTTGTCTTTTCTGCCAGACATCTTCACAGACATCTTTCTGAAAGTTTAATCCCCTTAAATAAAAGTTGTTCCTATGATGAACTTTATTTTCTCCCTTGCAAACTTCTTTTTCTTTTTGTACTCAGCCATAGTATCTTTAGGATCAGGAGCACACGAAAGAGGGCTTTATATATGATTAGTGTATGCAACTGGGCCATGCCAAGCTATCTATGTAACTCCTCCTTAATCTAGTCTGCTGTTGGAGACAGTTCATAATGATGTGAGTGATTATTTGAACAAATGCAGTTTAGTTTGTCATGAAGGCGCCTTCTGTCTTTTCGGGCAGGCTGCGAGCCATGACCAACATCGGACCCGTTGTGGAGGGGGTTCACAGGTGAATGGGGGGAGCAAGATCTCTTTCCCAGCGGTAGCTTCCTCGACAAAAAGTGGTTGGCTTTATCAAAAAGGGTCTTTTAATCTGCCAGCAAGATGCCACTGAGAGTTCGTGGTTTGGCAAAGCTGATGGGGGGCGTCAGGATTTGAGGCAAACTGAGCGAAGATTAAAGTCCAGGGATGCTGTGGAGCGCACATGACTTCTTGCCCTTTTAATATCTTAAGAAAATGCTGGTACTTATTGATGTCAGTTTATCTATAAAGCGTAATGCTAATCCATGTTTCTACATAAGTTACTTCACTGCACTTGATCAAGTGAAAAATCTCTTTCCCAGTGTGGCTTTCTCTGCATTTTTACTGTGGCACACCAGCTTTCCCCAAAGGATCTAAAAATCTGGCTCTTAAGTAATACACGGAGGAACTGCTTTGATTATTTACATCGCTCCCTGCTCAGTAGAACTGGACTGTGAGAGATTCGAAAGAAGTGCGTTGGCGTTAAATGCTCAGCAGTGAATTACTGACCTATTTCATCTTTATAATTAAATAAAATGCATTTCCTATGAAATACAAATCCAGTCACCCAAGAACTGCTTAACGTGAGGATAACTTTTTTTTTATTTTTTTTTCCTTTAAATTCCTGCTTGCTAAGACTTTAAAATCATGACTAGGGAAAGGGATATACTGATACTGTTGCCAGTGCAGTAAAATGGTCTCCCTGATGTGTGTACCCTTGGAGATGACACTCAGTTTGAGCCGTGTCCTGATATTCAGTCTGGCTCTCTGCATAAAGATTGGTTAAACAACCAGTCTGCAGAATGAACCTAACAGATTGTGAAACCTGCAGTAGGAAGCCAAACAGAACAGTAAGCACATGTAAGCATCTCCAAGATTATGTACGGCTGAAAATGCTTCAGGCAAGGGAAATGAAATAAGAGACGCATGTTCGATTTGCGTCTGAGGAAGGCTTTTTCCTGCATATAGGACTAGTAAAACGATTGTTTCATGAATTCAACTGTTGTGAGAGAGATTTCCCAGGGGCTCAGCAGCTCCTCGGCTTCCCTTTGCGTACTCCTTGCTTTGGGTCCTGGAGAGGGCTCATATTGGAGGAGTGGAAGCCCACGTGCGCAGGCAGCGTTACCTTGGAGCACGTGTCTTTCATCTCCAAAGCCATGTTACAGAGCTGTGGGGGAAGTGTGCCAGCTGTTTTGTCTGTGGTTCAAGCCCACATGATGATAACATGCTGTTGCACACCTCTAAATCAACATGCCAAATATATCTCTTAGTGACAGAGGAATAAACACAAAGGCATCTTTAATTTATGGAAGATCTGACTTGAGATACCATCAGATAGTGGGATGCTATTATCTTAATATTTACCAGGAGTAAAATCCTGGCTCTGCTGAAGTCAAACAGGGGCTTTATCATCAACTTCAGTGGAGCCATGACTTAATCCTCATGAATCTTTGTCCTGTCAAATTGCTGGTGAAACTTAGCCCGTGTAGAAAGTCAGTGCTAGGTATAGACACCAGCCTAGTTTTTAAAACAGTTGTGAAAGTGGGGTTGTGACTTAGTCACTCGTAGGTGTTTTGAGCTCTGTTGAAAACTCCTCTTGAAGGGAACTGTAGCTTTTATGAACAGCACATGCAGATCAGGCACCTGGTCAGAGCTTTCTGGAGGAAGTATGCTACTAAACTGCTAGGAGAAGGAAGTAAATTATTTCCTCATTTAAAATGCATGAAAAAATGATGTTAATGTCTGGAGGAAATTGAGAAATCTTTTAAAAACAGTTCACCTGAATATATTAACAGAGGGTTGTGGTTTCTTGTAAAAAAAAGTTATAAGAAGAGAAAAAGCTTTTTTTCTTTTAATATACCCAATGTATATACCCATTTTTTATTTTTATATAGCATAAGCAATTAATGAAGATGTCATTAACAAATTTTGTTTACTGAAAAATAATGATGAGAAACATTGATAGTTGTGTAGTCATTTGTTTATAAAAGTTAAAAAAAAAAGAAAAAGAAAAAGGCCGTGATACTTGTTTGACAGAAATGGCACTTTTTTTGTACTGAATTTGACCAAATTTGTCTTCAGAGAGAAGCCTGATCCTTCTTGGAAAAGTGTTTTAATTACAAGTTCTGTCCTGTAGGGAAAATAAATATTTTTCTGCTGAAGAATGAGTGCTTTTGTCTTCCATAGGCCTAAGCTTGAGGAAAAGCTTTTAACTGAGACAGTAGTGGTTATATCGTTGTGGTGCCTGCCATAAAAATATTTAGATTTATGGGAATGAAATGAAAATCCAAGCCATGATGATGCATGCAAAGTTCTGGCTTAACTGGGGCATATGTAACGGGAACAGCTGAAGTCCTAGGAGAAATGATTCTTCAAAGATGAAGAATGAGCTTGTGGTTAAAGCGCTGGGAATAATATAAAGTGGGTTTGTACCCTGGTTTTTCAGAGACTTCTTGTGTGTTCCTAGAGAAGATGCTCATTTGCTTTGTGCTTTAGATCATCTTCTGTGAAACGGGAATAATGATTCTTCTTTCCTGCATTCTTTTCCCTATCTTGTCTAATTATTTTCCAGTGTATGCCTTTAATTGTTTTCATGCACTTGAAGAATCCTATTTCTTTCACTCCCTCTACTGTAATTTAAAGAGTAGTCCGGAGAGAAATTATGACACTTTCAGTCTACAGACACAGTCACAGGCATTAACAAAGACTGCGGATTTTTAGGTTGTATTTTTTTCGTTGCTCAACAAATATATTTTGCTTAAACATGCAGAAAGAGATTTGGTTGCATCCCATTATATTGCAGCCATCACACTGGTTGGTTTGGGTTTAGTATGCAAGTTCCTTGACTCTTAGTGAGAACTTTTGCTGGGCATTTTGTACATTCCTTTATTTCTAGGCTTTGCAAAGGTGGCAGATCACTCATGGCAGCATTTTGGGGCTGGGGGAGAGCAAAGGGGAAGCTTTTTCTGGTGCTCTTGGACAGCATTTCTGACATGGTTTAGTGAAAAATAACTGTCATTCCCACCTGCTGCCAGGGAGGGCTAGGGGGTCTTTTCTGAGCTTGCTTCCAGGATTGGAAGCATATCTCTTTCTCTTACCCAGGTCACCTCCTTCATATGCTTGGCATTAAAATAGTTTTTACTCTGCTGGAATGGCAGTATTTGGCAGGCTGGCAGGTCATTTCACATACTTATTTTGTCACGGGCCTACGCAGGCTCTTGAAGTCTGTCTGTTTTAAACGAAAGCCTTGTCAGTGTCTTTACTTCCAAACCGGGGAACAGACCTTCCAGGTGCACGACCTGGTTTCCAAAAAGCAAGCCAGCACCTGTAACCAAAATACAAGGGAGGGTGTCTGCTGAACGACTGCGCTGCCCAAACGAGGTCTGCCTGAACTGAGAGCTCGCCTCAGGCAGGAGCCCCCATCAGTAGGGGCAGCGTGGAGCCAGTGCTAAAGGCCATCTCCAGTTACCCAGCACCTGTGCCAGACGGCCCCCCACGGCTCCCCGTGCCCCGCTGGCGACGCTGCATTCAGTGACTTGTGGGGGCCACATAGAGTCATTGTGCGTCATGGGAGTAGACCCATGTAGGGAGCCCCTACGAGGCTGCCGGGGTCACGTTGAACTTCAGCCTGCACGTCAGCAGGCACAGCAGATGATGTATGACATCATCTGAGCCTAATCCTACGAGGGAGTTTTCCAGTTAAGTCATTAGAGCCCCTCAGAATAGATAAGCACCATGTCTGATGCTGATAAGCATTTAATGGTCCAGGCCTCAGTCATATCTGCCTTGCTTAATGCATAGCTTTAAGATTTTGCTTTGAAAGCATCATATGAGTCAACTTTGTAGTTCACTCACATGTGAGATGACTGGGAAGTAAATCAGTATGTTGGCTGTCAGTGTTTTGACTTTTCACGTTGCTTTCAGATATTTCCTCTTCTGTTCTCCTGTAATGTTTACAAGTAGGTTTTAGGCAGAATACTCTAAGTCTAGTTTGATTAAAAAAAATAAAAAGTGGATTATTTGTGAAGACAGAGAGGAAGGGAGGCAGATGTTTTTGAAAGGGCAGTAGAGAGGGTATATTTGAGATATTTAAAAACAAAAGAAAAAAGTCCAATGCCTGTCTTTTCTCAGCATCTGTTAAGGGGAGATAAAAAGTTGAAATTCCACTTGAATAAAATACCAGATTCAGTCAGGATTGTGCCTTTCAGTGATTCCATGGCAGTTCATTTTAATTTTTCTGTTATAATATTTCAACTTCAAAGAATTTTAGCCACATATTCTCTTTTAGAATACCTGAGTATTTTTCATAACTGTATGTAGAGGTTTGTGATATTCAGATTCAAACAGAGTAGAATTGTCATTACTTTAAAAAACTTGGAAAATACTCATTTGTTTTAATGTGCAAGTGGTACAATAGCATATGCTATTTTAATATGCCTATAGAGTGCAGCAGGTCTTTAGAAGAGACCTGCCACATTTCATATGGCGCTTTAAACTACGTTCAATGTGGGATGAGGAATTGTGCTTTGCCTTGCTTTATGAACCATTTTTTCATTGGTGAGTAGCTTTTGTCTTTTTTAATTGCGAGTTACACAGAAAAAGCTAAGGCTGTAATCTCAGTTTAGCTCGTTGACATTGTAGGCTGTTCAGCTGAGCATTTAGCCCTCTCTCTTTAGTCTACAAGTCTGACTTTGTCCAGTGGAGTTTATAAGCAGCCATAGCATTGGTCAAAAGATTTATACTTCCAGTTTATTCCTCTTGCAGTGGAGAGACATGAACTCTAGCAATGGCACCTTGTATGGCATACAGCCCTCTCTCCACTATGAGTATTTATGACTGGTGAGTAATAAGAAATGGCATTTCATGGCCTGAAATATCCCTTATGAGGATGATCTTATTGAATGACCTGTCAGGAACTTGTGTAATGCAGCTAGACAGAAAAGATAATAATTGCCCAAGACGCCAAATGGTGCGAACAGGCTGCTCTACTGCCAAGCAAGCTGAGAAACCTTTGGAAAAAAGCTGCTGATTGGAACTTGATTTGAAGCAAATTTGCTGAAATAGACCAAAATGAGACATGCATCTGCATAGCACAGCAAGGGCCTTTCCTAGAGTCTAATCTTGTACCTTGAGCCTGTTGAATAGCCAAAATACATTTGAGAGCTGATTAAGTGCCTTTAGAGATTTTTATCTCGATTTCTGCTTTGCTGTCTTGCCTTTGGTATTTTTAAAGGTTTTCCCCCTTTCTTGATAGCCCTGTCTGTATGTTTGCTAACTGCAGAGTGGATCAACTTAGGGTATCGGCTGGAGAAAGCAAGAACGTGCTGCTGCTGAGGGAATTATTCCAAACAACCTCTTCACTTTTGCCCATTGCCTTTGCCTGAGCAGTAGAAAGTGAACAATTCAGTAGTGATGTTTAGAAAGATATTTTGAGAATACAGGAGTCTTTAAGATACCTGAAAGTTGCGCTGCTGTTACGCTGCATCATGGGACCACTGAGAAGGCTGGGGGAAGTGGGGGCTGCTTGCTAGTTCGACAAGATCCTTCATTTTATATCGCAATATAGAGGGTCACAGCCTCAAATAGCTACTGAGGAGCTTGTGGAGCCCCAGTCCTTACACCCTTGGTGCTGTTGTTGTGGCCAGTAGTAGCCAGGATAACCACCCAAAGCCTTTTTCTGAGTCTCTGTGTACAGTTTCCAGAGTAAGTCTGAGCAATGTTATTGAAAGAAAGAAGATTGGTTGCCGCTGGCGTTACAAGAAGACAAGAAGAGTAGCTGAAACACTCAAAGCAAATTGTCTCATTTATAAAATTCAGAGCTTTGAACTCTTTCTAATCTTTAGACAGAGGAGTGGTCAAAAGTACTGCATGTTGGTTTAACTCCGCTGCTGTGGTGATCAGTAGTTAAACTCCTAGTGACTTCATCTGAATGTTAGGTCAGTACTAAATGCTTGTGGAAAATTTGTCCTGAAGATATTGTTAATGAAAAATAGATGAAAGCAGGGAAGACTGAGGACACATGTTTATTATTACAAGTTTATTAGCTTTGCTGCACCATTAACTAGAGAAGGTTAAAAAAAAATCCACTGGTTTAAAGCAGTAAAACTATTCATGAATCTTGACTTCTCAGTTGGCTTTTGTGGTTTTCCAACCGCAAAATCTTGGTGCAGAATTTTGGACAAGCCTGACAGGTTAGACATAACCTTCAATCGTCTTATAAAATCCAAGCAGTAAAACTTGCTGGATGGGGGTGAACCTACTGCTGAATCTCTTGCAGCTCAGGAGAGATATCTACTGGACATGGTGCCCAGCCCAAGAGAGCGGACTGAGGCAGTGGGCAGCGGAAGGGCAAGTTCCCTGAGCCGACGCATGACTGTAAAGAAATACAGTTTAACTAGCATGAAACAAAACAGTTGCTAAGCAGAAATGTTTCGCTTTAGGCCATATCAATCTAGAGCAAAATACTTTATTCCAAGCTACCTAGCATGGGGGAAAAAAATCAACAAAGTTAAAATTTTTCAAAAGTGTGCATTTTCTACCAGGAAATCAGTTGGTAGAAAATTTCTGACCTGCCCTCTCTCTTCTCGGTATTCCTGCCTGTATGAAAAAAATCTGTCCTGGATACATTAGGATACTGAGAACTCACAGGAAAGTTTTGTAACACCTCAGAGGGTGTTACTCCGAAGCCTCTGAAGTGGTTAAAGTCTCAACCCCGTGGTCTGAAGAACGTGCAAGAAATTCTGTTTGCATCAGGCCTCTTGTCCAGCAGCAGCTGTGCCAGAGCGAGTCCAGGCTCCTTGATGTTCCCTGCAGCTCTAATTTCCCAGTAGTGCACTAAGTGACGCGAGGGATCTTTGACGAAGGTGAGGATACGTGGTCACAAAAGTACATTTTTCTTCTAGTGCGTGACAGATGGCACCACACCTGAGCTTGCTATGTTTTCCTATAGGCCATTGTTTATTAAGTAAACATTGGATTCAGGATGTGAAAGCTTAAGTTCGTTTGACTCCATACAGCTTGGCTATGTTCTTAACCTCCATGTGACATGTTTTTACGAGTTTCTGAAAAACTCCCTAGTTTACACTCCAGGAAAAATAAAAATAAGTTAAATATCACAAAATATGTAACTGGACACAGACTTAATTTCTAATAAACATGCAAGAAGGGGAAGCAGGAGATCAAGAGTTCTGATCGGATTTCTGCTTCGTCACTGACATTGGTAGAAGTAATCAGATGGGAAAATTGTGCAAGATTTGCAGCATGATCCTCTTTTCAGTGAAGTCAGTGGTGGTTTTATCACTGATTTCTTTGGATGAGATTCCTGGCCCTTAGCCCTTTCGGTTTTGTTGTATTTAGAAGCTTAAATCTGCTTTTTATCATTTTAATTATCCCTTTCTTAATAGCTTTAATGTTCTTCCTATTTATTTGTACTGAAGAAACTACAGCTATTCTTTCAAGTGCTTAAGTGCTGCCTGGATGGGTGGTCTTATTTTTCTTAAAAGACAGAAGTGTTGAGAAAACCCGTCAAATCCTGACATTAATTAGCCATTTACGGCTTCTTATTAAATGTCTGATTGTCACTTAGTGTAGCCTGTATGGCTGAAAAAAATGTAGTTTGGGTTGTAAAGGATATTCTGATTGTATGGGACTAACCTTATCCTCCCTAAAATTATTTCTTTCTGTAGACAACTGAATGAAAGACTTAGCTGTATTTTACAGCAAAAAGTTCTCTTTTTTTTTTTCCATTTTATTTAAGTTAACTAGGCCAAATAACCCTAGGCAGAAAGCCGAATTATTGGAAAGAGTATGGCTTACTGCATAGGCTTTCAGTGAGGTAAGGAGATGCTGAGTTTCAGAAGAAAGGTCTATAGTTAGTAACTAATTGGACAAATTCAACAAAGAAGCAATTTAAGATAAATACAGTGGTCAGCATATTAAACATGAAAATTTAAGGGAGAGATTCTGCTGCCATCAATGGCCATCCAGAATGTACTAAAACCAGTGGAAATTAAGTGCTTCACACTTGCACAAAAGCTGAATTATACACAAAGTCCCCACCTAAAAGCTGGACTAATTTTTCCTATTATGTATTCATATTATTATTCTTAATGCATATTATTATTATTATGTATTGCTTCAATCTCAAAACGACCTAGAGTTCCAGTGAAAGATCACTGTGCTGTGCAACATGTCTATACATAGGGAAAAACCAGTCCTTTACCAAAAATACTAGCTTCTAAATATATTTATTTACACATATCTTTTAAACCTTTTAAACTAGTTTTTAATTTGACACTTAAATGGAAGCATTTGTTAAACAAATCATAGTGTGAAAGAGCCTCAGAACTGTCAATTAGAGTGTACTACAACGTATTGCCCTCTCTTTCCATACTGGTCAACGCAGATGTAATTTTACTTAAATTATTTATATTTAAAAAGCATGAAATATGAAGCACTTGGTCACTCTTCCCTGGCCTTTGGATGGCTGGGTTCCTGAGGATATGATAAAGATTTTTTTTTTTAATATGTTCAAGTTACCCACTTTTTTTTTTCCTTAAAGAATGTCATTTTCATGATAAGGAGAGAATAGTTTCATTCATGCGTACACTAAGGATCCACTGAGTGAGCATGTTTAAGATATGCTTATGTGCATCCTCCACAAAACCCCAAAGCAGACATTCATCTCATCGGAAAATAAGACGTGTCCTTTATCCTTTCCCTCCTTCAAGTAATAACGCAAGGGCTAGCCTGCACCTCCAGGGTGTGGGGGTGCAGTCCAATTCCTTCATTGGTTCCAGTGGCGCATTAATTCCAGGGCCCACCGAATTAGTAGTTGATTGGAGACTCTAAAGCAGATGTATTTTGTTCTTGTTTTCTAGATGTCTTTGCAGCTATCTGACAGAATTCTTGATGCATAACATAGAAGCCTATTTCCTTCCTTGTTACATACATATTTGTATGTATTTCCAGTTACAAAGCTATCTATTTCATTTTATAATAGCCCTCTGTCCAGTAATGTTAGCCATGGGTGATAATAAAAATGGGTCTTACTGTCCTCGGTGACTTGAATCCCAGGCCCTGGGCTTGTTTTGAGGTTTGCAGGAATGACCAGCTTGTTCTTCTCATAAGAACCTCTAAGAAAGTCAAAATAAGGCACACAGTAACGGGCATACAGCAGCAGGGATAGGGTACAAATGTTGACCGAGCTGTCTCACTTGACTTTACTACACAAGGCAAAAATACATACATTTTTAAACCAGCATGGCTTAAAGGCAACCATGTCTTTCCCTCTGGGTATTTACCTAAGGTAGAGATGTAAATCAAGTTATGGAAGTTTAACCAATAAATTGCCTGGCAGCATTTGTTTGTCCAGGTCAAGCCCGTATCACCTTCCAGAGTTTACATAGGGATGAGACGTACAATTGCAATATGATGGTCAAACCACAGTATTGCCTTTCAGCTGAGCTGGGGTAACTGACTTCACAAGCTCTTCGATCAATGGCAAGTGCAAAGCAAACACATTAGCTTAAATCTCAGTGTCTAGAGGCCTAAAAGCTCAGACACGGGTGCAGACTTCTGCCAGTAGTAAATGATTAAGCAGCAGTAATACAACAGTGTGGCTAAACCCGTAGGCTCGTTGGGTGGAGGTGAAAAACACAGTGCTTCTATTTTTCTGTTTAGCTCTGCATGGCCAGATATATATCTTAATGGGGAAACTTTTTTCTTTCTTTAATGGAGAAATAATATTAATAAAGATAAAAAACCAAGCCATTTACTGAAAGCAGGAAATGGGGGCTGATTCACAAAAGTAATGAAGGTAACAACAATAACTCCATTTGTCAGAAGCGGTTTCAGACCCCTCAGCACTATCACAATGGGCTTTCTATAGGCTTTATTTTTTTGTATCTTTGCATCACCCTTGTCCAGGAGTGGAGCCCTGTTGTGCTTGCCCCGAACAAACCCTTACCATGAAGCCTAGTCCTGCCCCACGAACCTACCATCCATGTGTCTGACGAGTGACAGCGGAGGGCTATAGACAGACAGAGGAGCAAGAAGAAAAGAGCATATGTATGTTGTCATTTCAGGGTACTCGTTTCCCACGCTGGATCCCAGTCCCTTGGTCATCCCTGTGTTATAGATGTTTTCCATCCATGCTAACCTCTGGGATGAACCATATAGTTCTTCTGGTGGGAAACCCAGCACAGACTAGAGGCTGATCCATGCCAGAGACCTGTCCCTTCTCATGGTGTGCAAGTACTGAAGGGCGTCCTAAGTGCATTCCCCAAAGGCATTTTGTTTGACAGCAGTAATGGCTTAGCCCTTGCCTCAGGCCCTCATTCCCGGCCCGGGGCCCTTCCCACAGCTGCATGTGAGGGTGCCTGGTGAACCAGATCAAGGATCTTACTGGTTGGGTTATCAATAAAGTAACTCTTCCCATAGTCACTTTAACTGGACCGGTTTGGTATATAAGCTCTCCCAAAGCTGTGAGAATGACAGAAAGGGGAGCAAGTAGCTGTGGGTCTCATGGGCCAGCATGGCCATGCAAAGAAATGCTCCTCAAACAATGGCTTTGGGTAAGCATGTTAGGAGGAGGTTTTGGCACGGGGGTGGCAGAAACAACCATTAAGTTTTCATAGGCCTCATGAAAAGCAGTCTGTTTTAATTTCTTTCACTAAACTATGTGATGTCTGTCTAACCCTTCCTTCCGAGACGGTAATATTTGTCCCTAAAGGATTCTGAGTGCTCCCCTGGTGCCATCAGTGTGTATTTGGGGCCTTCAGCATCTTGCAGGGCCCTACTATTTTGAGGAAATCGCAATGACTTTAGGGGGATCTGGGCACCAGCTTCTTGCAGCTGTACATGCAGTTTTGAAATGTAAATATTCTATCTGGGTATAGTACAAATAATCCCATTATTTGCCTAGCCTTATCCCTAAGAATGTTCCTTCCTACAGAAAAATGGATGGAAGATCTTGACCATAGCCTTGAGCTAAAATTGCCAAAAATCCCTGAGCAAATCACTTAGTGGAACAGGCCGAATGTTTTTCTCTCTTTTCCTCTCCCGCCTCAGGAGACTGTGTGTGTTTTGCCAGGCCTTTAAGTACGGCAAGCTATGCTTTACTTGCTGACAACTAATTGAAGGAACTGGAAGGGCAAACACCATGGTGTTTCCTCAGGGACTCTAAATGTTTATCTTCCGTAAAACTACTTGTTGGGAAAGAGTAGCAGTGGGAAAAGCAGCAGTCTATTTTATCATAAACAGCTTCTCTTTACTTCTAAACTGCAGCAACAAAAGTTACTTTACGAAAGCTGCCCTGTTGTTAGCAATGCCTATCATCCCATTCTGTGTTTAAAAGGAAAACCGAATTATAGGCAGAAAGGGTCAATGTTATTTTCAGACTTGTTTGTGCCTACTATTTTCCTCGTCAAAGACAACTCAATGGGAATCTCTCTTAAATGCAAGCTTCCTAAACAAAATAAAAAATAGCCACCAAACAAAATTTCCAGCTGCACAAAAGTATGGCTTTTTACATGACCGGGTTAGGTTTGCTGTGCCAAATTCTGCTGTGGTCTTTTATTTTAAATGTTCTTTGAAAAATATTTTGCAGCAACTTGGGATGTATTTCAAAATAAATGTGGATGGAGAAATGTAGTTGTTTATGTATGTTAGTGGGAAAATACAGTTTCCTATGCAGTCATTCTGATTGAACTACTAGCTAAATCAATCTTAAATTATCACTCAAATAGAAACAAAGTTTGCTGCCGCAATCATACTTCTCTAGTCCATCCTTTATCCCATGCCTTTCATTGATTTTTACTATAAGCTTTTGGGGGCTAGCCACTGTGCAGGGTTTGTACGGTGCCCAGCATAACGTGGCTGCTTCTGGCTTGCTGCTTAGACATTGTTTTAATGCATGGGATTAATAATATCTGGTTCTGGGAAAAATGCCTTCCGAGAAAACGTGCAGTATTTAGATTTGATGTTGTTCCGCTCAAGAACTTATATAGCCATTGTATTATCTGTAACTGAACACTAGCAGAGGGATAAATTCTACCTTCATGTGCTTTAATAATGTTAACCTGGTAGCAAGACATTTTTAGGCACGAGAGGAAGAATGTACAAAATGAGTCTCCCAGAGCAAGCAGCTATGCTGTAGATAACTTCATTTTCTGTTCTTGTTAACATAGCCTGTGCTAGCAAGAGCATGGCAGGTAGTATCAGCTTCTGTTATTTATTGTAGAAAAATTATGAAAGTATGAATTCCAATTTCAGCTTCAGTGGAAAAATGTGCATTGCAAAAAAACAGCAACAAAACAAGCGCCCTCTCTGTGGTTGATGCTAAATGCAGCACTGCATAGCTGGTGTGCTGAACAAGTGGTCGGGGAGGGGTTCTGGATATTGCCTTTCAAGGGATAGATAACCTGTGGGAACTGTTACCTTTCTCCTTACCGTCTGAAGAACAAAGCCACAAAGCCTAGCCATTCCCTACCACTACAGCCCCTTGACTTCCTTTCAAATCATAGCAGACTGTATTTTTTACGCCCTAACTTGTATAGGGTAAAATGGAGTATTTACATCTTCTTCCCCTTCCCTATTTTTTTAATTCAGCTTCCAAACCTAATCCCAGTCTGGACCATGGGGCATGGGCATGCCCAGGAGGACATTCAGGCGTATGATGCAGGGGGCCATGTGGCACAGTTTAGTGATCTTGTTCTCACTGCTGGAGAATCCCCCGTGTCACTTATGATGGAAAGGGTAGATGGTTTCACTTAGAAAAAATAATATACATATGTGAAGAGGAAGGCAAAAGCAGACGTTGCTTTGAGTGCTTAAACCCTCACTACTTCTTGTTTTCATTAGGAGATTAAAAACTGTTTACAGTTTCTTGCAAATTAAGAACAGCTGCCTGTAAACATAAGGTGCTGTCTTGGTCTTAAAAACCCCCCTGCAAGATATAAGAAAGGGAACAATGAGTTTTCCCAGGGCAGGAAAATGCCTCAGTTTGATGACCATTGTTCTTATACGCTGTGTTTCTATTATGGTACATGTTCTTTAGTTGCTTCCTTTGAGAGCTGACCTTGCAGAGTTTTGTATAGACGAACACAAGTATGTCGTTTATTATTAGAACTTTCTATGGTTAAGACTCAAGCCTTTGGGATATCTGTGCTTTTGTGCACTAAAAAGGCAAAAGTGACAGCTTTAGTTTTGGATGAAGAATGCAACAAAATAACACTGATTCTTTCATGGAGCGCCAAGGTATTCTTGAAAAAGTACTTCATTCCTTTGTGCATCGTTATAATCTAGGATATTTCCCCCCCCCCCCTAAAATCGTTACCATGTTTCACCACATGAATCTTTTATAACTTGTTTTTGCTCATTCTGGTTCTGGGAGCAAGGAGGGTACTCTCTGGGGGTACTGTATGTGTGTGGTCTGGAGCACGTAGCCGTATATCTTAGCTCTTTGTGAAGAACAAAAGGTCTGTGAGTAAATTTTGTTGATGACGGTATTGCAACATAGGTTTGGCGTGACCATGTATCTGCACAATGAGACTCTCCCCATGACCTGCTGGAAACGGCACTCCAACAGAAGACCAAATGACACGGTTGTTTTTATAAACCAGAAGGTCTCGTGTATTGTGTAGATCCAACTCGAGTGCTGGCAGATGGATTCTTTAAGCCTCTGTCATCTGTTTTTTATCTTCTGCACAGGGAAGAACTTCATCTCAAATGAAGGCACAGCAGCCGAGGACTCATTATTGTGTATTGCAGTAGAGACAACAGCCAAAGTTGCTATCAGCTAGGCGCCAAGGAAACCTTCGGTATGGCACAGATGTGGTGCTAGCCTTCTGCAGGTGATCAAATGCCTCCCCTCATTTCCCACTTCTCCAACACACGCTACAACTACGATCTCTCTGTATCTAAGAACAAAAAAGAAGTGGGAAGGAAGGAAAGAGAAAATCACACTGGTTATATTCTCTTCCTTTGGGTTATTCTTTTCCTGAGCCCTTACCTTTCTCTGTCCTGAGTGCCACATCGTTATGTACATAGTCACCTCCTGCAGTTGTCTAATATATTCTTCAATCCCACTACGTTTGTATACCTTCATCACCAGAGTGCCAAAAATCCCTCTCTTCTCATTCCAAAACTGCCAGGATAGAAAAGCTCAGTAAATTCTAATGGCTTTTCAGGGCAGCTTGTAGCACAAGTACTGAAATGAAAAACCATCAGTAAGATGATACTTTCCCAGTGGGGGAAAATCCAAGTGCTGGGGTGCTCTGATAGGAGTATATTTAGTCTACAAGTCATTCGACTGCTGCTTTTTGCTTTTGTGTTTTGTGGGCTTTTTTTTAAGAGCAACACTCAACCAAACCAAACCATAAACAATTTGTACATAGTGAATGATGTCCCATCTATTTTATGATGATTTAAGTAATGTTCATAGTCTAACTGTTTATGTCTCATGCTTACATTTTATGGAGAACAAAACTCTGTTCTTTGATTTCCAGACCTGAATACGTGAAGTGGGAGAACTGGATTGATGCTATCCTCACAAAAATGAGGATAATTCAGTGCAGAGGGAACACTTTGCATATCCCGTCTTACTGGTGCTCCCTGAAGGAGCATTTTGTGCAATCTGTAATAGGAAAAAATGTGACTGAGAGGGAACTCCTCTCCACAGGTCAGCCTCTGCCTCCAGGCAGGAATACCTGGGTCCCATTTCTGGCAGACGTTGGTCTGATGTGTTTCTGAGGACTTCCAGGGGCCTCCCTTCCCCAGGCAATCTAGTCCAGCGGTGCCTATCCTTAGTAGAAGAAAAATTGTCCTAATGACTGACTACAGTTTATACTTTGGCTGTTTAAACCCATTATTTCTTGTTGTCGTCGACTAGGGACATGAAAAATGGATTACCCCCGCCCTCCCTTTTTTCAGTAACTGGATATGTATTTGAAAATGCATGTGGTCCCCCCACCCCTGCAATGCTAGAAATTCTGCACACTATAGAAAATAACAGAAGCTAAGTTTTTGGGGACCCCTGAAGGCATGTAACCATGCATATTAGATTTCACTTGACACTGCTGATCACAATGCTAGAGAGCATCCTCTCCTGTTTGATGTGTTCACAGAAGCATCAGTTCATGAGTACTTACACTAACCCTTTGAACCTCCTTCCCCTCATCCTCTCTCCAGCTCACTTGGGCCACATGGATTTATAAACTACTTTTAGATCCATAAGGTTGGATCTTGAAGGATTTGCAAGAATAATTAATCCTTGCTCTTATACAGTATTTTTTGTTTGAAATTTTCAAAATGTTGAGGAAACTTAACTGTGCTTACGCGGTGAAAGATACTTCAGTGCTATGGCATTTTCACAAAAAAGGACCGAGACGAGACAGGTTCAAGCCAAAATTGTAGGTGATTAAAATCAGACATCTTAACAAGTGGTCCAATTTTCAGAAGTTCTAAGCCCTCTTTAATGTTTTTAATGAAGTTACTACTTCTGAGCATCCCTGAAATTGCAGACCACTTAATTACCTTGTGTGCATGTAGGAGGCAAAGTCTACATACCCAAACTTTTTGCCTGTAGTAACTTTTTGTGACATGAGAAGCAGTTACTGATAATGCTGAGATTTCTTAAAACCCAGCTCTCAGGGTGTTTACTTTTCTTTATTATTGCCTTTATAGCACATTAAGCCACATTATTCCTTGATATCAGGTGTTGGATTTGAGTTGCATGCATTTTGTAAGTATCTGCTCACGATAGCTATTAAAAATGATTTGGTCAACTATTGAAAAGCAAACGGAATGTTTAAATATGTCTTTGTCATCTTTCATAATTAATCTTTTTATTTACTGTAATTGTTTTACTACTTTTATTCTAAATATGTTTTCAGAAGATACTGTAAGAAGAGATGCAACAAGGCAGTTTTCTGCAGATTTAGTTACTTTATTACCTTCTTTAATTCTTTTCACTTTTGTTTAAATACAGAAATGTAAAATGGCTTGCAGAAAACCATAGTCTGTATTAGCCATTGGAATGAATACAAGTCTTAGGTGGTTGACCCCAATCTATCTTTGATGACAACTGAACAAAGCATTACAAACTCACTTCCATATGGTGCTCACTGTTTGCACTCAGCCAGATATCTAAACACTGAGAATCGGATCATTCAGCATTGCAGGGAAACTTCAGTGAGCATTTGGGGGAACAAGGAATGCCGGATGTGACCCCCTAATGTGAAGCCTGCCAGACTAAAATTAGTTGCATTAAGGAATGCACTTTTAGGAGGAGGGTGATGCATGGGCACTTGCAACTAACTCTTTTTCTTCTCTGATTTTGGTGGCATTGCTATAAATATGATATTACTTCTCAACAGAATTAATCTCTATAGTTTATACCAGTTGGGCAACCTCCCACCCCCCCGAATTCTTTACAGATCTACATTATTTCCTTGTTTTAGCTCTAGATCTACTCCGGCTACAAATATATGTATGTTTTAGAAGAGTAATTACTTCCCCTGTAATCAAGGTTTTAATCAGCCTTTTTACCTTTACGATAAAATTTTAGGAGAAAAATGTAAAATGTTCCATGCAAAGTTATCAGATGATAAACTTTGACAAAGCCCTTCTTTGTAAGGACATGCAGTTATGCTTTAAATTAAACATTTAATAAATGTAGGTCAATTTCTCTGGAATTTCAGTTTGGGAACTACAGTTCTGGCTTCAGACTTTTTTTTAGTTCAGCATTTTGACTTCTTATTTCAGAGAGACTTTCCATGTTCATTGACATTACTAGCTGGGATTAAAAAAATCAAAGCCAAAAGATAATGTTTGCTTCTGTTGAAAATAAATACTCTGACAGCTCTTTCTCCTAAGAGGTTTATGTTAAAAATATGAGGGGTTTTTTTTTTTTTCCATGGAGACTTAGGAACATGGTAGTTTCTGTTTTAATTTGGAATGCAAGCAAATTTAGAAACTATGGATAGCCTGCATGAAGTAGAAAAGTTGTTCTCCACATAGCCTGCTTGGTTAGGCATATACTTGCAGCATATGAAAAAGCCTAAGGGTTCTGCTGGTTCAGAGTCTCCAATAATGACTTACTTATGTCAAATGTAAATAAATATATCCTAAAAATTGTGGTGGAATAGTTGGGAAGTAGATAACTGAAGAAAAAGTTGGCATTGCACGTCTGGTAGTGGCGATTAAACGCCCTGGGCTGCAATTATGCAGTCAGATCCGTTCTGTGATTTTTGCAGTACGAGTATTATGGGGTATGTGTTTGTATGACTTTGAATCATATCCCAATTATTTTTTCCAATTTTCCTGCAAAACTTGTTCACTTACATATTAACAGCACTAGGAACGTCTGAAAGTTGAAACCAGTGAAATACATGGACTGCTTTCAACTCAGCCCGTCCATCTTTAACCTAGCCTGCTACAGTCTCTCCTAAAACGCCCTTATGTCAACTGCCTTTGAGTTTTTGTCTCTGCAGTGAAAGTTTTTGACCTTGCACTTGGCAGACGAGGTCTGGGTCTGGGAGAGTTCAGGAGCACAGGGATTATAGGAACAGACAATACAGCCACATTGGGTGGCACAACTCAGAGGGACTTAGATGCAAATCTACAAGGACAGAAAAAGACAAGAGGAAAAATGGAGAGAGGCGAAAGTTTTATTCCTTGAGCCAGAGTATGTGCATTCACATCGTAACAATTAATTTTCATAGGTATAGTGTTGTCAGTGTGTGAGTGTCTGGCTTGGGACCCCATAGCCAGCTGAGCAAGGTTGTGAGGGTGCACGCTGTGGTCAGGATGGAGCGGGCGCTCTTCCCTCCGCCTCTCCATCCAGGGAAGTGAAAGACAGAGGTCTCAACTTGGCAGCAAGGCAGGATTCACTTGTAGACAGTGCAGTGCAGAGTGGGCAAAGCCCTTCCTGGCCTCTTGAGCTGTTACTCTGGAGAGGTGATCCGTGGCAAGAGAGAGCAACACCAACAGCCTTGCTGCTATAGTCTGGAGTGACTGAAATTCAGCAGGGCAATGGCGACTCGCAAAGGTTAAGGTTGCAGCCTTGGCAGTTAATCAGACTCCATTGTTTGTGGCTTTTCTGCTGCCCACATCAAGCAGCCTGCCTGACAGTTTTGCAAAAAGAGACACGTGAGTACATACATAAATTCAATTACCATGACTGCTTACACTGGAGCTTACTTCAAGAGCAGCATCGCATACGCTTAGGAGCGAGTGCTGGCAGTTTGGGGCCTATAGACTAATGCACACACTCCACATACTCTTTGTCCATAGAGAGCTACTTTTGTTTTACTTTTGAGATATCACTTTTCTTTCCTTCTTCCTCTTGTGTATTTATTCTTGTGCAAGGACTGAATTAGTGGTTAGCTGCTCTGGATCCACGTGTCTTATCACCCACTCATCGACAGCCCATGGGAGACCATAAACGCTAAACACCCGAGAGTAAAACCAAACATTTTTCTTTATAAATATCAGGATAAACATGTCAACCACAGGACTTTCTTTTTCCTTTGGTGTAAACAAGCAAACATCTTTGGAAAGGTTTTTTTTTTTGTTTTTGGATGGAGTGGGGAGAAAGGCTTGCAAGGGTGTCGTCTTGCATGAAGTATATTGGGTTTGGTGCGTGAGCAGCTTCTGTAAAGTGTACCCAGTTCTGCTGCTGCAGGGCAGTTCTTTGCGTGCCATTTTTTTTCTGAAAGCAGCCTGCAGAGCCCTGACAAGTTTGGCAGTGAGCAATGCAGGCCTGGCGGAGATGGAGCCGGAGTCACCTGCCTGCTCCTGGTATGCCGAAAGCCCCAGAAGGTTCGCGCGGAGGGGCCAGCAAACAGTTCAAACGCGCTATCGTTGGGCAAATGAAAACATTACAGCAGCTGAGGACCATTTCCTGGTATTTCACTGCTGTTTCTTAGCAAGAAGAGGGGGGGAAAGAAAAGGGTCTGGAAAATATTAAATTGGCCCCAGAGGGCATATTAGAAAAAATCTGGAATTTTGCAGACATTAACTGTCTGTTGCACGGCTGTGTGTTTTTGTTGGAAATCCAGCAGAGTTATGTAACATGTTTGGGCTTCTTAAACTTTTATTTCTTTTTCAAAATTTTAAGGTACCACCAGAGCTTTTGGCTCATATTTTCACCATTTTAACAAAGTAAGCTTTAAGTGTTTGCTCTTTCTTCTGATGAATAGCTAAGCTGATTTAAGAACAAACACAAAACCTAAACAATCCTCATTCAGATCTGGATTTATGCAGAGGTTCGCCTTTCTCTTTTTGATGTGTGACTCTCACTGTAAAGTGGCTTTTGACAGCGGGCGATACTGTTAGTTTATATACTTTCAGGGTGAGGCTGTCTTTGGGGTAGGAGAATTATTGAGTGCAAAGCAGTAACAAGGACATAACTAGATGGGGAACAGTTTAAACGGTTTAGCAGATCCCCTTTTTCTTTCTAATCTTTCCAGGCGCATATATCATGATTATAAAACATGTCTTTTCATTTTGTTTCCCAGACATAGTGAGGTTAAGTTTGCCACATCTGTCTGTCCTTTCTCGACCTCCCACATTTTTGGCTTTGGGTAAAAGAGCGGTTCCCCCCCCCCCCCCCAAATGGGAGGGGAGGCTGGAAAAGGAGGTATTCCTGCAGCTGAATAGCAGAGTAGGAAAAATGACATCTTTTCTCAAGCCACTTAAAACTGGTCCTTTTGGGGGAAAGTTTTTTTGGTTAGGTTTTATTTTGGAGGCATCAGAAGTTAATGGAAGTGGTGGACAGAGAAAAGAGGATGGGTAAGATGTGTTTCTTTTTAACATGTGAAGTTGTCCAGTGCTTTCTATCAAAGCAATCCACAGGAATTAGTTTATTTGCATTTGCTGGTTGCAGTTCATGACCCAGGGTGGTCACAGGTCTTGGAAAAGTGGGAGATGCAGCTCTTTGTTCCTGATGGGAATTACTTTCATGCAGCTTTTTATAAACAAAACTCAGACCAGTTTGAAGAAGTGTCTCAATAACATTGTTGCTTATTAGAGGGATAGAGGAACTGGAGGAATTCTGACAAGGTAAAGTGGCTATGTCTGTCTTGAGGGACTTGAGGTTTCCAGGCCCTAACGCACACTTCAGCCCTCTCAGGATGAGATTCAGGCTTGTTTCATCCCACCTCCCCATACGTGGAAGGGGATACGTTGGCACAGAGGCTGGAAGGGAGCCATACTGTACTCAGATCAGGAACCTGATTAGAACAGCCAGGGCATCGGTCACCCCAGGGCTAAGCTCCATGCAGCTACGGGTATAAAACGTTGCTGGTACCAGAGTCAGCCTGTTTAAAGCATAACGACGTTTGTTAAGATAAGCTAGTATTTAATGATTATTGTACTGAGTCTGGAATTCAGTCTGGAAATATTAAACCTGATAAAACCTAATTTCCCCTCGACTCTGCATGTTCACATTCCTGCTCAGGAAAAAGGGGGTTTTGGACAATGATTAACACCAGCACTGCTCCTGCATGGTTACCAGAGCTGTGGCTTGTGCCTTGCATCGGTGCCTGACGCTCTCAGGGACCTAGCACAGCTCAGCACATCTGAGATAGCATTTCTTCTGCTGTGGAGGAGAGCACCTTGTTTCTTCAGTCTGTAGAACTGGATGCTACTTCTAAACTCCTTACCGCAAAGCTGTACTGTTTGTGCAGACTTTGAAAAGTGCAAAGTGTTATGAAGAGTTCATTCTTTTTATTTTTACTTGACTCTTAAATTGTGCCATTTAAGGCACAATGCCTTACATGCAATGTGTTATTGTTCACGCGAAACACTGTTGGCTGAGCTCTGTTTGTTGAAAGCGCTCATAGACTGGTCTCTCCTATTTAATACTTACTGTGTATCTTTTGTATACTTATTTTGATCTCTCCTACTTAATACTCTCAGTCCAGGGAGAATGAGAGGAGTATCATTTTTCTTCTAAAAAAAAAAAGTAATTTTCATCAAGTCTAAATAACGTCAATAATAAGAAACAGTCCCTTAACACATACTGCTTAGTTAATGGGAGACTTTTGGCAGTCAGGCACTGGAATAACAAAACTGTTCGGTACTGAGGAAAGCTATGTATTTGAAGCACAGAAGGCTGAGAATTGCAGAATGCTGACAATATATGCAAAATTTAGGAGCTGCTCCTGTTCCCACTGCACTAATGATAAAAATTCCCCGGGCTTTTGAATGAATTTGGATTAACTGCTGTGCAAATGATTTTTTCTCTGAAGATCCTCCAAGACAGAAGCAGTCATGAAGTAAATATCATTTTTGTGTTGCTCAGTAAAAATAATGGCACCAGAAGGAAAAGGTTCGTCTTGCCTGACTAATCCCTCTCCCACCAAATAACTGGCTATAATTTCATTAATGACTCCAGACCTGTGCATTTCCTGGAGAGTTAATGGTGGACTTCATGCTAATAACCCTCACTTTGCCTCAGGCCATGGTCATTATTCTCTAGGAAGTGACCTATGTCTCAGCAACGATTACTTAGTTAATGTGAATCCCGTACACATCAGTGCATTGTTTGTTCTTTCTTTCCCCAGACTCCTTGGTCCTCCTTAACCTCCCTCTGGTTTTGCTTGTGAGAAGGCTGAAACGTACCTTTTCTAACTGCTAGCAATGGTGGAGGAAGTAGGAGGGGGGACTGAGTAGTAAGGGGAACTCTAGAGTTCCTTCCATTCATATTTACTGAAATAATGATATGTCATTAATACTTGCGTGCCCTTCCTTTAAATAAAAACAGGTTTAGTATTTTCTTTGAAAAGACACCCTTTTCATTGCAGGTGCTGCACTGGATCAGGTTTGTGGTGATGAGTTCCCTGAATTCCTGATTATTGGACACTGAGAGCATTCAATATGTCAAGGATAGGCACACAGTCTTGTAGAGCCAAAATGCAATTCTCTTGTAATCATGAAACAAATAACCACCGAGTATTTTTGCATACAGGTGCCAGAGTTAATGAGTAACCCAGAGGGGAACAGAGAATTTGAGTCCCAAAATGCTCTCAGTTGCTCACGTTAAACTAAGTTGTACTAAAGCTCTGTGGTCTCTTTTGCAAGATTAGAAGACAAGCTGCCCAGCAGCACTGAAGAATCTGTCTGCTAAAGGAAGTGGTAGCACTAGTCAAGATAGACATAACTTTAATGTTATCTACCGGAAGCATGATCCGCTGTTCCCTTCTAATGCCCACAGAAGCTGGATGCTTGATTCTACTTTGCTTTTGAGCAAAAATTACTCCTCCTCCTCTTTTTTTTTTTCTTCCCCTAGGACAGGCAGCAGAGACAAGAAACCTTCACTTGAGTAGTTCAGCTTTGCAAACCATTTCACATATACCAGGCCATCTTCAGAAGTTGTCAGTAATTAAACTTAGAGTAAAAGCAGTAAAGGAATGGAAATGATAATTTAAATATGGTAAAGCAGTGAAAAATCCTTTCTCAAGGGGTCGATACTTCTGAAGTTATACCACTTAGCTTCTGCAGAGGGATTTCAAACCTATACATAGCCACTCCTACACTGTCAAACTACCAATACTGACTTCAGGTCTCTCCTCTTCCTATATAAGGTCTTTTATCTGTGGAGCAGTCAGCAAGCACCAGATGAAGTAACCCCACTGGGAGTGGATGAGCCAATACAACTGCTAGCTGGAGAGGTTGCTTTTGACTAGCTCATAGAAGTCACCTACGCACATACACATTCCTGTATTATAACTCCAATGGGTTTGAGAAGTTTCAAATATAGCTTGTTACTCACGATTTGCGACTTCTCAATGAAAAGCTTACATGACAACATCAGACCGTGGCATTACCTAAGAACAGCACTTGCTGTGGCAGTGACCCTTCCTCCCTTAATCTGTTCCTCGTCCTGCAAAAATAACATATTTGTGCATTCAGACTCTGTGAACAGTGTGTTGGAGTAATAGCAGCAGGGGGACGGGTAGATTTATGCAATGAAAAGAAGCTGTCAGCCTAGAAACCACCCCCATGTAGGCTACCGAGTGCATACCTGAATTGCCTGCTGCAACCAGAAAAGCCCTACCAGTGTTAGGACTGCTGGAGTTCACCACTTAAATTATTATGTATCCGAGGCTGCTTGCTCTAACGACACAACTCATTTTGTGAAGCAAAATGGCTTAAGTGTCTTTAAATAAAAGAGCGCCTGCTCTAATGGGAGCCAAGCACTGGGTCAGAGCACCTAAGTGATACAAATAACTAACAACACTGTTGAAAACAATTTAACTGTTTCTTCCTTTTTAGCTGTATGAAAGACAGGCTGTTTTGAACTAAATCCTAACATGCCAGGTGTTACCACCACGCAAACGTTTAGAAACGACTTCTGATCTCTCCTGCTGGCAGTGGAAGAACAAAACCCATCGGCCCAGTGCCTCCAAATCCATTTTAAGACGCTGCCGCCAGGCCATCGAAGTTCGGGTAACAAACTCCCACTGGCCCAGGCACCTTTTCACACGGCAGGCGGGAGGGAGGTCGCTCAGACGCCGCTGGAGCTTCTCCGGGCGCCCGAGAAGGGCGGATCGCCGCGTCCTCCTTGCTCGCGGCGCAGGGACCCGGGAACCGCGGCGAGGGGGTGCCCGCAGCCCCTGCGCAGCCGGCCGCGCTCTCCTGTCCCCTCCTGCCCGGTAGCAGCGCGCGGCGTTTCGCCGGCGGGGAAAATTAAGTCGCGTTAAAAAGCCAGAGGGAATTAAACTAACGCGCGCGGGCAGCCCGGCGGCGCGTAAGCGGCGGGAAATCCTCCCCCGCCGCCCCGGCCCGGCCCGACTTCGCCCCCCTCCTGAAACCCCGCTCCCAAAGCCGTCCTGGGGACGGACGTTAAGCAGGCACGGCGGGAGCCCGAGCTGCTCGTCTCAGCGAGGCGCCTCTCTGCCCTCCCCCCCCGCCACCCCCCCCGGCCAAAAAGCCGTGCGCGCAGCCGGCCAACGCCGCTGCTCCGCCAGTCCGGCGGCTCTATAGCACCCGCGGCGCCCGTCTGCTGCCACCGGCCCCGGTAGGCGCAGGGAGGCAGAGGCGGCCGGGCAAGGAGCTGCGCCATGGCGGGCCGCGGCGGCTGAGGGGCGGGCCGCCCGCCCGCTCGCCGGGGCTGGGGCCGGCGGCTGTCCCCGCCGCCCCATGGGCTGCCGGCTGAGCCTGGCGGGCCTGGGCCGGGCGCCGCCGCCGGATCGCCGCCGCTGCGTGGCGCGGGAGGAGGCCGAGATGCAGGTGTGTGTGGGGGGGGCGGGGGACGAGGGGAGGTGGCCGCCGCCGCCCCGTCCGCGGGGCCTCACAGCTGCCGAAACCTGGGAGGGGGGACGCAGGGGCACCGCTCCGCCGGGGAGCTGCCGGGCCCGGCGTGGCCGCGCTGCTGGGGGCGGCAGGCCAGCACCGCCCCGCCCCCCCAAAAAGACAGCACCCCAAACCCAAGAGTTTGGGGTTATGCCGGACCGCTTTTCCCCGCGCGTTGTGACCGCTGCTGGCGAGCTGCCGGCGGCGCAGGCTAAGCCCGCCGTGGTGGCTCCGTCCAGCAGCAGTCCTTTTCGTAAGGGGCTCGCGCCGGCTAGAGACCGTTAGCGTGACCGTTAGCGTGAGCGTTGGGCGCGTCCCTGCGCGGGAGGGGGGGGGGGCGCTGCGAGGCGGCAGGCGGCCTGGCAGAAAGTTTGTCACGGCTGCCCCAATCTGCCCTTTTTTTTCCTCCACGCCCCCCCCCCCCCAACCCACCCAACGTTATTGCCCTGCGGTCAGAAAACGCGCGTTGCTCTGAGGCGACGTAAGGATGAATCCCGGGGGGGGGGGGTCAGTCTGAGGGACGTGTATCAGCTTTTCAGGGGTAGGAAAGTCTGTCCAACTTCAAATACATTATTATTATGTCTTTTAAGCCTCTGTGATTTCAGTCACGGGCTCCCCTTGGCTTTATGACTCTGGTCAAAACGAGGGAAATTGCCCCAGTCGCAGCCTTGCAGGCACAAATGCAAACAGGAGCGCCCCAAATCCCGCTGGAGTGCTAGCCAAGAGTGCCCCAGCCCAGCGCGCGCCTTCCAGGGGCACGTCCAAGCATCCCTGGCTGGCTAGCCAAACCTCTGGACCTTTGAAGCCCCCACCTCCTTCTGGGTTACCTCTGAAAGCTCAGTTCAGCTGTGGATTTAAATTAACGCTTAATTTCAAGCATGTGTTTAAATGTTTTTGTCGCCTTGGGTCCTGTGCGCTGCAGTCATCCCCCCTCTCCTCTTGCGTGCTTAAATAAGCATCCTCTTTCATTTCAAATCCCTTCTGAAAACATACTATTTCTGTTGGAACCTTTCAAGATTAGTTTCCCAGAAATTCATGAATAATATACCCCACAAGGGGTAAACTGTGGAGACGTGCTGAAGAATCGTTACTGCTTTGGGGCTCCCTGTGGCCATCTCATGTGTGCCCTGTCTGTGAAACCATCTCCATCAGTCCTGTGTCTCTCATGTCAAACCCAAGTGGCTTCAGATATCCATTTTATTGTAGAAAGCTGCCAAGGGAATCTTGAGTGTGTGTTTCCCTGCCAGAATTGCTCTCCTTTGAGGTGTAAGGTGGCCAATGTTCTATCCTAGACAAGTGACTCATTTAAAGGGCTGAAATTTTGCCTGCTATCAGGATTAGAAAAAGGAACTTTATTCTGTTTGAAAGCAGATATCTCTCTAGTGATCTCTTGCCAAAGTGACGTGGATCAATATTAAACCTGAACAACATAATGGAGAATGAAGAGAAAAATTACTGTAACAATTTTTTTTTTGCAGAGATTGCTGAGTTATCAGTTTTTTGGTAGCTCCAGCACCATGAATAAATGATCATAAACTCTCCTCTCTTAAGAGGACAGCGAGAGGGGGGGAAAAAACAAGCACTGAGATAAGGAAAGCTGGTGCTTTCCTTAGCATCTGTGTATAGGGATATTTAATTCCCTGTGGGGAACACCCCTAAGCAGGGGTGTGTGTGTGTGTGTGTGTGTGTGTATGAAACAAATGAGCAGCAGGGACTGCTGGGGCTTCACCACCTTCAGGAGCTGATTAGATTTAAATGAAGTACCCAATTCTGTGAAAAGGATGGTCTGCATTCTTCTCTTATTTGCAGTAGTATAAATCAAGAGTTTCTTCTCTGAAGCCAATTATATTTCATCAGTTTAAAATTAGTGTGAGTGATAGGGGAAGCTGGGCCAGTAATTCTCAAAATATTGGTTATAAAATGAGTTTAAATGATGGAGTAGTCTACAAAGCTGGCATAGGCTCCAATTTGTGCTGCTATTATGGAACAGAAAACATGTGGGCAGGATGTATTAACATCAGTGGCTTTCTTTTACATCTGGAACATGAAAAAGCAGGCAACAAGCAACGGCTTAAAATATGAGCTTTCTATATTGTTGAATTCCTATTGATCTTTCTCTTCCAGCAGGAAGCTATATAATTATACAACAGGCCATCTGAATGTCTGCCACTATGTGGCTGAAATAATAGTAATATTAGACATTAACGTTCTGCCTCAGAATATGCCAAAAAGTCTTAGACCAAAGCTGAGGAGGAAAATAGCCTGAATTTGACTCTAGAAAAGTATTTTAAATAATGGATCTATTTTTGATTTTTTTTGTATTTTCTGAGGGTTTTTTTTTTTTGAAATTTTCTAATATATTTACACTAGGCATTTATTTTCTCTTGAAATTAATGGAATTAACCTAAAGTTGGCACTACTGACACAGGTTCAAGGTGACTTCTGAAACAGAGTGACTGTTGAATTCCCAGCTCGATCTGGACTGGACTCGGAGTAGAATGCAAGCACTGCCTTTGGCTCCGGTTTTGTAGGCAGCCTTTTCTGAGCAGATCCCCGTGTTACCTGAAGACTCATTGTCTTTGTGTACAGTATTGTTAGGGACCTCGATGAGGCCAGACTCCTTAGTGTTGCAGTTCTTGGGATAGTTTTTCTCCTTGGGAAGTGAGCGTTGGAGATGAGACTTGTCTGCATGTGGTTTCTGGTAATTTCACTTCAAGGACTGATGTTTGTAGAGCTAATGACAATTTATGATAAAAAGTACCTGTGTTTTGCATTGCTTATTTCTCTTGAAAAAGAAATAAGGTACACAGTTCTGCTATCTTATGTCAGCAAGAAAAAAGCAATAGTGGAAACGGAAGTATAGAGTAAAGCAACTTTTTCAGGGTGGTTCATCAAGTATATAAAAGACTTCAGGTTTCCTGATCCTCAGCATAGTTCTTTTCCATTGAAGTATGATGCTTTTTTTAAGTAATGAGTTGTCCCTTGTAAGTGGACAAGTCGGAGTGGATCTCCATGTTGCCTTCTTTATACAGTAGGTGTCCAAATTATATCTTAATATCCCTGATTCTGGGTGAAAGTGTGCAAACGTGAGGATGCTACTCTACTTCAGAGAGCAGTCAGCTTCCTGCAGGGAGAAGATGGACCATTAATATTCTGGCTTCCACCATTGATGACTTACTTGCACAGATGCAAAGAATAGGAAGAAAACTAGTTCTTCCCAGGAGGAAATATTTTTAATGGTTTTGGATTGACAACTAAGCACATAGCAGCATTGTGGGCACAAACTGCCCACAGGCTCAGAAGTCTTTAGCTTCATTTCCTTGTATTGTGTTATGCAGCAGAAAATTCAGGGTAGAACAACAAGAATCGTTAAGAATTTTTTTTTTTTTGCCGGTGTTATGTCTTCCGTGCATATTGCAGGTCATGATGGCGGCAACTCTAAAAGACAGCCAATGGGGGCATTATTAGTCAAAGCCTATTAAATCAGCTGATGGATCCAGTGGGCCAATAACCCTTTTGTTAATAAATGAGTTCTTTGATCTAGTTTGTACATTTTAAAACAAAGTGACATCATTATCATATGTAGATATGATATGATCATATGTAGATGGGAACTTAGCCTATGTATCTTGCTCCCCCTCTCTTACTTAAACAGTCACGTTAACTCCTGCAATGATGTCCCTGGTGCTGCCATTGTTTAGTACATATCTTAGGGAAAAGGAGGACAGCCTAATATGGACTAAGGAACATTAGGCAACTAGAATTTTTTCCAGGATCTGGTTCTTTAAATGCAAGTTTCCTATCCTCATATTTTTAATGACCAAGGAAAACAAAACAAGGGATTTTCAAAAACCTCAAGCACTTTTATTTAGTATAGCATTCAGGTTTCCGAGTGGCTTCAGACAGGTGAAATAATACATCAAAATGTAAAGGCTGTTAACTGGAAAGAGTTACCTCGTCACTTTATTATCCTGTCTTTGCCTTCTGTCTGTCTGACTGTTGTGATTTGTCCTGTGGCAAATATACTGGATACTTCTCATTCATTTTAGTCTAGTTTTGTGCTGGTTTATAGGAAGAGGGAAGTAATGTCTTCTAAAAAAAGAAATGCAGTTTCAAAACTTAACTAACAATTATTTCCTTAGAGGAAACAATAAGCAAAGAAGGAATTAACACACTTTCTCCCTCCAAAAGAATACTATGTGAACGTTAGAAAAGAAAAATCCTCAAATTGCTTGGTTACTGCCCTGAGCTGACATCCTGTCAGATGAACAACTTTCCCATGAAGCTTACAATGGAAAGCTATTTGTTTGGAGTTTGTGGGTTCCTTTGAGCATTGCTGTGGTTTTATAATTTCAGAATTGTTTCTCCCCTCAGATTACATATGCTAAATTGTATTCGCCCAAAAGAAAATTTGTAGGTGGTTCTATGGGGCTCTTACGTAAAGAGACAGGTTTCCCAGATCATAGATAGTCTCTTGTTATCCAGGAAACCAATAGAATAAAAGTATCAAAGAGAATAGTGAGGGGGGAAAATGTATGTGTTGAATATGTAAGTAGGTGCGATCTGCTTCAACTCTAGTTAGTTTAAAGAAAGGGAGGTAAAATGCTTTCAATCGCCCTGGCATTTCATAAAGCTGCTACTTTGCATGGGTTCAGATAATAATACATGTCATATGATCACTGATGGGCTTGCGTAACTATGCAAAGCAATGATTAAATTATCGTCATTGTTATTCAAATATGCCCATTCTTTTAGGGGATGTGGAATGAGATCCATGCTCCTTTTCCCATTTCTCTTTCTTTCTAGCTGGTCCTTCCTCCTTTCCTCGGGGCTGACATGGCTCCCATGGCCATGTCAAGCAGACATGTCAAGCTCCCGTGGCCATGTCAAGCAGGAGCAGAGAGCGCTCCTGCTGATTTTAATAAATGCTTAAGTGGCACTGGTGCCCTAACGGCGCTCTCTTATCTCTCATGAAAATGTAAAATGTTAGCAGCGTTTCCCTTCCCTTCCTCCTTCTCTTTCTTCTACTCATTACATACGAGATTAAGGAAGTATCTCTGCCGAGTCTGCCGTGATTGAATGTGTACTAGCTCACGCAACATAGTTCTTAATTGAACAAAGCACTTTTGAATATTGTTTAACATTAAGTGATTTCTTAAGCCTGTTCCTATTCAGTAAAATATTTAAGTGCTCATGCGCTCTTGACATCAGCAGAACCTGAAAATAAATATTAAACATGATGAAATATTTGGCTGAATTAAAGCTTAGGCTGGTGACCCATGGATGGTGCTGGTCATGATAACTCTTCCCCCCACTTGAAGAAAACCATACTAATACTCTTCCTTATGCCTTCTTATATTTTCCTCCCAGGAGATAATGTCTTTGTGTTTCCTTTTGCTTCGCTGGCTCCTCTCACATGTCCTTGCAAAAACAGCTTTCTCACCTGCTGTCCTCTTTTTCCCCCTAATTTGGCTGTCTAGATTCCATGATGCTTAGGTATGAAATTGTATCTGCGATGTGTCCTGCCTGGTATAAATTTCCACATGTTTAACCCTGATATTTCATGTTCTAACAACTGAGAAATAGGTAATAATTCTTTACTTGACTCTGGTATTTCTTAGACGTCTTTTTGTTTGTTTTGTTGCTTCCAGTGGTAGGACTTTCCATATTAAGTTTTCCATCAATTCCTTTTGCTTATCTTCCTCGTTCAGAAATGTTTTTCTTGGTCTCAGTTTGCCAAGGCAACAAATGATTGGAGTGATTGGCTCGATACTGTTTAAAGTGACATTGGTTTAGCCATCAGATGCTTGGAAAACCAGGTCCCAACTTCAGATGTCTTAAGTACTCCAAGATGAATTGCTAGTTGTTTATGTATAACGTTGATCCTGGTTTATATATCTGCAGTTGCTGAATTAGGATCAGATTCTGCATCTCTTACAGCGACAAAACTTACAATGCAAAGTCAAGCTCTTTGCAGCTCTGCTGTTAGCACTGTAAGAGACAACAGGTACAACATAAAACACGTAAGTAAGGTTAAGAATCCTGATTCAGCCTCATACAAACTCTTAGCTGATAATGACTGCTCAAAGTTTCCAGGCATGCAGAGATAATTCTTACCCGGGAAATGATTTATACAGGATATAAGGCTCTGGGACCAGTTAAAATTCAGATACCCTACAGAGAATTGGACTTAGATTTCAGGGTTTTTTTTCCCCCCACCTCTCGCGTGGGGCAGTTGTTCACAGGATCCTTCATGTTAGCTGCCTTATGTATGGGCTGGGTGGAAGAGGCGTATGTGGGGAGCACCGTGGAACGAAAGGGGGATTTAAGTTTGAAGCCAGCTGAAAGCGTGCAGGAAGCTCTGTAAGCTGTTACGCTGCGCTCCCTTTCTTTGTTTATGTGAGTTCTCACCATCTAGGTTTGACTGTTAGAAAGGCTATGGTACATAGTACTTCACAAGTACTATGTACAAGAGAGTAGAAGGGCAAGAGAGTCCCAACGGCTGGATGTTGAAGCTGCCTTCATGTTGTGAATTCATTGTGTGTGACCTGGCACTTTCTCCGATTGATCGCTTTTAGGAAAAACCTTTTCCTGCCCTATGGCCAAAAAAACCCCAAATGTGAAATGACTTTCTCTCAAAATGGATGAAGAGAAGATAGCAATGCACTAACTTCTTGTTTCTTTTCTCCTTCCAGCCTGTCCTCTTTTCAGTACAAAAAAAGCCAGGATAAACAGGATAAACTTTCCAGCTAGACAAAATTTTACATTCCGGTTGTGTTTGCTTGAGTTACCGTGGCAAAAAGTAAGCATGTGCCTACACTAGTGCTGAGTGTGTGCTGGATGTTTCTCAGTGTTCGCAAAGGATTGCCGTTCTTTTTGTCCTGCTTTGTAGTTCCTTGCAAGGTGGCGGGGAGAGGAGTTTATGACTCCCTTTCATGACTACTGAAGGCATTATGAGATAGCGTTTGGCAGCTCACCCATTCAGGGCTTTAACAGTGCTTTTTTCCTTAGAAGAAGTGTTTTAAAAAAAAAAAGTAAAGGATTTCTTGCATTTGTCTAGCATTCTCTGCAGTCTCTGTTCTATTATTTCAGCAGTTTCTGGATCAGAAATTATTCTCTGCTTAACTGGTAGTTTGTTCTATTTGGAGAATTACGCTGGTTTCTTGTTAAATGATCTGTTAGTTATAAGATCAGATGGGAAAAGAAGTTTGGCCTAGAAGGCACAAGGCTAGAAGACACAGTGCAAATATTTTCGCTAGAGAAGTAGAACAAGAATAAGTGTGAGAAACATCTGAAATATATAGGGACATCTTTATGCTTTATGTCTCAAGCAGTCACTTTAATTGAAGTTCTGTCTGAAAGGTACTTGAATTCATTTTGAAGCATACCTCCACTTGCACGATTAGCAGTATACCCAAAATAAAACTTGCATCTAAAGTCTTAGAGATTGATTCTCCTGCAAATGAAGGAAACTACAACCTAAATCAGCTTGTAAACAGTATAGGAATTTTTAAATCATCATTTTGCTTCAGATTTTTCAGTTTATCCATCATCTCTGTCATGACACAGCACTCTTTCATCTTGGCTGTAATGAAAGAAATGGAGCAGTGAAAAGAGACTCACCCAAAAAAACCGGTAGCACAATCTATAACATATTCTTATTTCAGGTTAGTTTCTTCAGGCTTTAACTATTAGTCAATGCTGCCTTCCAGGATAGTGGGTTCCTGGCTATTTATTTTGGTTCTTTTAAGTTCTTTTTGTGTTAAAGCCAAATACCACTGTCTTGCAGCTCCTCTCTTTTGGATTAAGGGCCTAGGTAGCCATTGCGGTTGACACGAATAAAATAGATGTGAATGTTCAACTGCCACTATTGTTTATCAGAGCTATTCCAGATCTGGGGAGAAAAGCTGAATGAAGCCTGAGCTAACTGAAGTAAATAGGTGGTATCAGTTCATTCCTGACCTGTTTCATTTTATAGCACATACATAAAACTAAAGGAGGAGATATTCAGCGTAATAGGGTACAGTCAAGTTCATTAAAGCCTTTGAGATCCTCACTTACTATCAGCCATCCAGTATGTTTTCTTGTAGACACTCTACCAAACCACTCTAGAGCTTGCCATGACAGGGCCAGCCACTTCAAATCATGATGATCAGGGAGGTAGTTTAGTCTAATACTGCTGAACTGGCTTTTTGAAATTTTTTTTGAAAACTGGCTGTTTTGAAAAGCCTGCTTCCAGCAGGCTGCCGGCATGCCTTGCTCCTTGACAATGCTGTTCTTCATCCTCAGAGTCATCATGCCTGGTCTACATAGCATGGATATCTTTCTACCGCCCTGCTTCAGCATGGACATCAGGGTCTCTCCCTCTCTGGGGAAGAGCTGACCCCTACTCCATCCCTGTCTTTCCTGGCTTCTGACCTGAGCCAGCTCATACTGTCAGGACAGCACATCCTTGAGGTGATCTGCTGCTTTCTAAAAACTTTGGACTCTGTGGACTTTAAAAAAAGTAACTTAGGTCCCAGTTCACCTTCTGAGTCATCAAAGCTGTGACTTCTGTGTCACTTTTTGGACAAATCAGTTATAACGATAATCCCAATTGCACTCTTACTCCCTGGGTATGAATATGAGCAGTTTCTTTGGCCAGGGAAGGCAGGAAGGAGGGATTAGCTTTTTTAGATAAATACTTTTTTTTTTTTTTATAAAACCCAGCACATATCTGCACATACACGCACGCGTAAATGTGTGAATGTATCCACATGGCCACAATGGTTATTACTCATCTCTCAAGTTATTTTTGGACCCCAGAATGTATTTGACCACATGGCTATACTAGTGGGGTATTATTTTAAAATCACCTAAAAGAAAGCAGTAAGTCATGATTACAGTAGATCTGAAACACACCACAGAGCTGTTCATTTTCTCGGATCATAACTTTTTACAGTTGAAATATGCCTTTACATGTGCTTGCCTTACATGGGGAGTAGTGCAAAGCCATGCCATTTTTCCTGGAGCTCCCATACCTATAGAGCAAAATATATCTTCTTTGTTCCCATATAGAATTCCGGATGGAGGGGCCAGGTCGGTTACTTTTTGACTGCAGGACTTCCAAGAGCTCTGCTAGACTGCTGCTTGCCCCTCTCATACTGGGCTGCCCTTGGCCCTTTTGTACCTTCTGCACAGAGAAGACCAGTCTTCCACAAACCTTCCCAGTCCTGACCTACACCAAATACTTCTGGCATTGTGGACGTGTTTGCCATCTGTTACAGATCTGGCAGGGATGATGGTGTTACACAGCTGATGGAAAATGGACTTCCTGTACCTGAGGAAATAGCTTTTGGATTTTTTTTTTTTGCATGATAGTAAGGGGAGGTTCTCCTCACTGTCACCAATACTTGTCATACTGCTGGCCCTAGTACCAGGCAGGCAGCTGTATGTGACATTGCAGGGAAAAGCACAGGGTAATACAGGAGAGAACTGGTTGGCCATAACCAGGACAATGTGTAAAAAGTTGCGTATACTTTCCCTTTCCTTTCGGTTAATTGATGGAGAACTGCCAGTGATGAATCAGAGCTTGGTTGCTCATAAAGCAATTTTTATTTATCAAAAACAGTTGTAAGGGGGCAAAGTGTGAATGTGCTGTCCAGCATCGCCTTTCTGTTCTTCCATGTTCTCTGTCACCTTGGTATGAAACTCTAACGAAAGAGCTTCCCCTTCATGCTTTTCTGTCAGTTATCCAAGCAATCAGAGCCACGCATATGCTCTTTTAAAGTAATAGACTCTCAAGAACTAATGCAAGTTTGGGACTTGAAAGAGCAAAAGGTTTTCATTATGCTTTTAAAGGAAATGTCAAGCATAAACTCTTTTTCATGTCCATATAAGCCCAACGGGCATGGAATGCCTGCTTCCTGCCAAATCTGGTATTAACTAGGGCTATCACTTAGAGGGAAATTAAAACCATTTGGGTCTTTGTCCTTGAAGGCTCTACCTACCCCAGTGTCTTAAGATTTATTGTGATGTCAGTTCATGGGTTTTCAGTGCACATATTCAGTATACTGCGTCAGCAACGCGGTATTACGTCCTGCACTTGAAGAATGTGTTGGTCCAGGGGCTTCATTGAGCCTGTGCACAGCAGCATAGGCTCAGTGCCTAAGGCAGGGCTTAGATATGTACTTGCGTGTACAGAGGGAGAGAGAAGGAGAGGTGATGCAGAGAGAGATGAGTGATTACAGATGGAGTTCAAGTTGGGAATTTCGATCTGGATTTCATACAGCTGTAATTTTGGTGAGCGATCCAACAAAGAGTTGTATTTTTGAGCCTGTCTTGAAGGTATCTGGAATTGTTTTTTCCTGCCTTTGTGTTCCAGCAGGAGAAAGTGCATGAGTGCTTTTGACGGGCACCGTAAGAACGGCTACGTTCACTCCGGAATAAGGACTGTGAGGGGAGCACTTCGCTCAGCTCTTCCAGTGCTGTGCCATGGGCGGCAGTGCTAACCGATGGAGGGCTGAGGTTGTGTAGAGGAAAGTCTGGGGGCTGATCTGCTACCCTGAGGAACTGTGGTTATAACCTGCCTCAGGAGGAGGAAGCTGAGGTCCCGAGCTACCCTCTGACACAAAACAGGGACTTTTGTTAACTATTCATGAGATATTTGACCCATAACCTTCTCCTGAGCCAGTCCTATGTTATTTCCCATTGACTTCTGGGTTGTTTTCGTTGCACCGAGTGTGTCCGTGCTGTGGAACAAAGAAGAATCTGTTGGCTCAAACTGAATGAAACTTGCAGGATTTTAGGGTTGGTGGACTGGGAGGTTTTAAAACTTGTTCTCGTGTCAGATCTAACCAGTGATCTAAAGGTAAAAGCTGTAGGGTTCTTCACTGTGAAACCATGTCAGAAAAATATGTGGCTGGCATTTCTTTCCTGAGCCCTAATTTGGGAAATAATTCCTATTTAGAAATGTATTTGCACGCATTGCATGAAGGCTTTCAAGATCTGAGGGTCTAGACAGAAGCAACGTTGACAGAATCCCCCAAAAGATTGATGGAATAGCCCTTTTGTCACTGAACCATAACACTTAGCAGTTTTCCCCACAGAAAAGGAACATGTTTTTAATGTATCAGCTGGGATCAATGAATGCACTGCAGCATCTGTAAAAGAAGAAATGGAAGGTTACTTCTGAAAGAAAAAATATGTTTTGTTTATTCATCTTACTTCTCACTTGCAATCCATCTTGAAAGACCATTGATGCTAAATATTCATTAAAATGTGGAATTAATCAACCAGAACTAGATGCCTGGTTTCATTGTTGATGGCCTCCCATCTTGAGAGGCAGCGGCCCTTCTTGAAGGGCCACAGCTCAGCCTGTAGCCACCCTGGCTGGGAATCCGGCATTGCTCTGTCCTCCTTGTCTTTGACAGATCTGTTGAGGTTGTCAGTATAAAAATGCTAAAAGTGTGGTTCAGAAGCTTTGAAAACCTGAACTAAACTTGAACTGGTTTCCATACTGTTGGAGGGCGTTAGATGGAAAACGAATTACATGGTAATTCACCAAAGGACAGTATTTTCAGTTCAGTTCAAATTAGTTGAAACCCTTTGTAATTCCAACTCGGATGAAGTCAAGTGAAAAGAACTGGTTCACAAGATTTAAAATACCATCTTTTTCCTGAAACATGTTATATAGTCTTAGAGTGAGAATGGTTAGCCTTGCTACAGGATTGTGCATAGAATACTTTAAAGTGGTAGTGTATAAAATACTTTAAGATACTTTAAGCCCCCACTACTGTGGGTTTAATAATTTCTGTGTAAGTCTTCAGATTCTCTGTGTTGCTTTATATGCTGTAGGACTTTTTCATTAAGGAATTTATCTATTATACTTCAATATAAAAAATAAAAGTTCTCTTTTGTATTGCAGCCTGTTAAAATATAGTGGAATAGCATGACTCCTTGTTAATAGCGCTGCTGTTGTATTCCAGCGCTAAGTTCAGTGTTTTGATCACTTATCGTCACAGCTTTTATAAAGCTAAAGAGCTGCTTAATTGAATTCTTACTTTCAACACCTTTATATCTCTGTTGTGACCGCAAACTAAAAACTGGCTTACCCTGTCAAAGCCTGACGGGGAAGATATGAAAACTGGAGTCTTCCCAACAGTTTGCATGCTCAGACTATGTTTACTGAGAAGAAAGATTTGAGTTGGGAGTTTTTAGGTATGAGGCTGGGACCCAGGCTTGAATGAGCATCAATTCACAGGGATTTGACACAGATGAATGGACTGCTGGCTGCTGGATTCGTGCAGATTCTTTGAACCACTATTTTGGCTAATGGTGAAGGGAGAATCACATTTTGCCCTTCCTGTAATAAGTCAGAGAAAACTTGCCACACGGCATTCCTCCCCTAAAATCCTGTTGGCAGTTTGGGTCGTTCTACAAAAACAGGCAGCCGAGATTAAAGAGGAAACCTTGCCAAGAAATCCTAAAAATAGAAAGCTGAAAAATATTGCTGGTGTCATTAGAAAGTTTACACCTCTAATTATTTTCATATTGTGGCCTGAAGCTCTGAAAAGCAGAGTGCATTGAAAGTATGCATCTGAAAATACTTGCACGTTTTAAATATCCTTCAAGCTGGACATTGGGCTGTGGATCGTGTTCTCCTAGAAATCTGACTCCAGAATATGAGGTAAAATTTAGAAATCATATTGCTTAAGGGTTTTTTCCACCCCTTACTGTGCTTTCAACTGAGGGGAGAATTAGATTCTGGAATGCAGAGAAATTTAAGCTAATGTATAGTTAAATCTGACTTGATCCAAATAGTAATACTGTTTTCTTACTTGGGTGGAGGGAGTAATTTTGCTTTAAGCTACACTTTAAAAAGAAAGAACACACAAAATCCATACTGAAAAAATATTTAATATATAAATACTTGTAATACTTTTTTAAAGGCTGTGCATTTTCACTGTCCACAGGACTTTTGCCTGCTCTGTGTAAGCTATTTTGTACATATGCTCTATTTCTAGAGTAAATATTGACCTAATGGAGCGTAGGAGCTGCAGAAATGTTTAGGGGGTTCAGCAAGACGCGTTGTGACTATTTATTTACTGCATCAAGCTTCCATTGAAGGTATGTAAGAAAGAAATTGCTTAGGGAAAGAAGAGGAGGAGAGCGTTAATTGCTTTATACATAGTATGGATTATTGCCTTTTTTTTTTTTCTCTGAATGATGTCTTTGCCTTTTTGAAAAGCCTAGCTAAATGAAAACACTGTGATAGTTCAAGGATTCAATATAGAGAAGAAAAAATCAAAGAACAGTAGAGTCCTTATAGGGACGTGTTTTAGCCTGATATTGTGTCCTTTTTCTGTCCTATCTTGGTGCTTTGCATGAAAAAAGGCAGAGGTTGACTGAGTAAAGTAATAGTAGTGAATATAGTTACTGGTAATGACAAGAATGGGATTTATCCCTCTGTGCTGAGTTAGGACCTTCTCAGGCTGAGGTAGGGGACCTTTGCAGTGAGCTCGTGTGTTTCCTTACATGTGCTCTAGATTTAATTTAGCTAGTTGTGTTCTAAGGTGTATCCCAAATAGTGAAGTGTCTAATGTCTGTAGTGGATCTCAACCTTATGAACGTGAGACCCCAACATCAACATTTGATGGCAGGATGTTGGATTTTCTATCTTCTGCTTAAATGAAACTACAGAAGAACCCTACCCTGATTACCTCAGAGTATGTATGTTGGCATTAGGGACTGTGTGGGTTTGAAATCCAGGTACCTTTTATATTTTGAGTTCTTCTTTTTTGAAACCATCTATCCATCTTCTGGTCCCACGAAACAAGATGATCTTTCTGTACGTATGTGACCTGCAGGCTAACATTATGCTCGTAGTATCGATCTTGATCTGTCTTCCTCACTGGGGTTAGATCCTGCTCTTTTAGAGAGACTTTCCAACTAAAGTTTTAACTTTTGGAGGATTCAGCTATTTAATTTCAGGAGCTGAGTTGTCAACTTCCAAAACCAGGTTCCAAAAAGTCCTGCTTTGAGGTTGCCGTGCTGCTGGAGAGGCCTGGAGTCACAGGGTGATTCCTTCACCGTTTTGGCAGTACATCCACTTCTAGCAGTGGCTAGATCTAATAGATCTAGTAGTGGCTCGCTAGCTAGTGGAGTGACACTAGGGTATAGTCTTTGCTTACATGGGCTAGAAATTCTTATAGGACCATTTTGCCAGAGAAGGAGCTTCCCTTGTTCTGCTGAAGGTCATCCCGTACATTCCTTAGGGGAACACAAAAAAGAAGGGATTGGAGAACAATATAGTACCTAGTGGAACTGCACGTCCTGACTGTGCTATTACTGGAGGAGGACCTCCATGTAATGATTATAATAGTCTCATGGGTTACTGCACCGAATATATCTCGAGGCATGCTTATTCAGACTTCCTTTGACCTCCCTCTTTTTTTATTGGAAAGATGTAATGCAAAAACTTAGACAAGAGAAGTTGATGTTGGGAGGACAAGGTACCAATCTAACTACGGGATTGTAACCTGTGGTTTTTTTTTTTCTTTCAAATCACTTATGAAAATGTTTTACTATGGCATAACATTGTGAGCGATGGACTCCTTGCTAACGAGGTTTTCATAATTGAATGCTCTGCAGAGTGTGGGAAAAACGGAAAGCCTGCTGTAGGAAGAAGCTGCTTCTGAGCCAGATGGATGACAACTGAGACCTAGGATTAAAGTGCAAGTGTAGGAAAGAGTTGATAATTACAGCATCAGAAACATGCAACTCTCAGAATGTGAAAGAAATCATAGGCTACAACGGAGTGGCAAAGTGCACCCAGCAGTTGGTTCACAAGGACACATTTCATTCTGTACAAACAGCATGAGGCTAACCGGATTTAGCTGCAGTGCTTTTCCAGCTGATCAACAGGAAACGGGTTCAGGCATTTGAGGCACTGATATGGTGCTGTCAATTGGTTAGTGCAAAAAGCAACATAATGTCTGGCTTTCTGATAGACTTAAGATCTGGCCCAGCGGTTGGGTGTTGTTTACTGCATTTGTTATACATGCTGTGCCTTCCTTGAAACAACGTCCTTGGGAGCTGAATATCACTCTCAGCAAAGATGTGCTCTAGCTTTTGCCCCCGGCTTTTTCTGCCTCAGTGCACTTTGCACAAATTCTCCTAGTGTTATGACTGCCTGAAAGCACCAGTGTTTTTGTAGGTGCAAAAATAATTTTCAAGGAGATAAGAATTACTTTATTTTTAGCCTCTGTCAAAGCTATCTAGAAGATAAGTACAAAGATCAAGGGAGGAAATCCTGGCTCCACGGAAGTGAGGAACAAATCTCTGCTTGGTTTGCTGGAGCCAGAACTTCATCCCAGACCTTTCACTAGGAAAGGTCTCTTCATAAATTGGTCCTTATCCTTCCGATTGTTGCATGCTTACTTATCTGAATAGCTGCGGTATTTATTTGCATCATGCATTGCTAGCGGTCATAGTTTTTCAGTACTGGGAAGCAGATGCAGGTTGAGAACGTGGGACTTTCCCTACAAAACTGTGGGAGTGCAGCAGCCAGTGATTCTGGCTATCTGACCATCGTGGACCCACGACAGGACAGTGTGTGAAGCCCAACAGCTAAATGTTGTTGAGGGAGACCAAATGGAATTACCATGTGTACTGCCACCCAGGACATTTTTATATATGCTGTGGCCTCTTGCTACATGATACAAAAATGATATTTTTTATTTGTTTACTTTTTAGAAAATGTTTTCCCACTCCTAAATTCCACCTAAACTTAGCAGGGGCTTTTGGTGCTTTGAAAATCGGTTCAGTGGCCTTCCTTCTAGTTATACTAAAAAGCTCCAGGTAAAATGGAGCAAATGAAGTCTGAGAAAGACTTGCTTCCAGAGAGTGGATGAAGGCAAATGAATCCTAAGAAGAGTTCCACAGTAATTTTTTCCACACTTCAGTTAGTGTTTAATCTATGTAATTAAGGCTAAGTACCAAAAAATAAAAGGGCTTGATTCTGTTTGGGGAAGTCAGAGTTGCAGTGGTATAGGACCACTGCAGGCTGTATCCAGGTAAGTTCCCCATAGCTGGTACGTGATGTGGTCTGCTCTAGCCAAGCACAGTGGTTGTGGTAGGTGAAGGGAAATCAGGCATGGAAACAAACGGGAAAGTCTTCTGTATGCTTGAATTGGATCCAATAGCTGGCCATGGCAGTTTCATGAGAGAAAAACAAAGAAAAACAAGTCCTGCTGCCCTCTGCCTCCTCCTGGGCAGCCGTTCTGTCCCCGCTGTGATGCATGCACTGTTTGCTGTGGGATTGTTTGGAGTGACGTATGAATGAGTTGCTATGGGAAGTTTGAAGATATCCTTCTGAAACTAATTCTAGAGATCCTAGCTGTCGCCTTGTTAAGAGGATAAGAAAAAAAACATTGCAAGGAGCCTAAACTACACTATATTCAGTAAACCTAAAGGAATACACAAATCCTGTTTGGATTTTAATTGTTATTATAATCACATTCATAATTTTTGGCTTTAAAGTGACATCCCACTCTTTCAGGCTTGAAATATTTTATTGAGGAAAAAAATAGTTCATCATTTCCTTCCTTTTCAGTTCTTGTAACTGTACTCTGTGAGTTACTACAGGAAGAATATCTTATTCTCACTTCCTGCTCTGCCTGCAAGCTGCTAATCTGGAGCACCCCTGAAACATACGCTGTTCTGATTGTTGGTCCGTCCAGGCATGTTGGAATCATATCTAAATATGCCAGGGAAGCGGCTGTTCTATGTTTATTCAGGGTCTTTTGGCACTGGGAATTAAAAAGAACAAACTTAGTGCATCCAAAACCAGAAACTGCCCCTTGCTTTCATTACATCTTTGTTGAGCAAGAGACTTCACTGATGAAAATACTGGTTGGTAGCTGTGCGTGTGAGCTCAGCCCTGAATCTCTTTCTGGCTCTCAGCAGGAGGAGAAACTGATTTTTACCAGATACTCCTGCTCCCTCTGCTTTCTTCCTACCTTAGCTGTTTAACAAAGCTGCTGCTTGATCTCTGTCTTGGCGCTCAAACCTTCAGCGACTGGGGGAGAGGAATAAAGAGAGAGGGAAGAGCGGCTGGACTCTAAAGTAGGTGGCAGGGAGTGAATGAGTTGCATGTGGAGATTCAAAAGGGAAGGGAGAGAGCAAAGGAAATCTTGGACAAGAAGCACTAGAAGAAGTCTAGCAAGGGCTAAAAAGTGAACTAGAAGTGAAACATAAAAATATCTGAAGAAAATAGAGATATTGAGAGAGAAAGGAACATTGAGTAAGGGAGGGAGGAAGCAAATAAGATGGAAAACCAGGAAGAGAGAAATTGCTGCAAGCTGCATAATTTTCTATAGTATGTGTACGTTGGCTTACGTTAATATTTATCTAAAGGTCGGGTATCCAGTCCATTAAGAATCTAGGCTTTCTACTTACGTCTTCTATAAAATGATATATTCAACCCATGTTAAGATTGGCTACTGCTCTGTTCTGACTAGAGAAGGAGCCCAGACAGGTAGTTCAAGTTTGAAGGCCAGCTTTTAGTTGGCTCAAGTTAGGTAAAATGATTTCTGCCTATTGTGTTATGCTTGGATGTTTTTGCTTTACAAACTGTGAAAGATCTAGCTTTTTAGGGAGAAGAGAGCTTGGGTTTCTCATAGAATCAGCGTAGAGCTGCAGGTCTGCACCTTTAGTGGTGGGAAGGAAAAACCTGTTTAGGTCAATGTATTTCGGTCAGTGCTGATGATTCTTTTTCATTTGTGTGTGAGGAGTAGAACTGTATCTGGTTTGTTGTGTGTGTTTTGGATATCAGTAAAGAATCAACTCTTGTAGGTTTTTAGAGATCTTATTAAATTGTAGGGGTGTGAATATAGGTATAGGAAAGCTTTGAGCAAAATGTCTTAAAATGGAAATTAAAAAAGAAATTTATGAATTACATAAAACACTTAATTTGTCAATAAACTGCCCCAAGTCTCCACATTTGCAATTGTGCTCTCCAAAACTTTCAACTCTCATGACTGAAAATATAAACCTTACCTGTTCTTATTTGATGTGAATTAAGGGATCTCTTTATATTTCTTTCACATCAGACTTCTGAACACACATATATGGCAGCACTGAAAACTATGGGCTTGTTTTCCAGCTGAGCAAGGAAAAGCATTGCTTTGAGTTCAGTTTAATCTAGGATGTGAAGAAAGAAAATTGCAAATTGTTTCTGCGGGGACAAACGAAGAGCTTGTTCAGACACACACACACATGCACCTCTGCCAGTTTTTAAAGTAATGTATAAATACAGGTATTTCTCAGTGCCAGTTGTTTCAAAGTAAAGTATTAGGAACTTTTCTTTTTGCTTCCCTGAAAAATTTGACAGCCTCTGAGTGGGTCCCTGCTACAAAATATTTGAGTATAAACTGTTTTGCTAAAATGGTGTAATTATTTGTGTGCGTTTGGGACTGTTGCAGGGTCTGAGTTGAACCCGCTCTGTTTGTGTGCCTTCTTGCCTGGAAAGCCAGAAATACATGAAGATGTTTGCCTTAACTGTGATAAGACAAAAAGACAATGTGGTTACTGTGAATACTTGAAAGATTAGAAACCAGTAAAGTAGAAGGCTACAGAATATTTCAGTGGGAAATGAAAGAATAAAGCCAAACAAAATTTTTACACAGAAAAGGAAAATACTTACTGGAACATATGGCCTCAGTATTGTTTCATACTCCTCCCCACGTCACTAAAGACTGAACCACACAGTCCAACCTGGCAGCCATGCATTAACAGGTTAGCTGAAAGCCTTTCCTATTTATCCTTTACCATTTCAGACCTGTGCTTTGAGATTTTTCTTGTGAAGTCTGTACAAAAAGTGAAATGTATGCATATGTGCGCTAGATCCTCCGTACTGAAGCTGTGTGTAGCCACCCTTCTGTATTGCTTCTTCTGCAGCTTCTTCCCTTGGCCCACGTTTCCTTCTCCTGGAGCCAGCACCTCCGTTCTGACCAAAGCAGCGGCAATATTTTGTTACTTTTTGTTGTTGTTGTCTTTTTTTTTTTTTTTTTTTTGCTTCTAACACCTTGCAGTATGAGGATCCTTCAGGTGCCAACCTATTGCTGACCTTGGCCGCAATAAAAATCTATCAGTCAGCTCATACCAACATATATGTTTAGAAGGGAACAGAGGGTTTTTATACTATTAGTGTACCAAGTATCAATCGCTGTTTTTAGTGCAGGTTGAAAGAGGAAATGGTTCAAAATAAAATGGAAAGTGCCCTGGGCTTGAAGTTTGAGGACAATAGTTGCTTTCGCCACCAGAGGGCACTACAATCTAGTAGTAGTCTCTAGACATTTTTCCCAGGCAGTGGCTGTATTGCTTCGATAGAAGAGAGACCTAGGGCAAAGAGGACTGAATCCCAGAAAGGAGTTATCATGTTGTTTTGGAAAAAAAATAGTACTTTGGGAGCAGAACTGATCCTTTTTTTGCTTCTACTTTTAGCTCCTCCTCCCTCAGGAAAAATGCAATAACATTCAACAGAAAACTCTAACTGTAGACTTCTTATTTGTACTTTTTATCTGTGCTATAGAATTTGATAGAGATTACAACTTTTTAACGTATTTTGAAAGTAATTTCTGTGAAAACTTTCTGTTCTGTTGCAATGTGATTAAAAATAGTGAAATAGCTTAAAAACCCTGCATGCTAGGGTTGCGTATCTTCAGAAGTAAGTATTTGTAGCATTGTTGTTGCCAGTGAAAATACATTAAATTAATATACATATGTGGTTATGGTGATGAATGCTATACATCGTAGTGCACTCATATGTGGCACGCAGTAATGGAAGAAAGTTTATTAAGGAAACAGCCTCCCTTCCTTTAAAAAAACAAAAACAAAAACCAACCCTTTCCAAGTCTGCGTCCTTTTGTTAATTTGCAGAAGCTTTTGCTCTCCGGAGAAGTTGCTCAGAGTATTTCAGCAGTCAACAAAGAGCAGCAGAAAAGCTGTAGTTTAAGTACAGTCAGATGTGCTACCCGTGCATTGTAGATACTCACAGACAGACATAAATCTATAGCTAGCCAGGGTCATATAGCATAGTTACAATTAGTTCATGACCACACCGTGTGAATACTCTGGAACAACTTGGGTCCAGTCACAGAAGGATGCTTTTTTGGAGAGTGAGGCCTGAAACACCGAGCCCATGGACCTGTGTTAGTTTTAATTCAACCCCAACCACGGTATTTCAGCATTGAGCACCTAGAGCTGGGAGCAGGGTGCAGAGATAACTGTTTCCTTGCCTGTGTTACTCCTAGGTCAGCGGTGGTCCGTCTGTGCTGATCGGACGGGTTGCTCCAGCACTCGCTGGAGCTCTTAGCGGCACGCTTTCCTCTCTGCTCCGTTTTCTGGGAGGACTTAATATGTGGGAACAGTGTCCATGAATGCACAGCAGAGCCTCAGAGGAGTTTCAAAACCAGGAAGACATCCTACAAAGAAATGCAAGACAGAGTCACCTGGATGGTTGGCAGGAGTATTTTGGGTCCAGCAGCTCTTGTTAGATCAGTGGACATACAAGTCCAGGGTGTTCCTTCTGCTTGAGCTTTATGCTGAGCCCACCCAGTCATGTCTGCATTCCCCTGTACCAGTATTACCTGGGGTTTCCCCATTGCCTGGTATATTCCTGTCCACTGTTACCTCAAATAGTAGACCACTTTAAAAAAAAAAAAATATATATATATATACACACACACACACACACACACACACACACATACATATATACTGATTTCTTGCCTTATCCTGCTTTTTGTAGTAGCAGAAAAACTTTGCTCACTGTTGTAAGGAAAAGCAGCAGAATATGCTTTGACAGTTCAAACTTCAGACTGCGTTTGCAAAGATACTCCTGGAGAAACACTTTTCGTTATTATTCTGGATGTGATATTCATTTCTGGGAAGTATTTTGAATTTTCAGGAGGAAGTGTGCATTTTTTTTGACAGCAAAAAGTTAAATTCTGCTTATTCTAGGATTAACTAAGCCAGCTCAGTTTTTATCTATATTCTGGTGTTTACATGGTTTCATAGTGGTTACTATGGAAAGCTTGTAATTTGGTCTCCTTTCGCTATTGCTCCATCCTTTTAACTCTCCTTGGTTAACCATCACTGCTTCTTCTTTCCCTGTGTATGCTTTTACGTTCCTTTGCATCCTTATTTTTTAAGGTGAATGTGTATTGTTTTATTTATTGTAGCCAGAATAAAACAAACTATAACATAATCCTATGCAAATCATCTGTTTTTAAGATGATGATTATGTAAGTCAAGAAATGACAACGTTAAGGTTGCCTCTGCAAAGAACCCAAAGGAAGGCAAAACCAAAAAGCAAACCCACTACCAAGGAGAAATGCAAATATCTTTTCTTCAGGCATCTAAATAGTTCTTCTCTGACCGGCAGCCTGATAAATGTCAAGTTTCTGCCTCAAAATCCTAATGAATGACATCTATCACAAAGAATTTTGTAACTGGAAGAGTATATTTTTTTAAAGTGGCCCATTTCTGTGCCACTTGATGCAGAAATGCTTAAAAAGAGGAAGGCTGGGATCTACCAAACTGCAACCTAAACAGAAAGTTTATAAGCAATTGAAAATTGCCCCCAGGGAACAGAAACATTAGTGGTAATTACAGCTGTTGCAATATACTCTGCTTTTGGTTTTACTAAGTGTTTATTTCTTCGTGTGTGATCAAGGCTTGCTGTACTGGGGACAGAGGTCTCTCTGGGTCAGGCCCCACTTTCCCAAGAGCCTGACTTTCCTTTTTACCAAATTCAGAGCCGTTTCATACTGTGCTGCAGTGGTGATGAAAGACTTGTAGCAGGGGAGGTGACTCTGAAGGGGCTGCAAGCACAGAGATCTTCAGGATGATATTCCCACTTTATTACTCCTTTCAGCTTGCATTTCTGCTGATTTTTAACTTGTAAGTAAGCTATCGCCATAAAATACATTGTGTCAGCTGTCAAACTGATGCCGTTATACAGCAAGGGTGATGCTTTCCAAGCCTCTATTCTGTAGTGTGAAGGAGCTGTAGCACTCAGCTATGAATCCCAGGGCCGTTTCCATCCACTCCCTTGGGCTACCAAGGCCAGCGCTTTACTCTGAGAAAGTGAAGCTCCGTTTGCTAGTTTCTGTGCTTCTCTGCTGTGATTCACTTCGTACCTCTCCGAGTTTGATCAGTGAAAATACAACAGTCCTCAATTCCTCTGGTACTAGGAAAGGAGCTGCAAGACGTTAGAGGCAGCATGTTCAGCGCTGACAGAGGGACTCGTTTGTCTCAAATGCTATGGTATCGTCCTAACCCAGAGGAAATGAATAAGAGACAGAAAAACTTCTCTTCCCTGAGGTGTGCTTGTAAGTTGATGCTAGTCTCGGTCAAAGCAACACACAACCGTAGCTGGTGAACGTTTCCTTCAAAGGAGGCTATTTAATGTTACCTTCTGCTTAGAACGTGAAGAAAGAGCAAACGGGAGACTTTGCGCTAGCGCAGAGTTCAGTCACAGGACTTCAGCTGTCTTAAATATACTCTGCTCTCCCAGGCTCCCACCCGATTTATGATCCTGCCCCTGGTGAGGGAGCAGGTAGGAAGGCAGGAGGGGGGAAGGAGGCATTGTCGAGTGGGAGAGGGGCGATTTAGGGCATCTTGCCCTGCTGTGTCCCAGGGCACCTGGCAGGAGGGAGGGGGGAGGCAGAAGCCAAATCTTCAGCAGGTCTGTGAAAGACGGAGGTGAGCTCTTGATCTGTGTTGCTCTTATCACCTAAGAACAATGCTGTGCTTGAATTCAGCTCTGGCAAAGGCAATTTTTTTCTCTTTTCTGCTCTCAGGGCTGAAGCTTATATTTCTTTACTGTGGTTTGGACTGTGGGGAGGCAATTAAGTGAATGCCCTTCGGTTTGGGAAAGGAGAGAAGAGAAGCAGTAAGTGCATTTCAAACAAGTAGTTCAGTAAGAAGCAAAATTAATTAAATCTGTTTTCCTGTGCTTTAGTGTCTTGAGATCAGTCTCCTAAATAAACTCTAATGATGAATAAGGATGTGCTCCCACTATGGTCTTTTTTTTTTTAGCCAACTAACTGTTTTCAGGAAACCTGGACTGTCTTGAAGGCACCCTTTCTTCAAACTATGCTCAGGGTTGAAGTCTGTGAGTTTGAAAGCTGCTAGAGAAGATACAGAAGTCAGAGAGACCAAGCAAGTGTGTTTGTGTACTCACAAATAATAGTTAGGAGATGAAGCTGGAAAAAAAAAAGAAAAAGAAAAATGCATTGTGCAAGGCCCCCATAGCCTGCTTTCTTGCAGTTGGATGTTTAGGCTCTGCAGCCTCTCACACTACAGCTTGCTGTGAACTTTCAGCTTGTCACAAGCATTATACAAGCACATGTTTTATAGTAAGCTGGATTGCTTCTGGGAATAAATGAACAACTCCAGCCAAAGCTGAGTCAGGAAAGTCTGGCAAAGTTGCACGAGAATGGTCTGTAACAGGCAAGTTAAAAAAAAACCTCAGGCAGTTCAGATGCCACTGAGAGGTACTTTTTAAAAGCGGTATGTATAAATTCAACACATTTACATCCTCTTTCATGATAATTAACCATCTAATGCTGTTGAATATCTTGTATAAAGGATATCCAGGCTACAGGAAAAAGTGCTACTGGAATCTTTATCTTGCTATAAAAGCTTAAGTGTTTTTTGCCCTGATTTAACTCTGGTTATTCACAGTTTCTTTTATCAGTCTCTCTGTCAGGGCATTATTCTTCATAAGGTGGAACTAAGTCACAGAGAGCTTCTGTTCTGTTGTCCAACCTCATTGTTTCCCGTATGACACTGGAAGCTCTCCTGCAATTCTGCCTCGCAAATTCTCCAAGACAGTCCAGGCTGTGCTGATTGTGGGTCAGGTGAGGACAGATAGGAGAGGGCCTAATGCTTTCCTTTCACCCAGCCCATGTCGCATGGAGGAGGGCATCTGGATAGAAGAGGTTTGATTTCTGCATCCAAGACTGAAGTCTCTCTCCTACATGCCATTAATTTATCTCCTGGGTTGTCTCTATTTGATGGCATCATTTGATGCCAGATCTCATCCCCAGGAATCTTACCTGGTTTATATCCACCCAGTCTCTTTATGGCATGCTTTAAATGTTGGTTTGAATACCTCAAGCTGTTCAGGTCAGCTCCTCCTCAAAAACATTTTCTTTTTTTCTACTATGTAACTGCTTTTCCTGGACCACTGAGGCCAGTTCTAATTCCTGCTGTAGCTTTTGTACAGTGCCCCTGATCTTTGTGGCAGAGGTGATCCAGGATGAGAACTACGTAATAATAGAGACTCCAGGGGCAGCCTTGGGATTTCTGATGACTTTATCGTTACTATTTGGCTTATAAAGCACTGGCACAATTACACAAACTCTGTGCCAGACTCTTTACCCTGAGCAGTTAGAAGAGGAATAGCAGTCGCAGCTGAGCAGCCATGGGAGCATTTGTCCCATGTGTGCACTGGGGAGAAGAAAGCTGCTGACCGGCAGGGTTGAAAGGGAGCTCATCAGATTCTCAGATCAAAATGCTCAGTGTAACCTCAGAAATTAGGATGATTTGGTTAAACATCTGAATGGCCTAACCAGCTTGACTGGAAGAGAGGGCCTGAGGGAAGGAAATTCGTCTTTTCAAGAAGATTCTTTTCTCAGCTGTCAGCCATAATTATCTGCATTTCCACTGTATTAAGGAAGCTGGAAATCCACTGTTCATTTTGACCTTCATAGTACAGGCACTGGTATATTGGTAGTGGTTTTCCATGTGATTAACTGAGACACAGCTAGTTAGGCTGACAGTGTGTTCCAGATGTTGTCAGTGGCTAAATCCATGATTTAAGTCTGCTTTTTTTCTTACTAGTTGGCACTCTTTCTTTCTCTATTTTGTTACTGATATTTCTAGATAGTGAGAAAGAGACTCGTGCGAATAGAATTAAAGAAGTGGTTGATGTTTAATCTTTTTGTGGATTTTTTTCCTTCCCCTTTCACTTTATATTCAGAGAGTGATTTTTGTTCTACTGTAGCTCAGTGTAGCACTGGGCATATTTGTGTTGCTTATGCCTTGCACTGTTGATTGAAATGGAGGGGATATGGTGCATGTGAAGTGTATATAACATGAGCTGAATGGGAGTAGGTGGTTTAAGACACACAGTGGTGTTTTAAGATACAGAAGTAGCATCTATTTAAGAGCTGCCTTTGGAGCTGCAGAAGAAGGTGCCAGAGAGTATCTGTGGGGGCCCTTGACCTTGCCTGCAGTGTTACAGTTGTCTGTCTGCAGCACGGGGGATACTGAAGTCCAGAGAGAGGAGACTTTTAAATCCTTCAAGATCAGACTGTCATCAAAGTGAGGGCCAATGTTCTAAATCACTGATAAAGACTTGTACAGAAGGAAGATGGTAATATTCAGGGAAGTTTCTAATTCATGAGTTAGTCTGTTACTTTTGTAAGATGCATTCCTCTGAACACTTGCACAAAGTGTTTGTAGAGAATTATTTTTATACAAAAAGAAAATTAAATAGGAGCAACTATCTTACTGATAAACTCAAAGTTAGTTGAAACAAAAGGCAAGGTTAAGTATGAATATGAGATAGTGCTAAAAATGGAATGAAGGGCACAGAAAATTACAAGCTTAGCAAAGGAGAGAGATTTGAAATTACTATGCAGATACAGACATTTGTAAAAAACCCAAAGGCTTGAGCCAAGGAGAAGGGCAGAACTAAAAGCAGAATAAAGAGTTAGGAAGTAATGTAATTCTTCTGTATGTGCTACCTAAAGTTTATATGTAAACACTCTGTTGGCAGAACGGCGTCCCAAATCTTGAGGCCTGCTGGGCTCATAGGGCAGGTAGTGGCTAGGAGTGGATTGCCGTTAGGATGAACTGTGCTGCTGAACTAGGAAATGGACACATTCAACACAGAAAAAGGTGGACATCATTGACAAAAGTCAAGCAAGTACAAAAGTCAAGCAATTACAAAGTGCCAAGGCTGTAATAGTAACGACCTCCTTGGTGTCCGAAGCGGAAGATAACAAAGAGGTGGCGTAAGGCAGAAAACACAGTAAATACAGAAGAAATGAAGGCCGGTGTTGATCCCAAAGGGTCTTCACTGTGAAAAGAACAAAAAGTGTAACTGGGAATTCCACTAGAAATGAAGAGTCACTGTTGGGTAAATCTGATTTCAAACCATGGCACTCTTCAAAATCAATCAGTCCGTCAGTCCAAGCTCAAGATACATATTTACATGATTCTCTGATTTCTCCCTCCACATCAAAAATGTTCTTAAAGGGGGGCAAAAAATCCTACCTCTAAAGTTTTGGGGAGTGTTTTCGTGCTAAAATGAATACCTGAAGAAGTTCCTCTTATTATTTGGGTGGAGAAGGCAGTGGCTGACAAGATGGGACTTACAAGATCTGGACATGTTGTGACTAATATTATGCCAGGAAAAAATTGTTATATGTAGTTGTAAAGTCAGTCTACTTCACTGTTTTTTTTTTTTTTTAATGATGTATATCCTTAACTATTGTGATAATTAGTGAAAAATGGGATGATGCTTTGGATGCAAAGAATAAATACATGGATTTAATTCTACCTCAAGTCACTGGTATTGTGATAAACTGTTCTTATTTACCTCTCTGTTCTAATGTAGCCAGGAATCAGTAGTGAGCAAATACTGTTATCTGATCAGTACTGTTCAGTGATCTATGCAAAATAAGCTGTGACCTTAATCCAGCTCATACTGCACAGGTGTCTGGTTTGAGTGATTATTGAAAATCCAGCTGAAGTGGTGTTCACTCAGCATTTTTGGCCTTTCAGCAATTTCATCAAAATGCTGACATTTCATCATAATGGTCAAAAAAAAGGTTGAATGGGCCAATTCTCTGATGGAGGAGGTAACCTCTGTTCAGTAACTGCTGTTGAAGTACCTGGGCAGAACAGTACAAGGATATTGCACTGCTGGTTAAACCCAGAGCTGGGGTCTAAATCAAGAAGAAAATAACCTTCCTTTGGACAAGAGCATTCCTTTTTCTTGCGTTGAGCTGTATTTCAGACATATCATTAACAAATGCTGAACATGAGATCTCCCCTCCATTTCTATAGCTATAAATTGTCGAGCAGTAGTTAGTACAGTTCCTCAGGGCACAAGAGTCAAGGCTGCGTGGGGTGCAAACTTGAGGTTTCTGTGGCCACATTTGCAAACAATAAATGCGTTCTTGTCTTCCTTCCCTTCCCTTGGAGAACAATTTTTTTGTAATCTGGTTAAATGGTACAAGGATTATGTATGTGTGAATGTATATATAAATAAATACACACAATATATAAATAAATACACACACACACACACACACACACACACACGGAGAAGTTAAACACAAATGAATCGTTGAAGGTCGACAGTTGCCTTATTGCTGAGTCAGCAGTAAGAGGCCCTTTTTTGATACGCCAAAGAGCTGTTTTCTTGGTTATGTTCACTCAGCTGAGTTATCGGAATGTGACTGGAAAGGCTGCTTGAAGCTCGTTAAGATGCTAACTGAAGTATCCAAAGGCATATTCACTGCTCATACTGTAACCAACTCCTAGCATGCATCAAGGTAGCTTGATAAGTCAGCTTTAGATGTCCTGTGCAGTTATAAATACAAAACTGTGATCCCAAAACACAGTTTTTGGTGTATATTTCCACCAAAATTTCCAGTTTTGTTCTTTTTTATGAAGTGTAAATTAGAAACTGAGAAGCCCACCAAGTGTGCCTCTTCTAGACCCACTGAACAAATCAACATTACTGCAGTGAGTGTTAGAAGAGAAGGGGAAAATTTGCTTGGAAAGAATAGTCACAAAAGTCTGAGTCACGCAGTTCGGCTACCAATCTGCATTTGTCTGTTACTGCAGTAGGCGTAGGTCTGATCCAAAATAGCCACAAGCTTGAGAGTCGAAAGAGAAACTTCCCCTTATTGCACAAAAGATTTGAGTATGAGATGACTTCCCTTCTTTTGGGCTTGGTTCTGTTCTCTGTACTTACGAAACTAAAGCACTTTACTTAGCTCGTTTCACGGGTGCTGCTTTTGGAATAAAGAGAGAGCAGGAAGATCAGGCCCTCTAAAAATCTGACTTACGTGAGCCTTCTATATGAATTTTGCTGCCTTAGCAAACAAGTAAATGTGCCCTGCCCATAGTGACTTTCTGTTGGTCTAGGCAACAACTTATTCTGCCTCTAACTTCGGGAAAGTGGATCTGCTTAATTGTACTGTTTGTTCTGTCCTGAGTCTTGCAATAATTTGGTATTTTTGTAAAGCTCATGTTCTGAAGGTAAATAAATAATGCATTAATCTGAGTTTTCTTTAGTATGAGGAAGGTTTCTGGTTCTGGAGAAAAGCTTGCAAATGTGAACTCTCCGGGCTAAAACAAACAGTTAGCAAAGAAAAGGAATTCAGATCAAGGTTATGTCTGAGGGAAGGGGGAGTTTGTCTCATAATTTTGTCTTGCTTGACACTGTAAAGTTGGATGGGCACAGCCATGTCAGTTTGGAGTCTTTTTAGGAAAAATCACCCCTGCTAAGCTGATGGGAGCTCTGCTGACAAAGCCCTCAGCGTAGCTGGAGGCCTCGAAGCAGAAGAGTTGCTTTGCATGTGTGGCTAACGTTGTTTGCATAGGTGAGACGGCAGTACTGGCAGAAGAAATACTTTAGGCCAGTGCAAGCCAAGTCTGTGCTAGGACACTTCGTTAGCACAAGCAGATCAAAAGTGTTTGGTCGTACAAATTAGTGGTTCCCAAACTCTGCCCACGAGGTCAAGGGCTTTCTTGGGTATCTGAACAGACCTAGAAACAGCTCATGTCGATGCTTCTGCTACTGTGAAAAGTGGTGTATAAGCAAAGTTTAGAAGCTCCTGCTCTACAACATGTAGGACTAGCGTACAAAGGTAGGAGAGCCTACGTAAGAGATTTGTCAAAGGTAGTTTTGGTTGTCACAGATCTGTATGCTTACAGTGGTGGTATTACTTGTGAATACGTGAGTATTTGCAAGGACACAACCGTTTCTCAAATACTACTCTAACAATGTTAAATTGGGGGCAGAGCAATGTAAGCAGGTTAGCAGTGTTAGCAGCTCAATGCCAATGAAATTTTCTGTAGAAAAGCATATTCTAGTATTAACACAGCTCTATATTAATCTCCTTTTCCTTCGTGAAACATCGAGATTATATTAGATTTATGTTTGAGGTCATTTTTTAATTTGCAGCAGCCTATTGCTTTGATACCAGAAAGGGACAAGGGTGTATCAGTCTTTCAGGTTGAAAATATGGCCTGTATCTTAACCTGAGTAAGCCAGCAAGTCAAGGAAGGGGTTGTTTTGGAGTATTCAGTTTGTTTTCACAAGGGTATTTTTCAGTTTGACCTTGTGCCCTTTTTGTCCTTACCAACAATGTATACATTAAAAAAAAAAAAAAAGTATGATACCTGTATGTTGAGATGCTGTAACTATTCTGGTTCTGTCGATTAAAACAGCTGTCTACCTCACATGCATACTTGTCTATACAACAAACGCAGAGACCATGTAAGTCCTGTAGGACTCCCCACTTGGCCAGTTTGTGTGCTGAAGAAAGGTAATACTTCTGGAGGCCTGGTCTAACTCCTGTGCAGGAGAAGATAATAAGGGAGCAGGAGGTCTGTTCAGGTTCTTTTCATCATTCAGCAGCGTGCCCAAGACACTATCTGTCAACAAAGTTTTATTGTCAGAGCTGTTGTTGGCCTACAAGGCCGACATCACTCTGCTGCTGAAGTCCACGTGTCCTTGCTAGTGCTGCGTGTGTTGTAGTCAGTAGCCAGTAGCTTCTTACTCTGAAAAAGACTTTGTCTCGTTTTTTCTTACAAGTGGCATAATATAAGAGGTAAGTGAGTGTGTAAGTGGAAAATGTGGACAGCCGACTGATAGGACTTGCGGCTGCCAACATTACACGGGAGGAGGCTAAACTAATATTTTCCAGGCAGCTGTAGGGAAGTCCAGAAATCGCTTTGTTTGGAGTGGTGCTTTTCTGAGGCAATGAAATGCAGCTTATGTCAGGGCAACATTTCAGCAATAATGCAGCACTGATTTGATATAGAGAATTAAGTTTCTCATTGCTAAAATAACCTAGCAGTGGCTTACCAGGTGGGCTGGTAGGAGAACCAGAGAAAGGCCTGTGATTCTAAATCCTTGTTTTCTTCTCTGGGCCAGTCCTTAGACAAGGTTATGTTTTATTCAGCAACATACTACTCACTGAAGGTGAAGGGTCTATTCAGCTGGTATTAGCTGAGAACCCGGCAGATGAAGTCTCAGTCTGAACTACATCAGGAAAGTGCTATTTATGTGATTGGCAGTAGCCACTTGCTATGAATATCTTTGTCTCTGCTTGTTTAGGGGTGGCATAATTTAACAGGTAAGCAGAAAGCAACTTTTCACAACTCACTGGGAATTTTGAACTGTAAGAAAATGTTTTTGTCTCCATTTCATGGAGACAAGGCATTGACAAGGCAATGAGGACCAAAAATGTAATAAAATTATGTTAAAGCAGTCTCCATCCCTACCAAAAAGATTTCTAAGAGAGAATTTTTTTGTTTTCCTTCCTAAATTTTGCTTGGCAGGTGCTATGCTCTGAATCTGGCATTGTACAAGTAGCAAATGTGGTCCCTTGTGTTTTACAACTGCTGCTATGCTAAAACTTTTCCTCCTCATTCAAAGCTCTCCTGGTTTTGGTTTGCCTTGCAGAGCTGAATAGCAGTCCTGGGAAGATACATCAGACTTATTTTTGTCTCTTGTGCACACACGGTCATGCTGTTCCTCTGTTCTATTTTGTTATAGTTAACTGGAGAATTTTTTCCTAATTCATTGTACCTTAAGTTATGTTACTGCAACTCTCCTGAAGTCATTGGACAGAATCAGTGCTCCCCAGACTTGAAATTGGTGTGTCCCCTCCTCTCCCATCATTCAAAGTGGGGAAGAAAGGAATATTTTGATTTATAAACACTGGAGTGTGAAGTGGAGGGGAAAGGATATAGGAGTTTGCAACAGGATTTGGTGCCTGGACCCTGGAGGCTGACATCTGTCCACTCACAGGAAGATAATTTTTTAAAAATTGGTCTTGTTGGATCTCCCTTTCATAATGAAAGTTTACAGGTTAGGTTCCCCTCTTTGGGAGCTCTTCTTTGAATCATGCCCTTGTGAATTAGAAAGCAGACCTCAGATCCCCTGAGGAGGGAAACCACCAGCCCTATAATCTAAATGAATGATAGATGAGCTGTTCAAATCCTGCCTGTTCTCGTGCAGCTGACATTGTAATGAAAGCTGAAGAAACTTCCTTAAATGGAAGAGAATATGTAAGGTTGTAAAAAGGAGCCAGGCAATAGTGGAGCCACTGGACAAAGGTGTAGGCTCCTCAGGGCACAGCCATTGGTTTTACCTATTACAGAGACTTAGCATACTATGCTTAAGAAGGGCTAGTTAACAAGGAAACCCTGTGTTAAAGACATTTCCTGTTTGCAGTACTTGAAGGATGTGGCTATACCTACCTTTATCTAAAGAATCTTATTTTCAAAATAATCTCTGAAAAGACAGGGAAAACCCAACTCTCTGGCTCCATATTCTAGAAGACAGTGGTGGCTAACCTGTGCTCCGTGAAGGGTCTAACCATACATGCAAACTTGTGGCTATTCAGCCCCAAGGAATTATGTGAGCTCACTGGTAATCGATAACTGATACCAGTGGACCGTAACCAGGAGGAAGGATGCTATGGAGAAAGCTTGCCGTCTGGTTGGTTTAAGGAAATCCACCCATCTCCACCAGTAATAAATGTATGTTCATAGTTATGTTGTTCATAGGCACACTTGTACAGCAGATTCTGTCTCAAAGCTGTTATTGTTAAAAAAAAAAAAAAAAAAAAAGCAAAATTATTTGTCTTGGACAAGGCCCAGTATCACTGGTCATACCAGTCAGGAGTCCAAAGGAGATATGGTGCAGGACCATGTAGGGCTGGGCAGAGTGGCTGGGGAGCCCTGTGAGTACTCTGGGAGGTCAGTGAGAGGCTTTGGGGAGCTGGGTGTCTTGGACACAGGGGGCTGGTGCGGATGGCGCTGGGGGATGTCTATAAGTACTGGAGGAAGTGGACAGCCAGGGGCGTAGAGTGGTTAACCACAAAGTACTCGGGGGATTCTCAATAAAAAGTCCCCTGCATGTTGTCCTGAGTTGGGCCTGGTTCGCTGCGTGAAGGAGGGAGTTTTGAGGGTGGTAGTGGGGGAATATATCATCTTGAAGCTCCTGTGCCGCTGAGAAAAAAATTGAAATTGCCAGTGCTAAGAATACACACAGAGTGAGGCACTGACTCTTGATAAGGCCTGTTATGATATCGTGCTCTTGGTTCTCTGTTTCCCCTCGAACTTTCTGTAGCCACTTGCAGCAATTTTTGTATACACTGCACTAAATTTCCAGTCACGTTGCGCTGAGTATATGGTATGTGGCATTTGAGTCTTCGTTGCCTCCTGTCACAAGGGTTGAAGAATTGTGCAATTGATCTCTGTGTGGGGAACTTCTGTCTGAGTCCTGTCAGAGGATTTGATTCAGTTCTGAGAAGAGTAAAAGGCAGGAACTGTATTGCACTTTCCTCCTGATTTTCTCTGTGTCAAGTAATGCTTGGCTTACCCCACCCAGTACCACCAGACTCATGTTGAAAAAGCATCTTCGGGAGTGTATTTTTTGATGGAATATAGTAGTGCTAGTATATGTTATACAAAGCATCAGTTCTGTGATGCATCAGTGGCTTTTGTGCAGCTTTCACAATTTCACTTTTAAACTTGCCACTGTAGTTTCTTCTTAATGCTTTTTTATTTCTTTCAAGATAAAAAAGAGGAACAGTTGCAGGGAACTGGAGAATAACAAAATGTGTATGAGATAATATAAGGAACAGGAAGTTTTTGTTATATCAAAGTATTGGATGTATCAGATGATATGAGTAATTACATGTACGCTGCACGTTGTACCTTAACTAAAAGGGGTAGTAAATGAGCCTACTTTTAAAAACGTGCAGTCCCAGTTGTACTTTTAATACCTATTTTGGGTGTTCCTGTACTGTCCTGTAGTGGGCGATGTAGACATGCCCTTTCTTCTGCTTTGCAAGCTGATAACCTGAAAAATTCAATCATTTGTTGGGAAAATGTGGTAAATTAGTACATGGAGAAAATATTGGAAATGCTGTGCAAGATGCTGCTCCTTATTTCTGTGCATTATAAAGAATCAGAGTACAAAATGGCAATTGCATTCATCATAGATTTTCCTCAGCTCGCTGGACTGAAGTTATTCATATGGTTTACAGAGGGATTTTGTATTTTTGTTTTGGTATTGCACCAATTGAATATTTCAGAAAGCTGGATTTTATGTTGTCACATCTGTAATACACCACTAGTGTTTTTCTGGAATCAACAGATTCAACATGAGCTTTTTTTTGACCACGAAGGACATCATGTTCCGTACCAGTAAATTGATGTTGGAACACAGGTTGTGTGGGTTGATTCCTAGGAGGTACAACATGGGGTTAAATATCAAGTCAATTGGTAGCTTGAAAGTATATGAAATGGTGGCTTAATGCCCACAGTTGACATATGCAAGGGCAGTTCTGTAAACAATACATGAATGAGTTGATTATCACTTGTACAGCATTGCAGATATAAGTCTGGATTTGTTTTACTGAAAATGAAAGAAAACAAAAAAGCCTAAGTTACCATAGAGCTCTGCTTTTTATTTCGGGGGAAAAAAAAGTAAGCATTGTTATTTAGTGCTTTTTTTGCACTGATTGCTCATGGAAATAATTTAAATCTGAAGTCCAGACTAAGTTTGAAATTATTTCTCACTGTGTTTTTTTTAAGACTAGCTAGCATCTAAGTAAGATAGTTTCCTAGCAATCTTCTCCAAAACAGAGCAATAGGTTCCAGGAACTGCCTAACTTGCAGATGCATAGAGAAGTGCCCTGAAAGAAAACTTGGTAAACTGCTTATCTGGGAAACTAATGCAAATTTTGGCAGTACTAAGTACTGGTTATCGTTTGCATTTGCAGAGCAATCCACACACCATTTTCTGTTCTCCTGAGGGAACTTGAGTGTTTAGCTGTAGGTCAGATTTAAGAAAATCCAGGCTGATCAATTGCATGCTCTCTTATAATGCCACTCGGATTATTTTTTTATTTGTATAAGGTACTTTTCTTTCTGTACATATTTTACAACAGTTCTATTTGAAAATACTCTAGTAGAAAAGTAAAACTGTACTGTTTATCTTTGTTATCCCTGAAGAGGTCTTACCAATGGAAGGTAAAACTGTACTGTGGGGAAGTAAGTGTTGCATGAAGAAGCGGGCCTGTGGTGCAGGCTGAGCTTTAGTGTTTGCTGGGCATGCTAGAATACATAGCTGCTGGGGTGACATTTATCAAACACTGTAAATTTTTATGCTACTGTATGTGTTAAGAATCATTAAAGAAACTCCAAAGAAGCTATTCTCTAGAGATCTCTGACACTAAGGTTAGATTACAGATTTGAACTAAATGTTCTGTTTTGAAAGAGCGCACCAAGTTTTGGGAGCCTTGCTCAACAGGGAACTTGGTATCTGTCAAGTATTCTTGACATAAACGTGACGTGCATCTGTGTGCCTTATGAGGGGTTATAAACCTAACATATGTCAACAGTGTATCTGTATATATTGTATGTACATGAAAGAACACTATTTTGGTTTGGAATTGTGTTGTCTAAGCAAAATAGCAACATGTAGATAGGGCTGAAAACCATTTTTCATGCTGTGCCCTGATTTCTGCGTAACTTTCTCTCCAAGTTCTTGCTTTCTAACAAGCGCAGGTGGTTAGCTTCAGCTCAGTGATGACCAAATGAGTTGTCCCTCTTCATTCTGATTTAAGAAGTTGTATTTGGGTAACTAAAACATTACTCAAGGCTGGCTGCTTCTGTAGATACCAGTAAGAATAAAGCACCGTTCTAAATCAGGGGCAAATTGCTTCCAGCATGTAAAAGGTATGAGTCACTACAGTCACTTCTGATACCCTGTTCTTTGGAATTTTTAAGTGTTTGCAGTGTCATTAAAGTACAACACGAGCTGCTTTTTGATTAGTAGTTTAGCTTAGCAACTCCCTTCACACAGCAGAATCCTTGATTCAGCAGTGTGTGTCTGAGATGAATGTTTAACTTCGAGTCACTGACTGCACCTCTGGGCGGGTTCGAATATGATCAGAGCTCTTTAATCACATGGATTTTCCCCTTGCCCTCCTCCCGTTCTTCCCTGTTCCTAGTAAAAGCGAGAAGGGGTGGAATTCAGTATATAAATGTAATAATAACTTCTTGTATGTTCAAGTCCTAATTATTTGTCAAAGCCATGCTTTTAATATATATAAACAACATGCAGTTATACTAAGCTAATGCTGTGGCAGTAACTCTGTGTATTGAACTTCCTGACACTGAGTCTTCACATGATATCACAGATGGTATGCAAAAATAAGTTTTTTTTTTTTTTGGTTTGTGCCATTTCTGCGCAAAAATATGTCCATCAGCGAGCTGATATCTGCATACATACGCAGTATTGCCAAACTTCAGGCATTTCAAAATCATGTGTCAGAGTTCAAAATCACATGATAGTTTTAAATTTTTAAAATATAATAGTTTTTGCCTTCTGTTTTTGGAGTCTTTGGGGTTCAAGTTTTGAAACTTGTGCTGTAACCTTGAATACTAGAAGCTGATTGTAATCCTGTTTTTCTCTTAAGCAGTGCTGAAATTTTCAGGTAATCATGCGATCTGTGTAATGGGGCTTTAAGAAAACACCAAATACTGTGAGGCTCAGCAAGGTTTTAAAGTGGCTGATTGTGTACACCTGTGCACTGCTGATTAGGAGAGTGATCCCATTCCCAGAGTCTCTTAGCTTGATTTAGGGACACATTAGGTATTCCTTAAGCATAATCCCTATTGTGCTGTCATGCAGATGGCACTGATCCAGCAGAAGGTTTAGGAGAAACTGTGTCTCTGAGAACAGTGAGATGCAGATGTCTAAGAGGTCTGTAACACGTGTTCTCTTTCTCTGGTTGGAACACAGAAAGAAGAGATTTAAGATGTGATGATGAATAAAGGATTTTGATTATGTCTGGCTTCTAAATATGCCAGAGTTTCCCTAGGCATACTGGATAGTTCTGTGCACATGAGACTAAGCACTTCCAGGACCTGGTTTGTCTTCTGTTTGCCTAGTGTTTATGTTGCTCTCAGTGAGTATGTGAATGTCATTGCCTTCCATATGTTCACCTTTTTGTCTGTTCCCATAATGTGAAGCACTGCAAAAAGTAGACTTGGATTTAAGTGTCGAAGGCCAGCCTGAGATGAGTGCCCACTGCTTAGAGAGGGAAGGAGGACCCCTGAGAAATGAATTTGCGGATGTTAAGCACTATATTACCTAAATGGGCCAGGAGGAAACGCCTAGGGGTAGGATGGGCTGCAAATCTTGCCTCTGTATCTATTGCTGCTTAGGAAGCACATCCACGAGCTTGTTTCTGGATCTGTGGCTGTTGAAGAGAGGCTACGACGAAGTCATGTTGGTATGGCAAGTGCTCTTCTACTCTCTGTCCCAGCCGTAAGAGGGGATGATCAAATCACTTCCTTTGTCCCTACTGATGTGCATCCACCCCCCAGGAGAGGCCCCAACTATCAGCTGATAGCATGATCTGGGTTAGGCCTCTCAATCCTGTTAATTAAATTCCACTTTGCTTCAGTGCATATTTGATTATTTACGCAAGGAATGAGCCTCAGGTTATGCCTGTTCCAGCTGAGTTTCAAGGTAACTTTTGGGATGAAGTTCTTCTTCACCCTAGGAAGGGCAGCAACCCCCGTTTCTTGCATGGGGGGTGGGGGGGGCGAGAGCTCAGCTGGCTGAAACGCAGGGAAAAGGGGCAGTAATGCTTCTATTGCCTCTCTGTCCTGCTCTCGAGCGTTTTTTACGTCACGTACGTGACCCGCTCCCGCAAACGCTGGCGGTTGTGAGCGGTCGGTGCCGCAGGTACCGCGCCCGTACGGGCACCTGCCCGCGGGGGTCTGTAACGCGCCTGGCCGATCTGTCTGGAGCCCCTCGTGGCGAGCTGAGGCGCTCGGGACGGCGCGGGGCCCCCTCGACGCCTTAAGCCGCTTTTGACGCCCTTTTCCAGGTACCCGCGGCGGAGGCCGCGCACGCCAGGCCTCGGGGGGCCCCCGGGCTGAGGGGTGGCCGGGCCGGGCCGGCCGCGCCGCTACCCCGCCTCCTCCCCAGCCTGGATGGAGGCGCTGGAGGTCTCTCCGGGGCCGGCGGGAGGGACCGTAGGACATAAAAACAAGTGTGCGCGGGGCCGGCGGGGGAGGGGATCGGCCGCCGCCGCCGCCTGAGGGAGCCGCGGCAGCGAGGTGAAAACTTGTGGTGCTGCTGCTGGCCGCGCCGGCGGCGGGAGCGGGAGCGGCGCCGCGGCCGGGCCGGGCCGGGCAGGTGGGGGTGAGCGCGGGGGGGGGGGGGGGGGTCCGTGGCTGAGGAGGCGGGTCAGGGCTCCCGGTCCGGGGGGGCGGCTCCTCCGGGCGCGGCGGGAGGTGCTCGGGCGCGGCGCGGCCAGGCGAGGCCGGCTCGGTCCGCGCTGAGCCGGGCGGCGGCGGCAGCGGCGCCTCTCTCGCCGAGTGGCGGCGGGGCGGGCGGGCGGGCGGACGGGCCGGAGCTCCTCCGCCGCCCTCGCCCTCCCGGCGCCTCGCCTGCCCGCCCCGCTCCCCCCCCCCCCAAACCCGCGGGGCAGACCTCTGCGGGGTGGGCGGCCGCGCTTCCGCAGCGGCGAGTCGTGCAGCGGGCGGTCAGGCTTCGCCATCGCTGGCTGAAGCTGTCCGCTGCCTTACGGCAGGGACGGGTCCGGCTCTCTGGGCACTGCGCCAGCGCTTTTCGCGCTGAAGAACCCGAAGGATCGAGGTTCGGGGTGTCCCCGTGTCTGCTGACGACCAGCTCCGGCCGTGAGCCGCCTGGGAAGTCCCTGCTGGGCGGGAGCAGGTTTACGCGGCTGCGGCTGCAGAGCCGCCGTCCTGCGAGCCCGCGTCGCCGCCGGGTCACCCCGGTTCGTTACCAGCGGTAAGGAGTTGCGCCCTCAGCCCAAGTGTTTTGTTTCCAAGCTTAGCATTAAGGGATCGTTACAGCGTTATAAATCCTTTTTTTTTCTTTTTCTTTTTCTTTTTTTTAACTCTTTGTATGGTAGGCGGTTTATTACACTCCTGCATCAAGGAGCGCCTGGAAGCGGTCACTGCATTTGCAATAGCAGTGTTTGGGTTTTGCTCGCTATGAAATGAAGCAGTGGTGAGACCCGAAAGGGCTAAAGCTGCACGGAGAGGACTTTGGGTCTGTTTTGTTTGATGTTTGATAGGAAACTTCTGGATACTGCTGAACACCGTGACTGATTACAGATGTCTTAAGCTGGCTAGTTTTTAAAAGAAACTGCTGCTGTAAATTAGTGAAGATTATTGTATGGAGGGCCAAATGGAGCTTTTTCTGAGACTAATGAGATTCTTGATGGCTTTGAAGTTGCAAAATAGAACTTCTGAAGTATGGGAAGTAGTTTTTTTTTTTTTTAATATTAAATAGCTAAAAGGATTTTTAGCTTCCTGGAATTAAATTGATTACTTCTCATAGCTAATGTTTGTCGGAAACCTTGATAAATCATTTCATTTATTGACGTACAGGTGCTTAAGAGTCCGCACTGCATTGCCAAGAGTTTTCCACAGGTTAAATTAAAACATTTCCTCTCTTAATATGTGTGAATGTGCCACAAGGAACAACTATTTAAGCAGGTAATGGCATAAGTGGTTCGATCCGTGTTCCTTGCAGTTTTTGACTTAGTCCAAAGATCCTGCCTGCAGTCCAAGTTTTTCTCTGTTAAACTGAACAATTGTGATATTTTTGGATGCTCTTACTGTAGGTATTACCTTCTCTAGCCTGTTTTTGGTTTTATTTTCCAGTCATGCAGAAAATATTTATAGCTGGAGCAGAGAAAGAGTTCCCTGTGGCGGGCTCTTTCTCTGGCTGTGTTGCTTGCTGAGCGACCGTGGGTCAGTCTCGTACGCTCGTCAAGAGATGATCTGTCTCTTTGTCCGTATGCTCTATGGCTAGAAGTAGAGTTAGTGTCGCTTTGAGATCCTGAATTACTGTATTCTTCTAATCTTCTGTGTAAGTTTCTTCAGGTTGGAAAAGCTGGTGGAGAGGTTCTTCATCTCTTTTGTATCTCGTTTTCCTTCTTTGGAAATTACCCCACTGACAGAACAAGGCGTTATTTTGGAGAGATCAGTGAGGCTTATTTGAGTAGGAATGTTAGTATAATTACTTGTGTATCTCCTAAACATACTCTTAAAAAAACAAAAACAGAGATGGTAACCAAAATAACAAGCAGTGCTAAAATTGCAGAGCAGGTGTAATAAAGGAAGAACAAATCTGGTCAAACATTTGCAGTACAAGCAAGTTAATCTGGAAGTCAATAAACATAATAAAAGAAATACAGTGGTTGGCTAGGCGTTTAGTTTTAGGACCTGGTGTTCTGCTTTGCTCCTACTCAAGCATTTCTAGGGGAGTTTTTCTGGCTGTGAGTTGCGAGGTCAAGCTGTTATTTGTTCACATGCTGTGAGAATCTTCTGATCCCCATCAACACACTTAACACGAGAGAGTAATTTGAATTGAATATGGGTTTGTATGTGGCATAACACTTGGTGTTGAGTGGGGTGAAGACTGCAGACATGCATAAGTGTACATCCTATAGGGAATGAACGATTACTGCCTTAGCAGTGGGTGCTGGATGTGCCTCATGCATCAACTTTGCAAAGCTTGTCAGAAACTTATGGCATAGTTTTGGGGGAAAAGAAGTACTGAAGGTGCTGGCACACAGCTGTTTTTCCGTGTTCTTGTGATGGGAAAAGTGCCCTATGTGTTGTGCAACTCTGTTTACTGTAAGCACACTTTGGCATGCTTTTTTCCTTTAAGTGTAACTTAAAATACTACCTGGCTAGTTTGAGTCCCAGTTCTGAGGCTGAGTCATTGAGTAAAGTTGGGAAGGTCACAGTGGAAGTGTTTATCCAGCTGTTAAGTAAGGTACTTATCTACCTCACATTGATGGCTTAAGAATTAAAATGAATTGCTTGAGTGAAATGGCACCATGGAGAAAATCCTGTTGCCTCCCGTTCAGAAATGTCAGACCTTTTTAGCATGGAGATGTGAGTGACTAAGCCTCACCAGCGTCGAGGAAGGGAAGCCTTGAAAAGAAGAGCCTTTGCAGGTCAAGCTGCCCTCTGCTCCTGGCCTCCTCTATAAAGGACTCAAATATAGGACTTAAAGGCACCCGGAAGGTTCCAAATCCAAGCTACAGCCCTTACGCGTCAACAACATCTAAGCTATTTCTGAAGAACCTGCTCTTGGACAACCTCTCCTGACGGAGATTCACCGGTCTCCCTAGGTGGCCGTGGAGGAAGGAGCGTGTGACAGGAGGAGCGGGAGAAGGGAGCCAGCACTTCTGGCTTCTTTTTGTTGTTTTGTTGGTGGTGGGTTTGTTTGTTGGTTTGTTTTGTTCTGTTTTGTTTCTCCTGGCCTCAGCATCTTCGTGGCTGGAAGGCGAGAGGAGAGCAGGTGCCTGTAGAAGTTCTCCGAGGGTCAGTTCAGTCCTTGGAAATCGTTTCTTATGGTGTGGGCCTGCCCGGGGATGGGGATTTGGGTGTAAGTATTTGCAGGTGTTTAGCAGTAAATTATTTTACCAGGGGTGGCGGGTGGGGAAGCAAGCATCCTGGAAATGTCAGGGCTGTTAAAGTTTTGGCAGGCCAGTGTTCCCAAAGTGAGGCCTGCCCTTTGATGAATGAAAACTGAGTTTCACAAAAGCGGTCTGGAAGATGATATTTCACACCTGGGATAAAGCAATCTGCTACCCTGCTCCTTGTAACGCTCATAGCAACCTGACAGGAGCGTACTTCATAGTATTCATCTTGGCTTTTAAAATTAATCCTTTAGTGCAATGCCTGGAATGGCAGAATAAACATAATGAGTTATATTTGATAAATGAGAGAGCCAGGAGGTTGAGTTAAGTTTAAACTATCTTTATGGCAGTGTGGGAGAGTCCACAGTGATAATGGTAATGCACTTTATGCATGTAAGCTTTTTTTTTTTTCCTTTCCCCTCTGCTTGATATGGTAATAACTCTTATTTATATATTTCACAATGTAATTCTGGTTTTAAGGTGCTAATTTTTTGCATAGTTTAAAATAAACTGAACTTGCACACTCAGGACTACTTAAGTTCAGGGAGAGGGGTAGAGCTGTTCTGTGCTTGATGCATTAAGGCAGAATTTCCATAGCCTGCAGGGTCTATTGCAGTGATCTGTCGCTGATATGAAATTAGCATTGCCTTACTTCACAGGGACCAGGCTTTCACCATTTTTTTTTTCTGCCCATTCTCTTATCTGATTACCCTGCGGGTACAGACCTGTGTGATAACAAAATTGAGATAATGAATTGCTGGAGGCATAAGGTGACAGATTGATTTGCAGTAATCTAATGGACAGGTGTGTTGATGCTGCCTGCTTCCAGTCCACCTCCACTGGAAAAGATCTGAGGAAGTTAAACAGCCTTGGAGACAGAGGAAGGGAAGATGCTCTTATGCCTTTGTAGTTCCTTAAGCTACATGGACACTCTTTTAGCTTGGGGGATGCCAGAAAGAGGATGTCTAATCCATTTAGGAATGTATTTCTTTGTGATTTTGGGGAATGAGAAAGAGAATGGTCTTGTTTAGAGAGCAGTCCATTGGGTTTACATATTCAGGAGGTGCTTGCTCTAAAGCTTTGCTTTTTTTATTTAATCTATCATTCCTGCATTTATTTGCTGAAAGACAAAGGTGGCGGTGATATCTTTTAAGCCTTAACCACAGAAACAAACAACCAAAAAAGTGCAGAGATGAGGGCATCTGTGTTTTCCACCCAGCTAGTTAAAAACTATATGCTAGTGGATAGAGTGAAAAAGGGAGGCATCATGCTTTAAACTAACGAACCTGGAGGCATATGTTTTTATTTTCAGTTAAAATGCTATTTATTTATTTTTTCTTCAAAGAAGATGATTTTAGTTGGGTAAGCTGTGGAACCTTGCAATGTAAGTGAATATGTAGTTCGTTCTTGTCTTGAAAAATCATTATATACAATGATTTCTATATTATAGATATAGTATCTATAATATATGGGAAAACCACATATAAATATATAATCATATATAAAACTTTCAACCTACCATCTACCCTCTTGTACCTTTCCTCCTGTGTTTTCGACTGTATTTTTTTGTGAACACATTCCCATAGCTCAGAAGAAGGGTGTTTACAGCTGTCTTTTTAATTGAAGTAAAACGAGTTGTCTTCCTTCTTCCATAAGTCTTTCTATGCCTGCCTTTTTTCAGCAGCTCATAATAATGAAATCCATTGAAGAAGATAACGTACAAAAGAAAAAAAAGTGTATAATTTGACCCGGACAATTTACATTTGGGTAATATTGTCCTGTTAGATATGAGGTTATTTGTAGAGAAGTTCTCTCTGGCAGTATTTCTTTGCACCAATAATAACCCCCCCCCCCCACACACACACGTACATGTGCTAAACGAGAGGAGATGCAATTCCTGCCTTCCTTTCCCCCCCCCCCACCCCCCAAAAAAAAAAATTGGTTAGTTTTTTATAAGGCTTCTTGACTACCACGTCAGGGCACTTTTCTGCATTTTGCAGTTTAAATTGTTGATTAATAGTGGGTTTTTTTCCAGGTGGTAACACTGAGTGTTTCTTTAGGAACTTGAGACTGAAAGAATTTAAGTGGTTTTACAGATTTAGTATCAGTACATTAGTATTGGCATTCTCTTGTATGGACAGTAAATTTAAAGTGAAGACATTTGCAGAAGATCCTATGCTTGTCTTGACAAAGTGAAGAGCAGAATCTTGTTTCCCTGTTTGCTAGCAAATGCCATTCAAGAAAAACTGCTATGCTATATACTTCTGTTTAAATACAATGTAGCTAGCTTTTGGTCAGTAGAAACTATGAGTTAAATAAATCAGATATTGTTACTGCTATTTTAATAGGCACCATGCTAATTACAGTGGGAGACTTTAATAGGAAAATGCTATTCATTACATTAGAAGACTGTTAGTGCTTGCAGGTATAATCATGAAACTTGCTTGCCCATATTTACCTACTTAGTCTGTGATGCTTTGGACTGGCTGTTCTGCATTCACTAACTTGGAAGTTGTTAGCTGGTCTTCACTACAGCGTGCTGTGCTCTGTTGTCCAGAAAGGTGATTGTTCATGTCGTACAAGACTTCACTGGTTGTGAAACCTCCTTGAAAGTAACCAAGTTACTGAAGCCATGTTGCTCTCTACATGAGGTCTGAAGAACTGTCACGTGCTTAACAGTTTTATAGGTATCCATGGCATAAGGCTATCCAAACTGAGCATCTCAGCAGTTACTGTTTCTCATGCAAGGATTTCCGTGTCAGGCTCCATAACTTCTGTTTGGGCTATAAACTTATCTCTTAGAAAAATGCCTCATCTAGTAGTGTGTGTTTCAGCAGCATCACTTAAACGCTTGAAGCCATGTGTACTGAGGTAGGATGTATGTATGTATAGTTAGGCAAGCTGAATTATTCTTCTGAATTAGTACAGCTTTGTTTCATGACAAGTGATGAGCAGAAGCCTGGATTTTATGTTAGGTGTATGCACCACAGAATTGTCGTGGTTGGAGGAAGCCGTGGAAAAATAGCTGTCTGTGTAACATTGATGAATGATTCCCGTTTTGGGATCTATATTGTGAAAGAATCAAATTATATCATATGAGCAAGTACCCTCCTGGGGAAGGGTAAGTAAGATATTCTCTTTCTCACCCTTTCACCAACTCGTGCTGCACTTGGCCGGTCTGCTTTGTCTGCGGGGCTTGAGGCTGCTCCTGGAGAATCCACCTCAAGGTGAAAACTACACTGCACCGTGATGCTGGGGGATGTTCATTTCTCCTAATCTCCTGTGGTACAAGACTTCTAAGCCAGGACAGCAACCTTCTTATTTCTTTGGGGCCTACAGTCTCCTATTAACCTCACATACAGCAGCTTCCAGGACCCTGGGAATAGGGATGAATGCTGTTGATTGGTCAAAAAGAAAGAAATGTGTACCTCAAACTGCTGCTGGCGTGTAGAGAAGCTGAGGTGCAATGACATCTGACCTGAGCCGGGCCAGACCACACAGGAGAGTGGAAAGAGCGGCTTGAGGCTAGTAATGCAGATGCTGAGATTTAGTGATGCCTGATTACTTTTCATCTTGGGCTTAGTTTTGGTTTAGTGTCATGTGCAGTTAGACTGCTGCTATTGAATGCTTCATCCCTACCATCCGTTCAGAAAGCATAAACATAAATGCTGTTCTGATTTGGTATATGGCAGCACCTTTGACTGGTTTGTTTTGTTTGATTATTTAAAATAGCATTGACTGCATTGTTTGCAGTTAGGAAGAATCATTGGCTAGGTGGGAAACAGGTTTACAGATAGTGTTACTTTATATTGCTACTGAACAAGGAATAGAGGGCAGTGTTACATTTGTGTATTTGCCATTTCTGTCATCTTTGTCATCACCTGCCTGTTGTAATTGGCTTTTGCTCCCCTGTCCTTTCTGCTCTGCACGTGTTAAAGCTTGTATTCAACTAGTTCATAAGCTGTTCGAGAAAGAGGCTGTCTCAATGTGCGTCTCTTAGCAGAGTAGGACCCACATCTGATTGGGACTTTCTGATATGATAACAGTTTAAGAGGTACTGTATAATCACTTGTTTTGTTTTTAAAACTTTAAGAAGCACTAGATTGGTCACAATCTAGTCAAGGGGTTGAGACTGAGGACCTTCCTGTACATCTGGAAAACAGCATCAGTTCCTGTGCTTTGCTTCCACTTTTATTGAAAGAGGCCCGTCGGGGAGGAGGAGCACTGGCTTAACAAACTAGTAACAGGAGTGATTATACCTGCCAGAACTGCAGACTGTTGTGCAGATAGAGTTGCTTGTGAATTAGGCTTGGTCAGAAATTATTTCTGTTGTTGTCTGTTCATACTGATACATACATGTGCGCACACACACGCACGCACCGCACCCCCCCCCCCCCCAGGTCTCTGTCTTTCTGTTTTGGTGCAGTTGCAGGTGACTGTCAATTGAAGGTTGAAGGTAGCCCAAGGGACATTTCCACCTGGCTTGCCACCTTTTCTCTGGAGGGGATGAGTAGGCACGGGGCTGGCCGACAGCCACATGCCACCTCCTGCACCTGCCTCCAGCCTGCTAGAGAGTGTCAGGTTGCTGCGGTTGCTTCTGTTCCTTGCAGAAGCTGCTGCCTCCTTCCCCTCCTGTCCCCGAGCAGCTGCAGCATCAGTAGCTCGCTCCTCTGACCCGGCTGGCCTAAGGTCCCCTGTCTCAGGCTCTGATATACCCCTCAGGGCAGCAGCCTAATTTGTTATGGCCAGCGTGGATGGCTTGCTGATGCCTGGCAGAAGAGCTGTTTTTTTGGGATGGTGGGCGGGGTAATCGAGGGTGTCCCACGGGGACAGGGGGAGGGAGAAAGTTGATTCTGAGACTATACCCCTGTGGTACATGAATATTCACTGAGCCAGGAGGAGCCTGGTATCTTAGCACTGTGTTGGGGATGTTTGTGGTGTGGCAGTGAAGGAGAGCAGCAGTTCAAACCTGGGCCTTCCATGTCACTGGAGAGCGTCCTCACCTAGGGACCGTGCGGTCTTCCTGCTCTGTGTGCTGTTTTCCTGCTCTCCCCTTCCCAGCTGGGTGGTTTAGGATGAAGTGGAGGAGCTGTACTGGGAGAGACTGAGAGGTGCTGTGGTGGCTAGGCATAAATAGCCCAAGCACTCCTGGCTGCCCGATAACCAGCCCTGAGCTGATGGAGGTTGCTCTCTGTAGGTTTCTTCTGGAGCTGGGCTGACTCGTAACACCCAGCTCAAAAAGGTTTGGTTTCTTTAGGAGTGTTAGGCACCGTGCCACATTATGGGCAACCTTGTTTTCTGCCCCTCCTTGCGCTAGTGAAAAGGAAAACGTGGTCTGTGTTTCACGGACTTAGGAGTTTTCCCTAAATAGCAGATTATACAAGTTGCGTTTCCGTGACTGACTATGCACCTGAGCTTGTTTTTGGTTAGCTTTAATAACTAGTAGATGGCAGTGGCTTGTTATAGGACGTTTCCCTAGTAGTCAGTGTCCTGAAAATAGTAACTATGAGTGCAAAGAATATCTTTGTGGGTATTGTGTGCTTGTACATCTGGGAACATGTGATTTCCTGAACATGTGTGTTTAGGTTTTGTTTACCCGATATATCTCAGCCTTTCTATTACAGTGTTTTCAATCCAAATGCATTTTTTTTTTCAAATTGTTGACATTGTACTTTTGCCAGGTTGTGGGTAAGTTGCTTATATATATAAAGACACATCAGCTGCCTATATTTCAGTAACAAACTGTTCCCTTTGGGTTTGATGAAAGAGGTGTTATCTGATTTTAATTCATAAACTGCCTGTTGCTATGGTCAAGAATGAGAGCTGGGAACCTAGCTAGTTCTACAGTTAAATTCACTGTTGTTGATTTTAATAATTGATCAATTTAATTTGTGTTTGAAAAGCTTCAGAACATACTTCCTTACAAATACAAGGTACCTCACTAATTAAAAATAAGCTTTGCCTGAGGTGCGTTATCCTTCTTGCAGTCATCACTTATTCTCGTAGATATCAGCAGTCCTTGTCAACCTTCAGAATCATTTTTGTGTTCAGTTGACGTGGGTTTGATTTGGGAGATCAGAAATCAAATACAACTTATGGCATTTTCCTGCAGCCTTTGGGAAATCTGCCGGTGTTTGCAGTGACAGTTTCAGCAGATTTGGTTGTTTAAGACCAAACTCCGGGGGAGTTCAAGTAGTAGACTGGCTTCTAAGCAGTAGATTTCTTAATCGATAGATTTCAGTCAAAACATTGTGATTGTTGTTAGACAGTTCTCTCTTAAAAGTCTTTTCTACTTACTCTTATTTAGGCCAAATGCTGGAATTTTTTTGAGCACTAAGTTTATAAGCATCTAAAAATCTGCTGTTCTGTCTTAGCTGCTGTTGCTCTTTGGTAGTGGTTTGTGGAAGAGAAAATTGCATTTTTCAAATGTCAGCAATGCACTTATTTTGTTTAGAAATACATCCTCCATCCGTAAGTAAAATGTGATGAGTAAACATTGACAAGTCTCATACACTTTCTTTACATGTTGTGACCGTTGAAAGAAATGGCTGACTCTTAATAAAACGTTGTAGCCGTTTTGAAAAAGTTCCATGTTTTGTGTGTATTGTAACCTTGCAGGTGTTCCCTTTCAGCACATACCCAGCAGTGGTCTTCCTGCAGCTTGAATCCAGCTGTTTTGTGTTGTTTTGAGAGCTTTTCATGTTCTGTAGTGTTTTTATGGATGTTAATATTCCTTTACTGTGTTATTTCTTTCTTTCTCATATACTATGTTTGCTTAAAATGTTTTGGAGCCATCCTGCCACTCCTCTGTCTGTCTGTCTGCTGTGCAGAAGTTTACTTACATGTGTAGGCTTGAAGCTTATGTTTAGATTTGTCTGTCTATATTAAATTACATGAGTTTTTCAAGGTGCTTGATGAGGGGGGAGGGGAAGAAATAGACTTAATTCTGGTTGAAAACTTGATTTTTCTTGCATGGAGTTTTTGCCTTTGTGGCTTAACAACTCTGCTGAAAATCTAATATTCTGCTTTTACTCTTGTGGTGCCTCATGGGATACGCTTCACTTGTGGTGATTTTTTTATTTAAATATTATTTATTTATTTTAGTAATCACTAGACTCTCCCCAAATATTGGGTTTGTTGCAGCACAATGGTCCTCAGTGTTTATGAGGTGCATCATGGGATTTGTAGTTTTAGTTAGAGAATTAGTCTCTGCAGGAAGCTTGCAAGGTGCCGGCCAGAACTCCGTCCCCAGTGAAGCGCAAGAGTAGTGTTGCCACAACCTTTTGACTTTAGCTGTGAGTATTCATTTGACAAATGTGTGCTTTCTCTCCTCTGCAAAGGTACTTTGAAAAAAAATTAATTTTTAAAAATTCAGTTTTTGACTTTTTGTTTCTTTGCAGCTGAAACACTTCAACTGTTCCCTGTGTTTGTGCATGCTGTTAGGCTCAGCATTATTTTGAAACGCAGATGCTGATCCTGTCCTGAGGAGACAGTGGTCATTCTTTGTGTAGGTTAGAGGAGTAGCGAGTGTAAACTAGCTGACCATTCTTGGAAACTAGAGACTAGGTCTTGAGGAATCTCAGCTCAAACTGTGGTCCCCAGGAAACAGCGTGCTACTCACTGGTAAAGAAAATGTGAGAAGGAGTTGGGAAAGAGTGGCTACATTTAGCAATGACATCTGGAATCTGCAAGTACAGAACAGAATCTCTAGAGAGAAAAAGGATTGAAATGTCGATTCATAATCTAGCTTCAAATAA